>NC_034590.1:148654161-148691462 GCF_900095145.1 Mus pahari
GCGCACGCGCGTGCGTGTGTAACTGGGCTCATGGATGCAGGTACCCATGGAGGACAGAGGGCATCAGATGCCCTCAGACTGGAGTGAGTCATAGGTGGTTTTAAGTCCCCAACATGGATGCTGGGAACAGAAGTCAGGTCCTCTCCAGGAACAGTGCGTGCATGACCTCACCCGCTCAGTCATCTCTCCAGGCCTCACAGTTCCTATCTCATTAGCTGTATGAGAATTTTATTCTCTGATTCTATACGCAAGTACTAGACACTCCCAATGTCAATCTCCTCTAAATTACTGCCTGCCTTCACGGACATGGCTCACCAATCAGGGAAATTCTGGCAAAACCACCTACTTGTAACCCTATTTCTATAAATGAGGCTTCCTGTAGATCTCCGACATGAAACCATATATTATCTCCAAGCACACTCAACTCACTGTAATACGCCACATTGTAATACAGCACATTTAAACTTACTGTCAGGGAGCTGGACTTCTCTGTACCGGACTAGCTGACTTGGAAGGAGAGGTTTGGTGTGAGCATGCTCAATAAGAGTGTCTTCTACCATCTGCATAACTCCTAATGCAGCCTGGAGAAAAGGAAATACCAAAGTGTCTCATAAAAACCACAAGCACATCCTGTCTTCTGAAAATCAACACAGCATACTGGATTGTCCATTACAATAAACAAAAAATATATTTACATAAAAACAGACTTTAGGGCTGGGGAGATGGTTCAGTGGTTAAGAGCACTGACTGCTCTTCCAAAGGTCCTGAGTTCAATTCCCCGCAACCACATGGTGGCTCACAACCATCTGCAATGTTATCTGACGCCCTCTTCTGATGTATTTGAAGAGAAGACAACTACAGTGTACTCATATACATAAGATTAATAAGTAAATCTTTTTTTAAAAAAAGCCAATCTTAAAAAAACCCAACAGATTTTAAGTATTCAATTCATTTAATCCTATTCAAATGGATAAAAACTGAGTTTGTCAATCAGTACAGTAGTAGTGAAAAGAGAGAGACATCTAAGCAACTATCCACATAGTACTGGCACAGGGAATAAAGGCCTTTCTAAAGATGGAGAGGTACTGGGAAGGAGACATTCGCTCCATGTCAGTGACCTCGACCACAGAAGTCGGGACAGCAGATACACATGAGTATGCACTGTGAATTAACCCACCCCCCAGCAAGCTTCTGACCCTGGGCATGTTGTTCTGGAGGCCCAGTATGGAGTGGTAGAGAGTCTAGGCCCTGAGGAAGACTGGCATGGAAATTTAGTAGTATTCTCTATGTGTTATGAACTAGGCTTGTGATCTGCAGAACAGAGGAAATACATTTTCATAAGATTACATGTCTAGTATATAGCAGTGTTGGGGTTTGAATGCAGGTCCTGATTTCTGCATTCTGAGTGCCTGCACCGGGTAGGGATAATCAGTTCCACTTCTTCTCTGGCTGTATATAGGCCAGGCAACAGCAGCAGAGACAGCCACGAGCCTTATCATAATTCTATTTCTCGCATGTCCTTCCGACCTGCTTCCTGAGAAAGCTGAGTTAATTCTAATGTGTTTAGCATTGTGCTGGTTATGTCTTGAGAGAGAATAGAGGAAGTAGTCTTACAGTGGTCCACAAAAGTCTGCTAGAACTTCACCTCGTACCTGCTTTGTTATGTTCCCATGGAGAAGTGCTTCAATGTGCAGCCGTGACAGTAGCTGAGGTATGAAGGCCTTAAGTCGGGGGAGGGTAACATCTGAAAAAGAGTAAGAAATAAGAAGATCTGTGTATAAATTTAAAAACAAAGCTTTGTATCGGAGTTTCAGATTTATAGAAGACTTGCAAAAATACTAGTGTTCCTTTATACCATTCAGCCAGTTTTGTCTAATATTATCATCTTTCAATAACCTTAAAATGATTATCAAAGCCTAAGCAATCAATACTGATAGACACTTTTTTTCAAGGTTCTATAGCTCAAACCCAAGGCCTTGTTCACGCTAGGCAAGCACTCTCTCTCTCAGCTGCATCCCCAGCTGATACACATTGCTAACCAGAGTAAAGGCTTTATTTGGATTTTTAAAGATTTTTGTTGTTTTGAAACAGGGTCTCACTGTGTAGCTCTGGCTGTCCTAGAACTTTCTAAGTAGGCCAGGCTGTCCTTGAACTCACCAGGATCTACCAGTCTCTGCACCAGAGTACTGGGATTAAGGTGTGTCCCACCAATCCTGGCCTTGAATTTCACTATTACACTAATGTCCTTTTTTCATCCAGGATCTAATCTATACTCCTATATTGTAATTACCTGTCACACACCCTTACTGTCTCTCACTGGAGAGAGTGCCTCAGAATTCCATTATTTATCTAGGGCCTTCGTAAGGTCATGTATGTAACAGCAGGGAGGTGCACTAGGGAGGGGCAATGTCCATCAAACATGTGCACAGGCATGTCACAGCACTGGAAATGTTACCACAAACTGCTTGGCTAAGGTGGTGTCTGCCAGGGGCTTTCATTGTAAAGATGGGGTGAGGTAGGGTGGGGTGGGAGTGTGGGGGTGTGGGAAGGACAACATACAGCGTCAGTTCCGTCCTCCTATCACATGGGAATCCAACTCAAGGCATCAGGCTTGGTGGCCAGTACATTTACTCTTCGAGTAATATCACTGACTCAATTTCCCTCCAATTTTTGCTAATTTTAGCATCTGTAGGTGGGCACTGCCTGCAGCAATTGTTATTACAGTATCCCAACAGTAATTTTCCTACTTCTCCCATTCCTTTTCTACATATTGGTCCTTCTTTTGGAACTAATTAAGTTAATTAATTAAAACCCTAATAGATCAGACCTTATAGATACTGTCTTTCAATCCAAAACTATGTGCGACTATCTTAATTTTAAAGGTTACACACACATGCACACACTCATGCACGCACACACACCCTTGGAGTCTTATCTGAGTCCAAAGTCTTATTTAAAGTCACTGAGCTGCAAGTCACCACAGAACTGGAACATGGTCCACTCCCACTGTGCTGTGCTGGGGATCTCTTCTCTAACCCTCGCCTGCTCTGTCTTCATCAAAATGATCTTTTTACTTGTGCGTCTCAGCCCTGGCCTAGAAACCCTCTCACTGCTTAGTCTACAGGCAGGGCTGGGTGTGTGTATAGTTGGTAAGTGGACCATACTGAGTTGTGAGCTCTTACTGTCCACCTCAGGCAATGACATGACTAGGGTAGAAGATGTAGGAGAAGAGGCTCACCGTCGAGGGCTTCCTTTAGCTCATCTTTAGTCCAGGCCACTTCCGTCATCAGCAAGCGGAGGTAGTACATGGCATGCTGGTGAGGCTGCTCAGCCCGGAAGTTATTAAGAGATCGCATATACTAGGGAGGGAGAACACAGGTCCATTAATTTTCAAAGTCGACTTGGAAAATCAGCTACAATCCAACTTCATAAGCTGTATAACTGGAATGCAAGAATATCTGCCTCTTTCTCTTCTATAGAGTTAAGAACAGTACCTATCCTCCTCTGGTTCTTAAACTAAAGGACATGCATTTTCACTGCCCAGGCCACATCTTCCCCTCTAACATACATCTGCATGCCCACACTAAGGGACTCCTTGCATGCCTTAGAAAGTAAGCCCCAGTCTGCAGGGATCCTCAGATACTGCACAGCATCAGGGTCTCTGTCAGCATGTACCAGGGGTAGCAGCTACTCAATGTTCAACTAAAGTCCTTCTAGTAGGCAGCCGTCTGTCTGAGATGCAGGCTGGGATGAAGGCTATAAAGAGTCTCTCACTGGAGATTCCCCCAGATCCAGAACTGCAGCCATAGTAGGTTTTGAAGCTGATAGTCAGGTATATAACTAGTGGGATCAGCTTTCTGAGTAGAAAACAAGACTTAGCAAAGATGGCATAAGATAGCTGCATCAGGAGCAGGAAGTTTTTTAAAATTTTTATCCTCTCTCCATTATTAGCAATTTTTATAATATGACAATATAGGGACTGGAGAGATGGCTCAGTGGTTAAGAGCACTGCCTGCTTTCCCAGATGACCAGGGTTCAATCCCCAGCACCCACATGGAAGCCCACAACTGTCTGTAACTCCAGTTCAAGGGATCTGAAACCTCACATAGACATATATGCAGGCAAAACACAAATGTACATGAAATAAAAATAAATAACTTTTTAAAAATATGGCAAGATAACTGAATTAAGAAAAATTATAAAAGCAAGTTATAAGACTTACCGCCTCTTTGATAATTTCAAATCTTTTCTTATCAATCTCAAAAGTAGCCATTTTCTCGGTGATCTTCTTTAGCAAAATTGGCTGTTTGTCATTGTAACCTTTCACTGAGAGCTATGAAAAGAGGCGAAGGTATTAAAAATTTCAATAGCTTCATCTGAAGTTTGATTTTAAAAACACTTTGAAAATTCCAATACTAGATATATTAAGTAGAAAATAAGACAAGGAACTCAATAAACTTAATTTAACACTAATCATCTTCTTATTAAATAACAGCCTTTCCCAAATAAAGTCAATAGTAGGTAAACTCCCCTGATGCCTAACTATAGTGGCACCTACCATATCGCAACGTTCATGTTTTCACACTTGCAGAACTTAATTACAGTCTTAAGTTTTGTTTTTTTCTTTCTGGTATTGGAGACTGAACTCCAGGGCAATGCTAAGTAGATGCTTCACCACAGAGCAACACTCAAAGCCCTAAAGTTTGTCTTAAGAAAGACTCTCTAATGAATAGTTTAACCAATACTTTCTAATGGAGGTAGTGAGTGAGGAGACCAAAATCCCAGAGACGGTTACCTAGCTATTTGACACATTCCGAAACGATTTAGAAATCTTTAAATAATCAGCTCTGGCTGGAAGAAACTGGGAGATGAGGCAGGTCCCCGTCTGTTGGAGGCCAGACTGGTTTACACAGCCAGTCTCAGGCTAGTCACACAGCAAGACGCCATCTCAACTTCCTGCCTCAAAGGGGGTGGGGTGGGGGGAACTATGTCCTCTTTGGGAAAGCCAGGCAGCCCTAGTTTTATTCCATAGCCTAATGCTGCTGTCATTCTGTGTTATCCAACAAGGAACCACGATCCTAACTACCTGCTTTTTTACGAGTTCTGCTGATGTTCTAAAAGCCAATGGCAAATAAATTTGTAGGGAAAATATCTGTATATACTGTGAGGATTTCTCCTGAGAATCAATTACATTATCAGCCTCAGAAAGCTTCAGATCTGGAACGCACGGAAGAGGAAAGGCCATGATTACATCTGTGTGTGCAGCACCCAGAGCGACACAAGATACACTGCAAGGAGAACTGCCCACGAGGTCCCTGACAGGCAGGTACCACAGCTGGAGCAAAGATCCCTGACCATAGAAAGCATGCCGTGGACCGTATGAACTACAACCGTCAGGAAGCCAGTTATCACAAGTGTAGGCTAATATGCTGTGAGAGGCACTAGGGAAAAACAAACTAGACAGTTACTGGGGGTTCGCTTTGACTTTTGAGTCTCAACCTGTAGAATCTAAGAATGGTTAAACCGAATCTCTTCTTACTCATAAAACAACATCTACCTGAAAAATTATTTTGGTAAAAAGAAAAGAGACACAAGTGGAAAACAAATGCAATTTCAAGTCTTTTGTATAAGATTTGGGACATGCTCTCATCTCAGTCGTCACTAAGCATGTGCTCTGCAGACAGACCCACAGGAATGATGTGTGCCATTAAACAAATGCTATTTTGGAACTGAGATATCACCAAAGGTAGGATGTACGTATAACACATGTAAAACAGTTGATGAAATATGCCAGGTGGATCTGAACACAGAAACTTTCTGCTACTATCCATAGAAATAAAAGATGCTTATATATTAGTAAAATTCAAGCACCCCGATAAAGGACTCAAATACATGGAGAGAAAAACATGCTTTTAAGATTAGTATGTTAAACATCTCAAACAAAACATGCCCATACATGTGGAGCACACACACATGTGCACAAGATGCACGGAATTTTCCCAATCATATATTAGTAGGCTAATTCCATTTTGAATCCTTCAGTCATTTAAAAGGTGCAAGGAAGAAAACCATCAACCTTCCTATTTAAAGATGCACAAGTTAATAGTTTTCCAAGCTCTACAGAAAGCTTCAACAGTGTGTTGCCTCTTCTTTGGTGTGCATTTTACTTACAAGTATTGCATTCATCCCTGATGCAATGGCATAGCTCAAACCTGACAGGCGTGCTGCATATGTATACTCTTTTAAATCATCCTTCAATAACCTGATAAACAGGTATGTCATGTTGCAATGGAGAGGATCAGCATAAAGGTAGCGACTAACAAAAAGAAAAACAGAAGAGATGCTTTGATACCTCAGGTGTGGCATGACAATGATGAAACATGACCGAAGAGTATGGATATGCAGCCTCGTGATCTGACTTCTAAGGAAGAGGGTAGGCCAGCCTCGAGTTTTACCAAGAGAGGACTTCATTCTGCTTTTCTGAAGCTCAAGATTTCAGATACAGAATGGTTAAGAGCTAAACCTAAATTGGGCAGTTTTGATTGAGGAAAAAAATATGACATTCCGATGAAAGATGTTTAAAAAAAAAAGAATCAAGGAAACTCTGCATACTATGAATGGTACATAGTGGAATGTTAGAATAAAAGCTAACTTAAAAATTAAATGAAGAGAAAATAGGGTAAGCGATAAACATTTTTTTTAAAGAAATCAAACTCATACCCACAATTTAAAATGCTTCCATCAAATCAATATAAAAATGTTGATGAGTGGAAGGCTCTAAGACATGGGTACTTACATACATCCCATAGATGGTATTTTGGAGGTCATAGCTCAGGCCTGCTAGCTCTGCTGCATATGCATACTCGTTGAGTGAGTCTTTGAGGAGCTCAAGGTACAAATAGGCCATGTTACAGTGCAAGGGGTCCACATAAGCAAACGGGCTGGAAGAAAACGTTGACATAAAGAGCTGATTTATTACTTCCCAATGTGCTGTGGCCTTTGAGATGGGTGCAGAAACTCAATAATAGTTTATATAATTTCCCAAGGACAAGGTTGAATTCTTGAATCTGTTTCTTTTTGTCATGAGGAGAAAAAGGTCTAAGAGAGAGGATGTCAGGAATCTGTGTGTATGTGTGCACTGGAGGCAGTGAAGTGGGAGCTGATGGTCTCAAGTTGTGTGGAACTGACAAGTCAAAAGGGAGAGGCAGGGAGAGTGTGGAACGGAAAACTGCAGGGCTGTCCTTCAGCTGCCAGGAGGAGGCTTGATAATGCTAAGGTGATCCAGCATCTGCATATCCTCTCTCGGAGTACAGAGACGTGAGACTGGGAAACCTGTGCACACTAACTGTATGGCCTTAAAAGAGAAAGACTGCAGAGAACTGTCAAAGTATTAGCTTACCCCTAACCAATATAGCTAGAATACAACTGGAATATTAATAAAGTTCATCATATAACTGCAGCTAGAATTAGAAAAAAAATACAATAGGAAAATACGTGAGAGTGTATGAAGAGAAGACAAATAATAGCACATAACGGCTAAATAGAAGCAGATATTAACTTCTCTTCTCTCAGACAGGAAACTACTTCTCCCTGGGTACCTGGGTTGGCAGCAGTGGAGTTTGGGATTCAAATGAAAGTTAAACAAACTACGTAGTTGACTATATAACACTACTTACCTTTATCGGCATCAAGGAAAGAGCCATGAATTCAACAATATACGTGATTACATGCTGTCTATAGAGCTCCTCTCTAGACCCCGAGAGCAGATAAGAAGTAACTCAAGCAAAAGCCCTGTGTGCTCGGGGCTTAGAGTTACCTGGGAGACACAAGCAACAGGCTTACATCTGCTATACCAGGTGGTGAAAGGGTTATGAACAATGATGGACGGGGGAAGCAGGAAACAAAAATTATTCCTTTAGATAAGATAGTTAATCAGGCCACAGTGATAACAGGGCCAGCTGGGCCTGTCCCTAAAGCAAGCAGGGGGCAAGCCTGAGAGATCTGGCATGGAGACAGAACTTCCCTGACTACTGCTCCAGACCGAAGGAATGTGCTTTATTCTATTTGTAGCACAGTTACTACATCACACTACACATTTTTTTTTTTTTTTTTTTTTTTTTTTTTTTTTTTTTTTTTTTTTGGTTTTTCGAGACAGGGTTTCTCTGTATAGCCCTGGCTGTCCTGGAACTCACTTTGTAGACCAGGCTGGCCTCGAACTCAGAAATCCGCCTGCCTCTGCCTCCCAAGTGCCGGGATTAAAGGCGTGCACCACCACGCCCGGCTACACTACACATTTATGTGCTGAAAGAAATGCTAACTCTTTTGTCCAAGCTAATAATAAAGCAGAAATGCAGAAAAATGTTTAGGTACTTACAAAGTTAAAACAAAAGAGAAAAATCTACATGGATGTTGCCATTAATTCTTTAAAAAAATGTATATGTGTATATGTGTGTGTGTGTGCATGCACACAGCTATTATCTATTATATGGCATGCATATATAATCCATAGGTCAGTTTGTGGTAGTTGGTTTTCTACTCCCATGTGAGTCCCAGGGACTGAACTCAGTTTGTCAGTCTCAGGACAACACCGGTACCTGCAAAGCCATCTCTCTTATCTTGGTTTAATTTTCTTACTGTATTGTATAAAATGACAAATCCTCTTTAGGCATTGAGCAGCTTTCAACTTAAGCTGTTGTTCACTCACACACTCACACACACACACAGAGACAGAGAGAGGATGTGTGTTGGGGGAGAGAACACTAGTGCCTATCAAAACAAAAAAGGAAGACCATGGGCTGGAGAGATGGCTCAGTGGTTAAGAGCACTAACTACTCCTCCAAAGGACCTGAGTTCAAATCCCAGCAACCACAAAGTGGCTCACAACCATCTGCAATGTGATCTGATGCCGTTTCTGGTGTGTCTGAAGACAACTACAGTGTACTTATATACATAAAATAAATAAATAAATCAAAAAAGAAAAAGAAAAAAAGTAAGACGTTGACTTTGGCAACTAGAGCTGTCACGGCTAAAAGTCAGGAGGACGGAGATTAGAGGTTCAATATCATATGACTCAAGCTGAGAGGAGAATTGTAAGTGTCCTAAAACACCAGGTCATACAAACGTGCTAAGGCACCGGAGTGGCCTAAACTAAACCTTTAAGAGACACCAGGATTCCACTGAAATATGTAAATTCTAGCTCAAATACATTGCAATCAGATACTATACAGGTACATCTGGTCTTAAAGAGAGAATGTCTTAAAAACTGATGAGTATACAGAATTTAACTTCTGAAAAGGTAAAAAGGGCATATACAACACACATGTATGATTCATTTCCTTTTTTTCTTTCCTCCCTTTTTAGTTTTTGAAGACAGGGTTTTCCTGTGTAGCACCAGATGTCCTGGAACTTGCTTTGTAGACCAGGCTGGCCTCAAACTTAGAGACCCACCTGCCTCTGCCTTCTGAGTGCTGGCATTAGTGGCATGCAACACCATGCACTACTTACAATCTCTATTCAAATGTATGTATGACAAGGTCAACAGTGATTCTCTTGGGGAAAATAGATCAGAGGAAGGAGATAAATCTGTGGAAAGCAGACTTTTTTTTTTTTTTTTTTGGTTTTTCGAGACAGGGTTTCTCTTTATAGCCCTGGCTGTCCTGGAACTCACTTTGTAGACCAGGCTGGTCTCGAACTCAGAAATTCGCCTGCCTCTGCCTCCCGAGTGCTGGGATTAAAGGCGTGTGCCACCATGCCTGGCTGAAGCAGACATTTTTAATTTCAGAAACTGTGCTGAGCATATCAGAAGTGAGATGTTAAAGAGTTTCTCACCAGGTACTATGAAGAAATTAACTCTTACAGTCACAGCAACCAATGGGGACAAGCAGCTTAGAATATTAAACTATCCCTTGTGTTATGATTGGTGGCTCACCCTCCTCAGCACTCAGGAGGCTAAGGCAGGAGGGTTATGAGTAGGAGACCAGTGTGGGGGCTTCATGTTGAGGTCTAGGTCAGTCTGGCTAGGGTGAGACTTAGCCTCTAAAAGCCAAACCCAAGGAATAGTTCAGAGGTTAGGAATGCCTGCTGCTCTTCCAGTTGACCCAAGTTCAGTTCCCAGTATCCACACCGAATGGCTCACAATCACATATAACTGCAGGTCCAGAGAATGGAACACCTCTCTGGCCTCCAGGGTACCTACATACATGTATATATGCGCATATGCAGACATATGCATACATAGAAATAAATTAGGAAAATTTTACAAATACCAAATCACCAAGACAAACAAGCAAAGAATTCACTCTATCACCCAAGAAATTAAAAATAGGTTAGAAAATATGTACATCTGATAGTATGGAACACTATGCATGTCCCTACAATCTTAACATACTTAAACTCAAAGAAGCTATTATCATTTTGAACACTGTTACATGATAAATGAATTTTTAAAAGAACATTGAAATTTAGAGATATCGCATTATAGTATGAGCCAGGTATGTTGGGTACGTCTGCAGTCCCAACACTGGGGTAAGGCAGGATATCAGCCTACCTGTGTGGTCACTTATATTATTTGAAAGAATTCTAAAATTTAGCAGTTTAAAAGCTCTAACATTTGACCATGAACTCGAACATGTCAGAAGACTGAGCATGTGAGCACTGCAAGTCGGTGATCCCGGTTCACGGTCGTTAGTGAGGTGACAGTCAAGGTGAACTCTGGGCTTTGCTCCTCTGCAGGCTTAACTACAGCTGGAAGATTCTTCCCCAAGTTCAATGTCGTAATTGTCAGAAGCTCTGGACATGGTCCTCTCTACACGGCAAACGTCATTACCCGAGGAAACCCTATCGCTCTCTTTTCTCTCTATGTATAAACACATTCGTGTGTACCTTTAGAAACATATACTCATGTATTTATTTATTCCCACTTGTACACATCCCCAGGAACACATACAAACACACACATGCACACAGCTACATCCCCGGGCAAGTTTCAGGAATTGAAAAAAAAAAAAAATCAACAAGAAAAACATTCTCTTTCCTTAATGAAGCTCCTGGATAAATCTATAACTCCTTCAGATTCCCAAGTCCTGACAGCTAAGCAGCCCCTCCTACTAAGAGCTAACACAAATCAAGTTAGCCACAGGGTATTATACTCCTTAATGCAAGAAAGAATGAACTTTGGCTCTCAGCAATTCTTCACAGCCTTTCCTTGGCTAGGAGAAATTTAATTCTCATTACTTTAAGATATGGATGCTTAAGAATAGAAAACTCAACAAAATGTAACTTGATTTTTTAAGTTGTTTGGCTAGATTCAATTACATACCTGAAAAATTCAAAGTTGAGACAAGCTTTCGGCAAGAAAAATTTATCATCTTGTTTGAACCACAGCTTACTCATGGCTGTGTCCTGGGACGGAGAAACAGCTTGGTTAGAGACAGAGATGCATTCCATCAAAGTGCACACCCAAAGCACTCTTCAAGTCGAGGGGCAAAGCACTTGGTTCTGAAGGCTGCTGCTCCACAACCTTGAAGCACGCAGGCTATCGAGCAGACCAGAGAGAAGCCGGCCTGCCCTGCGACAAGGAGCAGCCAGCCCGCTACTCCCCGTGAATAGGGAGATGAGAGCATGATGGGGGGAGACATTAGTACCAACTGCTCTGACATCATCTTTCTGGAAACGGAGAGCCCTTTCGGATCAGTGTGTCAGCTAGCCTCTAGTGCAGCAGTTCTCCACGCTCAGCCTATGGGTTTATATTATGATTCATAACAGCAGCAACATTAAAGTTATGACGTAGCAATGAAATAATTTATGGTTGGAGTAACCAGTTATAATAAAGGGTTGCAGCATCAGAAGGTTGAGCACCTTCTATGATGATCCCCAACCCTTGCCGGCTGGGATCCACACCCTTGTATAGTCTGGCTCTCGTAAGGGTTAGTGTGCCTAACTAGCAAAAATGACAGACAGACTCACTAGCACTCTGTCCCAGAGATTGAATTCTAAGGCGTGGCTCCTTGGTCACTCACCTGCTGCGGCTTTCATCTGGGGAAAGCCAGCTGCCATGTCAAACGACCCTATGGAGTCTACATGTTGAAGACCAAGGTCTGTTAACCATTAACCACAAAATTGTACCTGGGAAAGAATTCTGCAGCCTGAGTTCAGCCTTGCAAAGAGCAAAGCCGCCGACCGCACCTCATTGCAGAGCTTGAACCAGAACCCCAAACCTCAGAAAGCATATCTTTGTGGTTCTAACTAACTTTTAAGATGATGTCTGTGGTTTCAAAGCTGATAGGTTTTAGAATAAATTGTTATGCTGCAGTAGAAAACATACAAAGATGAACAATCTAATAACGCCTTAACTTATTTCACTCATTCTATACTAAGAATGCTCTCAAATGCTCATTTTAAACTTTGAAATTCTGTTAGGAGATGTAATCGATACAATGTGTTCACCGCTTTACTCTGACCAAACATTTAACAACAGCCCAGCCAGGCATGGAGGCACAACTGCAATGCCAGCATTTGGAAAGCTGGGAAAGACCGATGAGGCTAGACTCAGCCATAGCAAGACCTGTCCAAAACTACAAGGACTAGGACATAGCTTAGCGGTAGAGCTCTCACCCAGAGAGAGGCAGGCTTAACATAGTAGTAACTCATTAAAGTCATCTCAAAAGAAAAACAGATGTCTCACTAATAACCTAGTTGCTTAAAATAAATGAAAATTCTGTGTTCCTAAACAAGGGTATTAGGTCATCTGAAGACACCAACAACAGAAAGGAGCATCCATAGTCCTGAGTTTTAGTTTGTAAATTTAGAACAAAGACTATGTTGCAACTTTTCTACAACTTTATCTAAGGTGTGAAATGACATGAAAGGAACATTCTGAAAACAAAATGGGGAGCCCTCTCATTCCCCTCCCCACTTATAACTCCAGAAGCTCTGAGCAGACACCGTTAGCATTGGAACCTTAATATTTGGGCAGTGCGTCCAACAGCCTCCCTCCACGGGCTCCCCCCACTCACCACCTTGCTCGAGGTGGCGCAAACCCACTTCTTTATCAGGTCTTCAGTGGACATGGAGAGGAGCCTGGGACCTTTCGACTGACTTGATTAGAGCCCTGACTTTCTTTTTCTGCAGCAAAGCAACGATCTAGATGCTATGTTTGCTGTTCAGGTTTGTTTTGGTTTTTGCTGTTGCATTTTTAACTTCATGTTATTTCTTGCATTCTTTTATAGCATTTCTATCATCTCTTAGAATGTGACAAATCCTAAATTAACAAAGTTCCAAATATAAGGAATTATCTTTATCTCTCCATGTAATAGGTCTGGCCTTTACATTTAAAACCACTGATTCTGTGGAATGGAAGTGTGTCCCTACAGAACAAGAGATTCAGGAGCTGAATCAAGAGGATCATTTGACCCTCAAGGGTTGGGTAACATAAGACGCCCACCACTGCCACCCCCATACATATAAACCAACCAACCAACCCACAGATTTAACACATTACCTTAATAAGAGCAGGGTATGGTGTTGCATCTTTTTCTAATGATAAAATCTCAAAATTTGTAGGAATAAATTCATTCTTTGTTGGAAGTTTAAATTTTCCATTCAGGTCAGCATTTTGCCATTTCTAGATGAATAATACAACACACACACATGAAAGCAATTACTAATATAACTCAAGAGTTCCAAATACTGTCTTTGGGCTGAGGCTATACCTGGTTTGATCCACAGCATCACGTCGCAAAGCAATGACAATGTTATCTGAACAGGGTGCCTCATACCTGCAATGCGAGTGCTTGGGAAGCTGAGGCAGGAGGATGCCCAATTAGATTCTTGGCCAGCCATGGCTACATAATGAGAACCCCTCTCAAAACTTCAAACAAATGAAAAAATAAATAAATAAAAAAGACAAACCAAAAAGACGAACAAACAAACCAACTGGTATCTTTGCTCACTGTGCAAGCAAATCTGAAGGAACATTCTCTCATATATAAAGGGGCTACAACCAGAACCTACTGATGGATTTTCATGCCACTTGAGTTTATCTTTCTGGTACTAAAAGATTTTATATTCATCTATATATTTTTTTTTTCTTTCTGCAGCTTCTAATCAGCTGCTTAAACAAAACTCTGAGGGGGTGGGGCCACATTTAGAATGTAAATGAATAAAATAATTTTAAAAAGAAGAATCTGAATTAATGGAACAAAGAGAATCTGATAGGTCTATATCTGTTCTAGCTCTTTAAAACCTAGTCATGTACACAGGCTTAAACCACACTCAGTTGTGTCTCCATTTACGACCTGAATTCCAGGCTAGAGGGAAGGGACTTCTTTCACTTTGGAACTTCTAATTTTTCACTTATTTATTTTGTATGCAGCTGCACACACCCATGACACTTGTGTGGCAGTCAGAGGACAAGATGTAGGGATCAGGTCTCTCCTTCCACCTGCCATGTGGGTTCCAGGGACTGAACCTGCGTTATCAGTGTTGGCACCAGGCGCCTCTAACCACCAAGCACTCCCGTCAACCCATCACATCAGGTGTTTCTTCCAGAGGACACACAAACTGTTACGTAAGCCAATAATAACTCAAGACACAGGCAAAACAAAGACAGGACTTACATCTACACTGACACATGAAATGGTTCCAGCAGCTAAGGACAGAACTCAGGCCTGTGATTGTTGAACCCTAATTTATACATTGTTCACTGGCTGTTAAAGGCTCAGGTTCACAAATAAAAGACATTTTATTATTAAAAGCCCAAAAGACAAGCAAGTGCCATTAACTCTGGATTCAGTCAGTCACCTAGCTATGTAGATGCTGGAATTCGATTTTGGTGTCAACACTTGCATTCCTTTGACATGGGGCGAGTAGAGAGTTGAACAGTTTTTACCCTGCATCTTAAGTCTCCAGAAAGGCTGAGCTGGGACTAAGAAATACATAGCAAGCCGTCTCATTGCTGTACTTCCATATAAACTTAAAAAGAACTCTACAGGGCAAGGCTGTTATGGTCACACTTTGGTAAACAGAAGGTTTTTATGGTCATGATTTGATAAATGGAGGGTGAAGGAGTCTCCTCCTTTTTAGATTATTTCAGCCCCAGCACTGACTGAAGAAAAGAGTTTTTTTCAGTTTAAGAATATGGACTTAGTTACACTCTGGAGGGCATCACAATGTTGGAGATCCCTGAAGTATCAGTGATAATTTTTTTTTCTTATATTATTTCTTTTCTTAGACCAGAGAGATGGTTCCTCAGGCACTGGGCTACACCAGCCTGGATACCTGCGCTCCGTCCCTGGAACCCATATGGAGATAAAAAAAGAAAGGACCACACAAAGTTGTCCTATGATATCCACAAACATATGCACACAGAATTAAAAATGTATTTTACTGGGCTGGAGAGATGTCTCATGGCTGCTCTTCTTGAGGTCCTGAGTTCAATTCCCAGCAATCATATGGTGGCTTACAACTACCTGTAATGGGATCTGATGCCCTTTTTCTGGCATGTCTGAAGACTTCTGAAGACAGCTGCGGTGTACTCATATACATAAAATAAATAAATAAATCTTTAAAAAACCAAAAACTTATTTTACTATGTTGTCAATGAAAAAAAAAAGTTTGGGCTGGAGAAATGTCTCAGAACACTGGCTGGTCTTCCAGAGAACTCAGGTTCAAATCCCAGCAACTACATAGCAACTCACAACTGTCTGTAACTCCAGTTCCAGGAGATCTGACACCCTCATATAGACATACATGCAGACAAAACGCCAATATAAATGAAATAAAAATTAAATTAAAAAAAGAAGGTTCATTACTTGTAATGTTATCTGGTACTTTTGAATATTCTATAGCCAACAAGGCAAGACAGAAAAGATTCTATGAAGCTAAGCAGAGCCTCAGCCACGGACTGAACACAACTGTGTGGAAATAAATCACGGTTCTCTTGTGTTGACAACCCGAGTAACCAGACAATGAGGGCAAAATATAATGCTACCCAAAAGTAAAACCAGTGTGCATCCCAGCCAGGACTGCAGCAACACTGCCAGTTCTCTGCAACTTGTCTTCTATGGCCTGACTTCCTCAGCTCTTGCCTTCCTGGCGCTGTGCAACTCTGTGTTCACAACACTGCAGTGCTTGGATGCATGAAGTTCAGAGTCTTATTTATTTTGCAGTCCTGGTGGTTTGATAAACATACAGGAAAGTGCCAGAGGGCACCACTTCATGAAAAGCTCTGCCTTCCAGCTCTCTAGCTCTTCTTTCACTCTTCCCAGGACAGTAAGAACAACAGTGGGCCAGCACTCTCTGCATACCGGGACCCAGCCTAAGGTTGGAGGGAGCCCTGTTCCCATGGTTCCCACCTCAGGCTGAATCACGGGTGACTTGATCCTACCTGAATGACGTCCTCTGGGATAGCTTCTTGCTTGTACTGCGTTCCATACCACTGCTCTGTGCGATCAGTTTTCCCTTCAAACGATTTGGAAACTATTGCCACCCTAGAGACAGATATGATACACATGTCATATGCACAGACTTTGATCCATGAAAATGTAAGCAATGTCCAAGAACCCACTGAGCCATGTCTTCACTTGCTTTCTGTTGCTAGGATAAACATCAGGACCAAAAGCATGCTAGGGAAGAAAGGGTGTATTCCATCTTACAGCTCAGTCCTTCACTGAGGGATGTCAGGGCAGGAACTGAAGCAGAACCATGGAGAAATGCTGCTTACACGCCTGCTCCTCATGGCTCGCTCAGCTTGCTTTTTAATCACAACTAACCACTGCTTATTGGGCTAGACACCCCACACCCACAACATTAGTCAAGAAACCATAATCCCATCTGATAAAGGTATTTTCTCAATTGACGGTTCCCTTTTTCACATGGCCCTAGCTTGTGTCAAGTTGACAAAAACATAACCACCATGGACTCTTAAAGCCCAATCAACAGGCAGCACGTGCACGGGCTTCTGATCATGGTCCCATTGTCCTCTGTTCACAGCCCACTGATTATAGTGCAAAATGGGGATGCTATAGGAGAGATCTCGTCTAGGCATGTATGCTATGGTCTAATTTAAAAGGGAAAAAAACTGAACAAGGATGGAGATATGGCTCCTGTTTGTGATGCCAGCTGAGGTGGGAATATCATGAATTGGAGGCCATCCTTAGCTACATAGCTAGACTCTAACTGCAACAAAATCAAAGTTATTAAGAAATGGTCCTTACAGAAACGTATTCCTTCCCAGGGTAGCCCAGGCTTAGAGTTAACAGTAATAGCTAAGAATGGAGGTCCATCTAGTGATCACACAGACTTCAAACGTGGGCTGAAGGCACAGCTCAGTGTAGAATACATGCCCAGCAGATGTGCGGCTATGGATTCAATCCTTATCACAGAACTAAAACAGCGAGGCTGTTCCTTCCCCAACAAACCCCAAGCAACCTTTACGAACTTGTTACGTTTCTGTTCTACATACTACACTCCCCACTGCTCCCACACTACCCCCCTCCCCGTCCCTGCCCCAACTCCCACTCCCACAGGGTTTCTCTGTGTAGCCCTGTCCATTCTAGAACTCACCATGTAGACCACAGTGGCCTCAAACTCAGAGACAAACCTGCCTCTGTCTCCTGAGTTCTGGGATAAAAGGCTTATGCCACCACCGCCTGGCTCTGTTCTGTGTTCTACCAGAAACTAACAGCAAATTTAACTCCTCTATGCACACTGGTCTTCCTGCTGCTGGGGGAGAAGGGAACAAGGAGGAACTCCCATATTCTGGCCTACTAAGAGCTATCTTTGATGAGACACCAGAAATTATCTAGAAGAGAACTCAAACTGGGATGGTCAAGAAATGTGATGGTATTTATCAGCAAAATTCTGTAAGCTTGTCTTATGTGCCTCTTACCCATTTAAACAGAAATCATTACATTTCCACCAGCACACTCAACCCTGCACTGAAACAAAGCCCATTTTGAACCTTTTAAATATTTTTTTTTCTTTCTTTATTTATTATATGTAATTACTCTGTAGCTGTCTTCAGACACTCCAGAAGAGGGCGTCAGATCTTGTTACAGATGGTTAAGGATGGTTATGAGCCACCATGTGGTTGCTGGGATTTGAACTCAGGACCTTTGGAAGAGCAGTCGGGTGCTCTTACCCACTGAGCCATCTCACCAGCCCCATTTTGAACCTTTTAGGTTGAGGAATTCTAGACAATTAGGTTGGCTGAGTTAGCATAGTCAGTTGGTTCTGTTTCTGTCTCACAGTCCACATCAATAACTAGGTCTGTGTCAGCATTTACTCACTCTGTCAGTTCTCCCAGGTTGATTGGAGCTTCTGAATGCTGCCCCACAGTCCAATGCCTAGTGCTGCCATCATCACACCTATCTGCTCAATCCCACCCACTGTCAGAATCTCCATCTCTCTTTCCATTTTCATGGATCAAGTGTATGTGTGTGTAGGGGGAGGCGGTGATGTGTGCATGTGGCAGTCCTAGGTGACGCTGTAAATTGTCCTCAACACTCTTCCACTCTACTCACTAAGGCAGGCTCTCTCAAGCAAACCCAGAGCTCACCAATACTGTTAGTCTCCCCAGTGAGGTTGCCTAGAGATTCCCTGTCTCTTCCTTCCAAGCCTGGAATTACAAGTGGGCCTCAAAGGCCACCTGTCACTTACATGGTTCTAGCAAGCACTTTAATCACTAAGCCAGAAGACAGGCCCTGAGTGGATTCATCATGTATAACAAGTTCCAAATTAATATAATTATTTATGACTTAAACTAGGGACACAGCAAAGACACTCTTGCTGTATGGTGACAGAGTATGATAAAGACACTGACTGGTCAGGCATAAGAAAGGGAGTTCCGAGGATAGACTAGAAACAGGTGCAGCCATGAACCAGCAAACAGTATCAACACTGAAAAGAACTTCTCTAGCTTAGCGTTAAAGAATTCCCTTTTATCTAAGGAATTAAGACCTTGGGTGGAAACTCCTTAGGCAGTATAGCATAACAGCAGCACACTGATGGGCTGAGTTAAATAACCTCTCCCGGGCTTTTCACTCTGAGCCTTTCCTTCCCTGGCTGCAATATTAAACTTGTCTCAGTGGGACTTAAAAAGTAAAATGTGAGCCGGGCAGTGGTGGCACACGCCTTTAATCCCAACTCTTGGGAGGTAGAGGCAGGTGGATTTCTGAGTTCGAGGCCAGCCTGGTCTACAGAGTGAGTTCCAGGACAGCCAATTCTGCACAGAGAAACCTGTCTTGAAAAACCAAAAAAAAAAAAAAAAAAAAAAAGAGCTAAATGTACCTTTGAGCAACACAGTTCTTGCCGAGCAGCTGGCAAGATTACCACAGGCTGTTCTGCACTTCCTTAGTGACCTGCGGCAGTTACAGTGACAGCAATCACAGATCTAAGCCTCTATAGGAAAAACACTTTCCTTTAAAGTGACAGTAAGCGGAAAAAGAGAGTCTTAAAGTCTAATTGCACAAGATAGCAAATTTAGAAACAGCAATTTAATCACACATAAGCATGGGCTCCAGCACATGCACTCCCAAAAAAGCTGGGACTGACTTAAAGCAGCAAAGATTACAACTTAAATCATGATTTCTCAGGAGTGTGTGTGTATGTGTGTGTGTGTGTGTTTGAAACATGTCACGTATGTGGGTACATGCTACACTGTGCATGTATGGATGGTTTGAGAAAAACTTTGGGGAGTCACCGCAATGTGGGTTCTAGGGTTCAAATCAGGTCGCCAGGCATGCATGGCAGGCATGTTTACTTGCTGATACACTGTGGGGTCCTGCTATATACAGAGGCCATGCCGACCTCAAATTCACGATATATCCCAGGCTGACCTCAAACTTGCCACCATACCCAGATGTCTTTGTGGAGGTCTTGTTCACTTTTAGTTAAATGCCTAAGTATTTTATGGTTTTGTTGTTTTTAATAAATTTTTTTGTTGTTGTTTTTGTTTTTTGTTTCTTCGAGACAGGGTTTCTCTGTGTAGCCCTGGCTGTCCTGGAACTCACTTTGTAGACCAGGCTGGCCTCGAACTCAGAAATCTGCCTGCCTCTGCCTCCCAAGTGCTGGGATTAAAGGCGTGCATCACCACGCCCAGCTCTTAATAAATATTTTAAGTTCCCCATTTTCTGTGTTGCAATATACAGTTGCAGTTTGGGAGTCTGACCTCATAGCCCACACCTCCTGCTGTATCAGTTACAGCATCTGATTCATGCAGACCTCTACCTCTTCCCCATCTAGGAATGAGCCGCTTCAGTTATATTAGTATTTAATTGTCAACTTTATTATTCGAAAAAAGGAAAGTTCTGTGACTTTTTTATTCTTTAGCATTTAAGTGAATTATCTGCAGCGGCAGACATGTAAATAACTAGCCCATATATCTTAAGCTTCTTTAACAACCAGTTTTTGAGTAAGATTTTCTGGATTACAATCAGCTATTGAGTAACTGAGGATTAGACAACAACCATGGGCTTACAGTACTGGCAAAGACAGAGCCAGGCGTGGCGGGCACACCTGTGACCTCAGCTCCTGGAAGATGAAGGCAGGAGATATAGGAGTCCAGGCTTCTCCTCAGCTTATCCTCATGGCCAGTCTGGACCATGAGAGTCTTAAAAAAGACTATAATTCTCATTAGGAGGGAGAGGTGGGAGGAGCCATGCAGCTTTGAAGCCAGTCTGATTTACGTAGCAATTTACAGACCAGTGAGGCTATAAAATGAGGACACCCCTCCCCCCACACTTCAAAATACAGAACTTGGGCTGGAGAGATGGCCCAGTGGCTAAGGGTACTTGGGAGTTCTTCCAGGGGACTTAAACTCAGCTCCCAGCACCCACACTGGGCCTGTAACGCCAGCTCCAGGAAACTTAATTCCCTCTGATTGCTAAGGGCACCCCACACATGTGGTACACAGCACACAAAGACACAATTAATTGGATCAAAATAGATCTTACAAACAAAGAAATTGAACACAAGATAGACTATAATTTTTTGTGATTGGATACATAAAACAGATTTAATTTCTGTATAATCTCATAACTTATTTTCATTGGGAAAGATTTCTAAACTTTGACCCTTAATGTATTTTTTTTTAACAAAAACCTAAGGCATTTAATACTTTTATATTGATAAGGCATTTAATACTCAGCACTTAACATAGTCTGATAATAATCCATACTAATCTGAACGTTTTCCCCATTTCATCACTAAATAAAATACTCTACTAAATCCTCGCTTCAGATGGACAGTGTCAGAGCTGTGCTGGGGGAGAGGATGCCTGGCCTGTGTCCATGGCTGTATTACCTTCGCCTGGTAATTTACCTGCTATGAGAGGCCGAGACTATAGGAAATCTGAGTCTGAACTGGTTTGTTTTTTCTCTTCTGTATTTCTACCCCTGGACTTTACGGAGGGTGGAGGAGGGAGCTGGGCTGCAGTTGAGACTGATTGAGGACCGAGGGCGGTGGCTGAAGCTCACTGTGGTCATTATGCTCCTCTCTACTTGTGCAATCAACTTTTTTGTTTGTGATATTCTGAGAGAAGGTTTTATTATGTAACCCAGGTTAGCCTCAAACTCCCTATGTAACTGAGGCTGGCCTTGAACGCTTGCTTGCCAAGTGCTGGAATGATGGGTGAGCACCATCATAAGAGGCTTGTCGTCATACCTGACCTAAAAAGTTCACGGGCCTGGCTTGGTGGTGCACACCTTTAGTCCCCCCACTCTGAAAACAGAGGCTTCGAGATTGAGGTCAGCTTGAAATACATAGTAACCGCTAGGTCACCCAACACTACAAAGTGAGATCCTGTCTCAAAAATAAGTAAGTACATAGACATAAAAGTGTTTTATTCACAATCATAAATTTTTAGATTCTAATCGTGAGAAAAATTTAGTGACAGTAAAAGCTGCAGATGACTTACCGCACATTTTCTGGTCTGAGTTTATCAAGAACCATGTCTATCAAGTCGGGTCTAAATTCTTCCAATAAATATTCAGCTGTGAGCACTCCATTTAGGGGATAATACTTTGAAAAAGTAAAGTATAAATGATTAACACTTGAAGGCTACCAGTGTACTAACATAAGCAGATATATAATAATATAATACATTTATTATCTTATACACCCAGTTTTAGCAAGGTTCTATTCTCTCACACCTTTCTCTACAGCAGTGCTGGGGACTAAACCAGGGCCCTGTGCATCCTAGGTGGACATGCTTCATCATTAAGTCTCATATGCGATGATTCTGCTAAGTACATAGCCAACTTTGCATATATTTACATTACTGAGACTAAGATAATTTGTTTTGGATGGGATGGGGAAGTAGGATCTTATTCTGTAGCCCAGGCTATCAGGAACTCAAAATCCTACCTCAGCCCCCTACAAGCCTGATCTATCACCACAGCTCACTCTCATATTTCCTTTGAAGAAAACCTACAATTTATCTGATTAAAAATTGACAGTTGCTAATGAAAAATTGACAATGAAATACTGACACCTAGAGGGTTTTTTAATATACAGTGCACAAGCTTTTATAAACTACATTCTCTCAAATTTCTTGGAATGAAATCAAACACTTAGAAAGCTGTAGAAAGAAGTGGATTACATCTGGCTCCTGTATAAAACTATTGTATAAGTTTTTGGCATTGCTTCAGTAAAAGTAACTTTTAAAATTGTGAGTTGGACTAACTCATCATGAAAACGTTATTACTAAGCTTTTCTAGATAGTGCTTCAGGTACCGAGGGCAAAGGGTAGAGAGACACATTAAGTCCCTGATCTCCAGGAACATGTAATGGTAACTGGCTCAATAAACAGTTGTATCATATTAATAATAGGTACTGTGAAGGAAATAAGAGGAGCAGAGGCAGGGGCATTGTTTCAGTTTGGAAGACCAGGGAAGATCTTCCTGAAAGTCATCTAGTATAAGGAGATGCAAACACCAGAGATGTACTCCATGTACAGTCAACAGCAAGTGCAAAAGGCACAGCCAGGTCTGATGGTACAGGTCTGTCCAACAGCCACTGAGGAGGCTGAGGCAGGGGGACTGCAGTTCAAGGCCTTCCAGAGCTACAGAAAGAGCTCAAGACTTGAGCAACTCAGTGAGAGTGTTTCCAAACAACAGAAACAAAGAAAGAGGCCTGGGGATGTAGCTTAGAAGTACAGGCCACCGACCCTGTGAGAGGCGTGGGGATACAGCCACCCCTGTGAGAGGCGCGGGGTCAATCACTATCGCTATTGAAGGGAGGATGGTATGTTAATGTGTGGAAATTAGACAGAAAGCTATTAGAGCTAGAGCAATGTGGCGCTGGAAAGGGGGCTGGGAATGTGGCCGGAGAGCACAGCACCTCTCAGACTTCCTCAGAGGCCAAGGGTGCTCTGGATTTTACAACGCTAAGGGAAAACCATCGGAGAATTTTGAGCAGAGGAATAAAACAATCTGAGTTTAGTTTTCAAAACCCACTGAGGGGTTGGAAGTATAGCTTAATTTTAGACTGCTACCTAGTATGCATAAGGCCTTGAGTTTGATCCCAATACCACAAAATAAATAATTTTAAGGTATATGCCTTTAAAAAAACCATTTAAGCTAGAAAAGCAAGCTATCATGGAGAACAAATAGAAAACAGAGGTAGGAGACTGTGACAGTACCACCAGTTAAGAATAGCTCAAACTAACTCAGTAACAAGGGATACAAGGGAAAATAGATGATATAAAATGTTCATAGAGGGAGCACTTGACAGATGCTGGAGAACTGAAAAATACAGCCAATAAGCCAAACACCCACTGTGGTGGTGTGAATGAGAATGGCCGCCCACACAGGCCCATGGGAAGTAGCACTGTTGAGAGGTGTGGCCTGGTGTGGAAGTGTGTCAATGGGGGTGGGCTCTGAGGTTTTAAATGCTCAAGCCAGGCCCAGGATATCAGTAACGGACTAAACAAGCCTCTGAACTGTAAGCCAGCCCCAATTAAATGGTTTCTTTTATAAGAGTTGCTGTAATAAATACAGTAGTGAAACTGTAGCTTCACAGCTATAGAACTATAACTAACACAGCCCATGTGATAAAAAATATTACAGAAGGTAATTTTTAGGATAAGGAGCAGTAACATTCCAAATTTGTCTCATCATCAAAGGTTGCCCAGTGCTAAAATGTCTCAAGTTTTGTGAGTCCCAATTTGTATCATTTGTGTAGCACTGAAAGTAACATGGAGGAGCTAAAAGATTCTACACCCCACTGTGGACAAGAAAATTAACTTACATGCAGCTTTCCTGCAATCTTAGATGTATAGCCTCGCGGTCTCTCTTTGTCTTTAAACCTGAAAGCAACAGCATTCAAGTCCTAGAACAGAATGTTAACCAAGTAGACATAAGTAAATTATTTAGAAATATATTTTTAGTGTTTTGTTTGAACTATAGGCTGCGTACTCCAATTTTATTAACATTATACTTATGAAAACTGGCAGTAGCTGATTTAAGAATGTATAAGACATGGAAAAACATAAATTAAAACTTATCAACATAGGCTTAAAATAAGTAAGCAATCCTAAAGGAAAATAAACAGGTAACGTGAGAGGTGCCGTGCCTGGGTATGAGGCACCCGCTTGGAATTCCAGCCTGTTAGGAGGGTGGAGCAGGAGGGTCAGAGGTGAAGCTGGCCTGGATGGCACAGCAGAAGACTATGTTTTGTATTGCTGTTTAAAAAAAGGTTCTACTGCCTAAATTACTGAAACAACTAGTCAGGGGATCAGAAAACTGACAGAACCTTGTGAAATCTGAAACTTCCAGGAAGATTTCCACAAGGTATAATTATACTTTAAATGTTTGAAAAATGTAAAGGTTATTCCTTGGGCTGGGAATATAGTCCTGTGCTAGGGTACTTGCCTAACACACACCAAGTCTAGCGCTGGATTCTCAGCACCAGTGGGAAAAAGCTGCCCAATCCAAATACATGTCAGAATTTTAAAAACCTGAAAGACAGCCAGGCTGTGGTGTCTCACGCCTTTAATCTCAACACTCCGGAGGCAGAGACAGGTGGATCTCTGGGTTCAAGGCCTGCCTGGTCTACAAAGCTAGTTCCAGGACAACAAGGGCTGCACAGAGGAACCCTGTCTTAAAAAGCAAAAACAAATAATAAATAAGAATAAAGTTTGAAAGACAAACACTTTGTGTTTTCTATATTTCTTTAAAAAGCCAGCTAAGATGGTCTAAGCCTTTAATACCAGCACTAGGGAGGGAGGGGCAGGTAGAGAGCTCTGTGGATTATATAGTGAGATGTAAGCTGTCTCAGAAAAGGGGTGGGGGTGGGGTTCTATGCATACAGTAAAATCACTTTGAAGGACACAATTATCATACATGAAACAATTTGTTTCTTTTAGACTTTGATCACAGGATCCAAGATGAACAGATCTTATGCAGCTTTGGGCAGGAGGGGACAAAGCCCTGTAAGGTGCTAGCCTTCTTCCTCAAAAGCAACACAATGCCTCAGCCTCTAACTCGTGCCCCAACAGACAAATCAGACAGCTAAGCCTGAGTTAATACAACTATGCATTGCAACATTTTAGACTTTAATTAGAGAAAAACCAGATGTTTAAATGGGCCTTAAATTAGCTTACATATGTCTGCTTTTGAAAAATCGATGTCTTAAGAAAAATTTTGGCAAAACAAAAGTACCTTGCACTCTTGGAAAACCCATTCTTGAGGTCCTTCTGCACGTAGCTTCTGAATGTACTGAAACATGTGCAAGATTATATCTTCAACGTGTACTGGAAAAAAGGGGCACACTTAAAAACCATTCAGTCCTTGCATCCTTCAAGCACGGTCTCACTCCTAAGCTAAGTCAGGTTAAATGGAGACAGTCCCTTTTAGAACAAGGAGTCCTCATCTCCCTGAGCCTGGCTTGAGATGTCCCCACACACAGCCCTCTGGACTCGGGGACATGTGACAGAACAGACATTGAGGCAGTAAATGAAAAGCCACATATACATTTTACCAATATTACATAAAACTAATTGTTAAGGGGCAAGGGTTATGACAAACAAAGGCCAGGTTACATGTGAAAAATACGATGGATCAAGCATGTGAATTAAAGTGTTACAGCTTCTTCCTACAGCATGAGTAATTAAAAAATAAATGCAATTAATACTTACATAACCCTTCTTCAGTTAAGTCCACATTAATGATAAAAAACATAAAACCTCGGGCTCCTTCCTTCTGTCCACCAACCAGGGTATTTACCCAGCCTGCAATATTCAAAGAAAAGGACAATATAATTAAATGTGTGGCTTTTCTTTTTTTTCTTTTTAAAAAGTATTTATTACTATGTGTGCATGGAGTATGTGTGTGGTATACACACATCAGAATATAAGGTGGAGATCACAGGACAACTTTGTAGAGTCAGTTCCATGCTCTAGCTTTACATGAGGTACAGAGATCAAACCCAGGTCGTTCGGTTCTAATGGGATATTATGCCAGCCCTGGCTCGCTCCTTCCTTCCTTCCTTCCTTCCTTCCTTCCTTCCTTCCTTCCTTCCTTCCTTCCTTCCTTCCTCCCTCCCTTCCAGATTTGTTTGTTTATTTATTTATTTAATGTATGTGTGTACAGTGTCACTCTCTTCAGACACACCAGAAGAAGGCATTGGATTCCATTGCAGATGGAATCCAACCATGTGGTTGCTCAGAACTGAACTCGGGACCTCTGGAAGAGCAGGAGCCATCTCTCCAGCTGGCTTTTACCTTTTTAACATCTTCATCATTCACAGCATGGCTGACTACATGGCTCAAGAGTAGAGCACTTGCCTAGCAAGTACAAAAAGGTCTGGGTTCAATTCCAACATGTATGATGATAACTTTTGATATACCTCACTATCACTGATCAATAAATACTCTAGGGTAAAACGGATTTGTGAAAAGGAGCCCAAAACAAAAAGCAGACACACACTAACAATGACCACCTCACTCAAACCCCAACGCTGTCATCCAAAACCCTTTCTTCCTAGATGACCTATGGGACCGAGTGAAAGACGGGGGTGGGGGTGTATGACATTCAGAAGGTGCTGCCCGAAGACATTTACCCTTTGACTTGAGTTCTGACAACAGGCTTCCAGGACCTTCATGCCCGATTAGATGACCAAGATAATGACCAGGATTGGATTTGTAGTACTGCTGAAGGTCTGGTATGGGAAATGTCACATAAAGATTTCTAATATCTTTAATGGGTACTATTTTATAAAGTTGCTGGGGAGGAAGAAAAAAAGACAAATCACAAAATATTTGTTATATACAACTTATACAGAATGAAATAATTACTAATAATGAAGAATACTGACTTTGGTTAATCAGCTGCCACACGCAAAGAAATGACCACAGACAAATAAAGGAATTGGGTTCTCATTCAGTGCAGTTCTTATATGGGCTAAGTGATCTGGGCTTGGTGCCCTAGATCCTAAGGCTGCTTTGGATTCTTGCCTAAGGCACTTGATGATAATGCTTTTAATAGCCTGCCAAGGTCAGAGCTACCAAACTATTCTTAGCATGCCAAGACCAAAACATATTGGTGTATTTTCACTGATACACATTCCTAACATATATAAAATTGACTAGCTTGCCATGACAGTTAAGTTCACAGATGAAAAAATAACAGAAATGCGTGCACTTACTTTAAGATGTTCTTCTTGGAAAGGGTGCTCAGGAAATTCAGGCAAAGGGACATGTTTATTCTCTACCTCAGAAAATAACTTCACCACCAGATTAGTGAGGTCATCTAAAGATTCTACAAGAAACAAAGATAGAAAACAGAATTTAACCAATCAGAGCTGAAGTCCAGACAGAAACTAAGGCCTTAAGACCTTCTGAACTTATGGTTTAAAAGAAAAACCTGAAAATAAAATAAAATAAAAAGTCCCAGTATCCAATAAAGATGAAGCAGTCAGAGCCTGCCAGTGGCTACAGTGTCAGAGGCTCCTGTGCAACCCCTAGAACTACGCCTAACTCACAGCCACTGCTGCTGTGTAGACAGTCTTCATAATGTACTACCTCACAAATATATTATCCACACAGACCTTCTTGTAATAAATATCAAAAACAACAGAACACTAGTCATGTTCCTGGCTGGCTAGGAACTCACTTTGTGAACCAGGCTGGTCTGAAATTCAGAGATCCACCTGCCTCTGCCTCCCAATGCTGGGACAAAAGGCATGCACCACCACCAACAACAACTACTTAGCTGTATTTAGGAAAGTTTGCACAGTCAGACAAAAGGCAGACCAGGATTAATTGTTATATGACAAGTGGACTCAACAATAATAAAATATATTTGATGCAGCAGATGTCAGGTGGCCGGCATGGAGGCATATACCTATAACCCCAGCTGGCAGCCAACTTTGGAGGTTTGTGAGTTCTAGGTCAGTCTGGGTTACTTATTCTAAGTGTTACAAGAAAAAAAATTTTTTTTCAGAGGACATCTTTGTGCACTGACGGAACATAAAACCTGAGGCACAGTGGCAACTGCTTTGTCAACATCAAGTATCAATGACAATAAAATCCTTCTATCAGGTGGGCTGGAACGCTCCAGTATTTCTGCCAATAAAGCATAAAACCACAATGGGGCTTCTTTTAACATGTGCCTGCATGTATGTATATGTACCACATGCATGCCTGGTGCTCATGGAAGTCAGAAGATTATGTCAAGATCCCCTGAATGGATACCTGTGAGCCACTGTGTAGGTGCTGGGAACCAAACTCAGGCCCCCTGCAAGAGAAACAAGTGCTCTTAAGCACTGAGCCATCTCTCCAGCCCCACAATGTAACTCTTTAAAAGTAAGGCATCTGCCCCATCTGACTTTCCCACTAAGCTGAGAGCACCAGAGCCCAGGGAACTGAGTCTCTTCTAAGTATGTGACACTAGGACTTGGTGACTTGGGTGTCTACATTTGGTCATTATACTTGCCCAATATTTGGACAGTATTTGCTGCTACAACCAGAGGAACGGCTACAGCAAAGTCAGAAAACAATGTCTTTGCCCCTTTGTAACAGAGACCCTTCCGCATGGCTAGTCCTCGTCTTGGCCCCAAAGAAGAAATGAATCAGCTATCGATCCTAGGATCGGTGGCAGTTCCTTCTCACATCTCTCCCAGATCCCTCAGCTCTACTGAGCTTAGTGCAGAAGCCGCTGGGTTGGAAGTGATGCGTCCTGATGAGGAAAATGAAACGTCGGATGTTTCCAGACCCTTACTCTATCACCTCCACTAAATCAAGAACACTGAGGGCAGAGCTCGAACTTAATTTAGTTAATGCCATTTGTGTTTAACCAAAAATAGACAGAAATCATGCATTTTTTTTTATCTAAGAGACAAAACAGCTTTTATGTACCTAGTTTCCAGGACTGAGTTCTATATATCCAGTAATACTGAATAGTCTAGGCCTATATATCTGCTTTAAGTTATATTTATTTCCATGTGTATGAGTGTGCCTGCATGAAGGGGCCAGAAGAAAACCTCTCCAACCCCGATCACTATTTCAGATGTTTAGAAAAGTGCAAAAATTCATTGGTTCACAGCCACAGGGCTAAGCAGGCAGTCAATTTGGCCTTCCACATCAGGCTGTTGGGCTCTACAAAGTGTGAGTTCCAACTGCTAAACCACATCCATGCACTTTTAGTATCTGTTGTTCCATTCTGTCTTGCATCCAACCCAAATTTAATTTCCGGCCAGGCTCCCATTTATACATGATCTCAATGGTTGGAGGCAGGAGCAGGACTACCACAAGTTTGAGGCCAGGCTGCTCTATGCAGTGTGACCCTGCCTCAAATAACAATAAAAGTAATTTGCCTTCAGAAGGACTAGGGCAACTCAAAGTCCCACTTACCACCAGCAATATGGAACAGCAGCCACATCCAGAGGCACCATGGCTCCAAGCGAGGTGAAGACAAAACCCAACAGTTTGACAGGGAAACACCAAGCTACACATCACCAAGCCACACCTCAAAAGGAACCTCGGCTGCCCAGACACTTCCTCCCTTTTCCTGTCGTCTGTTTTCAGCTCCTCTGCAGATTCTTGACTGCTATAAGGTCAGTCTGGCACTCTTCACCATGGAACCTTCCCTTGATTTTATATATTTAGAAAATGCACTAGTAATTCACATGTTCTTGAGGTCTCCACTTAAAACTGTCTAAGCTTCTTTTGGAAGACAGTTTAAATAAAATTCCCATGTGTTGATCATTTTCCAAACTATGAGTAAATAAACACCTCTACCTCTACCCATACCCTTCTGATGCTTTGTAAACAGTCAAAATGGGCAGAACCAAACCATGCCACTGATGGCCTCAAGTTTTTGAGCAGTTCTTACCTCGACCTAAAACACAAATCGCCATCAGATTAGACGAATAATATGTAGAGTGAAATTTCAAGAGCTCTTCCCTTACATCGATGCCTTCTTGGTTGGGCCGAGTCTCTAGAGTATATTTGTTTCCTAGAAATGAATAAAAAGGATTTCTTAGAAAGGGCAAAATTTGTGAACTTTATAGCTTCATTATTACTGATATTGCTGTAAGGTGAACTTAAGAAACTAAACCAATTATGTTTGAACATGAACTGAATAAACAGGGCGGAGCAAGACAATAAAAATAGATTATTAATTTTATCTGTTTGTTTAAGGTAGGGTCTGTATGTAGCTCTCTAGCTGCCCTGGAATTCAATACGTAGACCAAGCTGGCCTTGAACGCAGAAGTCTGCCTACCTTTGCCTCTGAGTGCTGAGGTTAAAAGCACACCATTGACTACTTCCAGAGTTTTCCATAAAGAACTAAAAATGCTATATGAAAGCTTTGCTTCTTGGGCCAGACACGGTAGCATATGCTTATAATCCTACCAGTCTGGAGGCAAGAGACAGAAGAACTTCAGACTTGGTTTACACAGTGAGTTTGAGATCCACCTGAGATAAACGGTAAGACTGTCTCAAACAGCAGCAAACAAAACCCAGCAAACGGGGAAAGAATCTGCAGGGCACAGCTATTATGGCCATTTTTAGATAAAATGAGATCCACTGGCCTCCACTCACAGTCACTTTGCTTTGCAATTCCCTGCGCATCCTATAATTAACTGAACAGACTCACTGGAGGATCTTTGGGGAATTTACCAAGTTACTTGTAGAAAGGAAAGAACAAATTTACTATTCTGAGAAGAAACATTAAATTTGTGATGTGAATTCTCATGGGTTTCACCTAAATTGGGAAAACTAGGATGTGGTACTATTTTTATAGCTCTAAAGTGATGTATGTGGTATGCCGGTGTAAGCTAGCTTTCTTTCTTTCTTTTTCTTTCTTTTTTTTTTTTTTTTAAGATTTATTTATTATATATAAGCTCTCTTCAGACAAACCAGAAGAGGGTATCTGATCTCATTGCAGATGGTTGTGGACCACCATGTGGTTGCTAGGATTTGAACTCAGGACCTCTGGAAGAGCAGTCAGTGTTCTTAAGACTGAACCATCTCTCCAGCCCCGGTGTAAGCTTTCTTATAAGAGTTAAGGTAAAACTCCACATCAAGATCAATGATGCTCTGAAGTAAAGACCTTGTAAGTTAGGGACTCCTGCTGCAGTGAGGGGCAGGAAGAAATCCTGGCGTATGCATATATCACACAAAAAGGTACATGTATTCCAAATGGTGAAAAATAAACGCAATAGCTAGAAAAGCAGCGAAAAAAGCTCAATAAATGATCCTGACAACCTTTTCCTACCCCAAAATCTACAGCTAGAGCGCAATGTGAATGGAGTCGAAAAAATAACTACAAATTCCATCTCCAGACACACATTGTCCTAAATCAGTGCTAATTTACAGGGGTCACTTGCACCAAATTAAAATGCCGCTGATCAGATCCTGATTTCTACCTGGCTCAGCCAACACCCTAGCTCTGACTGAGGACATCTTGCACCCTAGGTCTGCTAGGAGAGAGTCCTGCCTTGGCGGACATTTGGGACAATAAAGAATTCTTGTCCTGGCTCTATCTATCAGGTGAAACAAAGTAACTCTCGAAAGGCCTCCAAACCTGTCAAAGGAGTCACTTTTATATCTGTAAAACAGGTGACTGACAACGGAGACTCGCCCAGGGGTGAAGGGTGAGGATGGACCCCTGACTTTCCCACTGTGACACAGACATCTTAGGTTGTTGCAGAGCTTAAGAAATGGGAAAAGGAAGACTGGTGTGTGTGTGGGGGGGAAGCTCAGTGGGGGAACCTGCGTGTCTAGCATGTTCTCAACACCACAAGGAAAAGAATGTGACGCATAAGTGAAGAGGGTAAAATGTAAAACTGTAAAATCCATTAAATACACTGTATATTTTCATTATAACAGTCATTTTAAGTTTTATTTAATTCACAAAGTATACAAACTTAGTACTAATGTCTGAATATTTTCACTGTAACAACTATTTGAAATTGTATTGAAGACAAAAAAACAAAGCAAAACAAAACAAAAACACATGAACATTACTAGTAATCCAAATGCTAATTTTCAAGAAAACAAAACTGACTAGTCCATATATTTTGAGGCCAGCAATGTGTGCCTTCTACTGTGAGAGGAATCGATGTGATGTTTTAAAAATCTGTCTTAGGAACTATAGGTATCTTGGGGCTGGAGAGATGGCTCAGGGGTTATGAACATTGGCCTCTCTTCCAGGATTTGGGCTCAATTCCCAGCCCCCACACGGCAACTCACAGCTGTCTGTAACTCCAGTCCTAGGAACTCTGTGGGCACCAGGCACACATGTGGTGCACAGACATGCAAAGAATAAGGGTGCTCAGGCAAAAACCAAACACAAGCACAGCATCACTGTCCTCAGGGCCCTGAAGACCCGGGGTCAGACACTGTGCTAAGGACATCAGAGAGAACATCAGACCTGGGTTCAGTTTCCAGACCCACATGGTGGCTCCAGTCTCAGGGGACCTGATACCTTTTCTGATCTCCTTGGGCAATAGGCACACATGTGCTGTGCATACATGCAGATAAATACACACATAAAATAAAATAAACCAAAAAATTTAGTTCTTTCATCTTGGTATTTAATAAGACTGAAAGATAATAAACTTACAGGTTTTTACACATATAAAATTTCCTGGAAAACTTAAAAGGGGAATTCCATTCTAAATGGCTGAGTATATGCAAGTATAAGATGTGTGTTATAAAAAGAGGACTTCAGGAGAAATTGCCTAAGTGCCACCATCAAGCACCTCTACACTTTGATTGATTCAGTTGTTTTTTAGTAAAATTTCTGGCTTTCCATAGCTATCCATCCCCAAAAGAAAAGTAGAAGTGAAGAGAGTAACTTAGTGGTAGATCACTTGTTGAACAGGCGTGTGGCTCTGAGTTCAATGCCCAGCATCATGAAAAAAAAGGAAAAATAGACAAACAGAAAGAAAGACAGACAAAACATTTTGGCAGGACAGTAGTGCCACACACCTTTACTCACAGCACTTAGGAGACAGAGGTGACACGATATCTGGATTTGAGCCAGTCTTGTCTATAGAGAGAGCCCTAAGACAGCCAGGACTACATACAGAAACCTTGTTTTGAAAAACAAATCAAAGCAAACGTGTGTGTGTGTGTATACATATATATATGTGTGTGTGTATAATATGTATTTTCATCTTGTTACATAAAAAATATATAAATGGAATAGATCAGGAAATAGTAACAATTAAGTCAGTTAAAAATATGTCGAGTATTTCTATAGCCATAAGTGTATTGTGATACTCAAAAAACAAATTAGTTATCTCTGAAGGATGGTAGGAAATCAACACGCTACTTTCAAAATTGGTAAAGGAAAAGAATGAATGGAGCGTTTGTACTGCTTTTCGTGCAATGATCGTGCCACTGGCTCACCAAATAGTAGAAAAGGAGATTTTCTATTCATTGCATCTACAAGCTAATCAATAGAGTATAACAGTATTAAAAAAAAATCATAAGTAGGGAGGGAAGACACTGAGGATCGAATATATACTATTTCACAGAGAGACAAAGAAACACCATATGCCCAGTGGAAGAACATCACTAGCATAAAGTTGTAATGCTAAGGTCAAGGGCAGGAAGCTGACAATGGCCCAGCAGGAGCTCTGCTTGCGTCTGTGACTGGCCCAGTTGGCAGGAGTTGATGCTGCTGTAGTCACTCTTTTAGACTACAGATCATGGCTAGCACGTCATTGAATATTTCCACTGAACTTTGTAAAGAATTCAAATAGAGCACGGAGTGTTCAGTGAAGAAGAACTCTCATCCAATAGATTACACATACTCCACTCACACATCATAGCCTTTGTCTGTGATAGCGTAGCATGTGGCCCAGGCTACCTTAAACTCTCTATAGCTATGCAGCTAAGGATGACCTTGTTTGAATTCCTGATCCTTTGGCCTCCACGACCCAAATCCTGCAATTACAGAGTAGACCATCATACACTACCACATGGTTTTTATAACTGAGTCTCAGAATCTTTCCTTGCTACAAGCCTGTGTCGATAAACACACTATTCTAAGTGGCTTTGACCCAAATATCTGTGGTGAGGGATGGGGAGGGGGTGTGGGACAGACTTTCAGCTACAGCAGCCTGAGGGGACGTGGACATCTGCCAGCCATGGCATGCATTTGGTGTTTATCTCGCTGGGCCAACAAATGGTTTTACAATGGAACACACTAGAACTCTGGTTCAAACTATATTCAGGATGGAAGCTTTGGAACTAGTTTTATGTTTTTGTAAATCTGATCAGATTTGGGGGCAGAAGAAATGACTCAGGAACTAGGAACCTAAGTTCTGATCTTAGCACCCGCATCAGGTGACTCATAGCTGCCTATAATTCCAGTTTCAGAGGCCTGGATACCCTCTTCTGGCTTCCATAAGCACTCACATACAGGGCATACATAGAACACACAGACAGGCATGTAAATGATGATCAAGATGACCAATCTACATAAATGTTATGTTTAAAATTAATTATTCCTCCAGACATGGTGGCACATGCCTTTAATCCCAGCACTGGTGAGGCAGAGGCCAGTGGATCTCTGTGAGTTCAAGGCCAGCCTGGTGTACATAGTGAGCTTCAGGACACCCAGGACTGTGTAGGGAAACACTATGTCGAAACAAAAATTAAAAATGTAAAAAAAAAAAATTAAAATTAAGGATTCCTTTTAAAGTACTGAATTTTTTTATATATTCTAAACTCTGTACTCAACATCCAGTGATAGCACTAAATATCTCTATCTATAAATTACTTAATCAAATTATTCTGATCCTATACCTGCCATTTTGTGTGAACACCAAAGAGGAAAGTTAGAATCAAAATGGATACAGATCCCACAGAAGACTCCTAGAAAACAGCAGAGGAAACTTCTGTGCTATCGGCCACGGCACAGAGGAAATTTTAGGGCTACCGGCCACCGCAATGACTTTGATCCCATATCACAGATTCAAGCTATACAAGCAAAATAAGTGGCACTACAGGAAACTAACAAACCTTTACATAGAAGATCAAAAGAGACCAAGAATGAAAAGGCAACCCATGCCTCATAAAAGACGGTACAGCACACATGGGAGAGTGAGTAAATGCCCGACATCTGCGCAAAACTCTCACGACTCCCAGGCAGAGAACAACGATGTGGGGTACGCCTGCAACCCCAGCACTCAAAAGGCCAGCCTGGACTGTGCGTCTCAGGCCAGCGTGGGCTACATGAACAACACACAACTGTAATCACAGCGCTCAGGAGGCTGAGGGAAAACATTGTGACTTTAAGGTCCTGTCTGAAAACACTAAACAAAAACAAGCCAATAAATATACAAAACACTCTAGGAAAGCATTCAATAAAAGTCAGCAAGGTGGGTGGAAGAAGAAAAAAAGAGATTCATCCCATAAACTAGTACCAAACCCAGACACTAATGCAGATGCCAATACGAGCTTGCTGACAAGAGCCTGATATAGCTGTCGTCTCAGAGGCTCTGCCAGTGCCTGGCAAATACAGAAGTGGATGCTCAAAGTCATCCATTGGACAGAACACAGGGTCCCCAATGGAGGAGCTAGAGAAAGTACCCAAGGAGCTGAAGGGGTTTGCAGCCCCATAGGAGGAACAACAATATGAACCAACCAGTACCCCTAGAGCTCCCTGGGACTAAACCATCAATCAAAGAAAACACATGGTGGGACTAGTGGCTCTAGCTGCATATATAGCAAGGATGGCCTAGTCGGTCATCAATGGGAGAAGAGGCCCTAGGTCCTGTGAAGGTTCTATGCTCCAGTATAGGGGAACACCAGAGCCAGGAAGCGGGAGTGGGTGAGTTGGGAACAGGGGGAAGGGAGAGAGGATAAGGGATTTTCGGAGGGGAAACTAGGAAAGGGGATAACATTTGAAATGCAAATAAAGAAAATATCTAATTAAAAAAAAAGAGAGAGATGATCTTGGAAAATTATGCCTGATTTGATGCATATGAAATCCTGAGTTTGCCTGACTTTCTCACCTAAACTTTAACCCTGCTAGTGCAGACAATACCCTTCACATACTGAGAAAAAAAAAATAACTTGCCAACTGACAAAGTAAATGTGGCCCCATTTATAATCTTGGAACCTGTTATGTAAGATTACATAACAATTTAGAGTACACAACAATTAAGAACATTGTCATCCCACAGCAGAATGCAGCCCCGCCCACAGTCCTCCCACCTGCTCCTGCCCACCTAAGTGTCAAACAAGAGTCTCCCACTCTTTGACTTCTGCTTCACCTCCTCCCCAGGAGACTACGCAGTTGCTCTCAGTGTCTAAGGGGTTGGAGCTGGAGAAATCAATCACTTGAGAATAACCACAACTACAATTTCTCCTCTCCTGCTCCCAGACTGCTCGTGAAAACACTCAACTGCTCCCACTTTAGTTTCTGTGGACAGGAGAAACAAGAACCCACAATCAAATACCAAAACCAAACACAGAAGAACAAAGGTTTCCAATTTAAGAAGCTATACAACTAAAACCAAAGGTATGTATGGAAAAAGAAGGAGAAAGGCCATATGGATATCTACCAGGGATTCAGTTTTAAGAAGAAATAATGTGGTGGTCAGGCCTGTAATCCTAGCACTTGGGAGGTCAGAGCAGGCAGATCAAGAGTTCAAGGTCACCCATCCTCCATATATGGTGATAAAACCAGCTGAGATACAAAAGACCCCCTCTGAATGTTTGTTTGTTTTGTTTTTCGAGACAGGATTTTTCTGTGTAGCCCTGGCTGTCCTGGAACTCACTCTGTAGACCAGGCTGACCCCCTCTGAATGAGAGAGAGAGAGAGAGAGAGAGAGAGAGAGAG
>NC_034590.1:148691887-148697958 GCF_900095145.1 Mus pahari
AAAGGGAAAAAAGAAAAAAAAAGGGAGGCAGGGAGGCAGGGAGGGAGATTTCTCTAAGAGTACAACTAGGAAACCACTATGCCTACCTCTCTAACTGAAACTTCTACAGACACCTAATTCTACAGTTAAGTCAATTTCTCTGATCTATTTTATGACTAGGAAATAGTGTCTAAACTCAAAGACAATAATTTAGAAAATAAACAAATGTGTAAGTATACTACACAATATGGTATCATTGCTTTGTATTTTATAGTAAATAAAGTATTTTAAAAGCACAATAACCTTTCTGGTTAACAGCTTGTAATTCCAGCAGTAGGGAAGCTAAAGCAAGAGGATTTGAAGTTTGAGGCTAGCTCGGGTTACAGGGCAAAAGCCAGTTTCAAAAAAAAAAGGACAGAGTCAGGGTGTTGCTTAGTTGAGAATGTCTGCACAGCATGTTTGAAGCCCCAGGTAGTAACCACGCACGGCTCCTAACTGTCCTGCTTCTGAAATATGTGGAATCCTATTTGAATAGGATTCAAGCCGGAACAAGAAATTATGAAAATGCTGTGCAGGAAACTTGTGAGACTCAAGGAGATCAAGGAGCGCAGCAGCTGATGCAGGAAGCTGACAAACCTGTCCCAAATTTGCTGAAGGGGTGTTTGGGATTCCCCGTAGCCTTTTCCAGCTGGAAGAGTCTCCAGGCGTCGTTCATCACATTCTTTTCATGCTCTGAATCAACAGCGTTCACCTCTCTGTCTTTACAACTTGCATCAAACAAGGGGCACAGGAAAAACTGTGCAAACCTAAAAACATAAAACAGAATTACTAACTTGCGAACTGTGACTAAAACAACAGCATTTAGAATGAAACTTTAATGTGAATTACATAAGATCTGAAGAAATTAGGGTTGAGAACATAGGTCAGGGACACAATACGTGCTAAAATGCCTAAAACCAAGGGGGATAATTAGGGTAGGGTGCGGTAGTACACACCTCTAATCCCAGCAGTCAGTGGGCAGACACTGAGTTAGAGACCAGCCTCATCTACACAGTGAATCCTAGGATAGCCAAGGACATAGTGAGGCCTTGTCTCACTTCAATGGGGGGTTGGGAGGGAGTACCAGTGCTCTGAGAAAGAGAAATATAAAAGAACTACTAACCAATAGAAGGAAAGTACAGTATTGGGCAAATGTAAATCCAGAGGTGTTGATCTCTCCAGAGATGCTAAAATTAGTGAAAACATCCATATATTAGCATAAAAAGGTCAAAACTGACCTTAAGAGACAGCTGTAGTCTACCTAAGATTAGCAGTTTGGGGGACTGGACAGATGGTTCAGCGGTTAAGAACAACCGACTGCTCTTCCAAAAGTCCTGAGTTCAATTTCCAGCAACCACATGGTGCTCACAACCATTTGTAATGGGATCCGATACCCTCTTCAGGTGTATCTGAAGACAGCAACAATGTAATCATATAAATAAATATAAATAAATCTTAAAAAACAAGATCTGCAGTTCAACATGTCTATGAACCTTAAGTTTTCTCAAAAGAGAGAAAAGCAGTTGATAATTCTTTGTCAAATCTTAAGTGTGTAGCCGGTGAAATGGCTTAGCATGTAAGCCTTGCCTTGTAAGCCTAATAATCTATGACATCAGCAACCCTCAGTAACAAGAGAAAACCAAATCCTCAAAGTTGACCTCGGCGCTGGAGAGATGGCTCAGTGGTTAAGAGCTTTAACTGACTGCTCTTCCAAAGGTCCTGAGTTCAAGCCCCAGCAACCACATGGTGGCTCACAACCATCTGTAAAGGGATCTGATGCCCTCTTCTGGTGTGTCTGGAAACAGCTACAGTATACTCATACATAAAATAAATCTTTAAAAAAAAAAATTGTTCTCTCTCCATTCATATGCACATACTCTATCCCCAACACACTTACACACACACACCATATATACACTTGTTCACACACACATTATAATCACATACACATCACACACATTTACACACTAACACACTCACACATATTACAGTCAGAAATTCCTATCACACACACATTACAAACTAACACACACTCACATACACATATTACAGTCAGAAATTCCTATCACACACAAATGTACATACTAACACACACCCTTAAACACAGATCACACACATACCACACATCTCTCACACACACTCACATACTCATACATATAACTTAAATATACAGCCTGCAGTGGAATCTCATTAAAACTCAGGCACCTCAGGACAAACAAATTAAGTGACTTGAATTTTAGAAGGTGTGATTTGAATTTTAGGAAAACTTTAATTAGTAGAAAAAAACAGTGCAATGAAAAAGCTCAAGCATGTCCCCTTGGTCTGACTAAGTCGGGGTTACGAGCTCTTATGAAATATAAATAGTCTATGAATTTTTAATAAGCATCAATTCAACAAATAACACAGTACATAGCTCTAACATAAGCAACTAATATACCTTTCTTTATTCTATAGAACTACTCTTTCTGAAGCCCTGAGTTCACATGGTGGCTCACACCATCTATAACTGTGGTCCATGGGATCTGATGCCCTCTTCTGGTGTACATACATGTACATACATAAATTAGAAGCAAAGGTGCCTGCCACCAAGTCTGATAGAGGAAGGAGATCAGGGACTCTCACAAGCTGTCCTCTGACGTCTATGTGCATCCTGTTGCATGTGCATGACACCCATGGACACACAAAGTACATCCAAGGAATTTAAATTTGTCTAAATAAAAGAAATTGTGCTGTCCTAACCGAGCCTGGTCCATAAAATACTTTCAAGACACCCTTAAAGGTGAAACAGTGGGAGACAGTGTGTATCTAAGCAGGGATGGTCGCCCGGGGAATTAAGCGTTTTCCAATGCAAAGGTGAAGTCTTGAACTGGGCTCCCCCGAACCTGCACAAGGCCAGGCAGTAGCACCAGGCATCTGTAGTCCCAGCACTCCTCAGGGGATGGCAGGCAGACCTCCAGCCTCGTGTGGTCTGTGGCAGTAAATGACAGGAGACTACTTCAAATGGTGAAGCCGAGGAGTGACATGCAAGGCTGTCGTCTGACATTGGCAAGTGCTCTGTGGCATCCACATGCCTGCACACTAACACATAACACAAACTATTGGCACCCACACACTAGTGCACACAATCTTGCTTTTTTTGTTTTTAGTTCTTTATTTACTAAGTATCATTGAGAAGTATGAAATTAAAGAGAAAGAGAATAGCTAAGATATAGCATTCTGGAACATGAAGTGTGCTTTAAAAGAGATCTGTGATACTGTCCCAAATTAATATTTTGTTAATTTCTAATTTTTTAAAAATGTTTGAGTGTTTTGCCTGCATGTATGCATGTGCACCTCGTGTGTGTGTGATACCAGAGGAAGGGAGAAGAGGGTATCAGACCCCCTGGAACTGAAGTTATAGAGGGTATGAGCTACCAAGTGGATGGTGGGGACCAAATCCAGATCTTTACAGAAGCAACAGTGTTCTTGCTGCTGAGTCATCACCTCTCTGGGCCCTGTCAGAGGTTCATTACCGTGTATAAAAGGTGTATGTCCAGTTACACCAAGAAAGCCAGTGAGGATTTTATAAGGCAATATAATATTTTATAGGCCTGAGGCCAGCGTACAGTTGTGTCATTATTTCCCTTTTACCACGAGGTAAATATGTGACAGCTGTCATTACCTTTCTGTTCTATAAAACACAGTGGGGCTGGGGAAGTGCACTGGTTAAAATAATCACATGCATGTGTGTGTGTGTATATGTTCTTATTCATTGTTGTTGTTATATTGTTTTGGTTTTTCAAGACAGGGTTTCTCTGTGTAGCCCTGGAACTCACTCTGTAAATCAGACTGGCCTCAAACTCAACAGAGCTGCTCCTGCTTCTGCCTCCCAAGTGCTGTGATTAAAGGTGCATGCCATTACTACCTAGTAAATATGTATAATTTAAAGATAGGGTCTCATTGTGTAGTCCTGGCTAGCCTGCAGCTCAAAGGGCTGCATCTACCTTGGCTTACAGAGTATGGAGTTTAGAGGCATTCACCACCATGCCTGCCTGCAAAACATCTTTTCTTTAAAAAAAAAAAAAAAAACAACAAAAAACAAAAAACCCCACTACATTATCTGATTATCTTGGGCAGGGTGGAGGAGGGGATGCAGAGGGCTACTTGCAAGGGTCAGTTTCCCCCTCCATCATGTGGATCCTAGAGCACACTCAGGTCAACAACCTCGGTGGCAAGGGCCTGCACCCAGGTGACCACCAGACCTATAATATCTTTGCTAAACAATAAAACAGTGATGTCATCTTTATAAAAACAATAATTACTAATTTTAATAATGTTAACTATACAAAGTTCAGTAATTTGCAAGGCATTCAGTATTACCTGTCCAGCGCTCCTTCCAAGTGTTCATGGGAAACATCAAAGTAATAATTGGTGTGTTCTCCACTGGTGAATGCATTTGAACTTCCAGCATGTTCACTGAGAAACTGGCTGTATTCATTTTCTTTAGGATATTTCTTGGTTCCCAAAAACAGCATATGTTCACAAAAATGACTTAAGCCAGGAATATTTGGAGGGTCTGACAGTGAACCTGAAAGAGAAAACACACATAGACTTAATCACTTCACACTATTAAAGGCTAGTAAATGAAGATGAATTGTAAGTGGTTTGAAAATCTTAGCATGACAAGGCACAGAGGGAGTTAAATGAGGGTACTCTGAAATGCCATTATTTAGAAAGTAAACAAGCAGACCTAGACTCTAGTTCCTGCTGAGACATCACTTAGGGGCAACATCGGCCAACTGTGTGATGTCCCTGGGGAGCCTGGTTTGAGGAATTACGAAGGTCTCCTATTTCTGATTTTCCATTTGCTGATGTTCTGAGACAAAGTCTTTCTATGTACCCCATGTTGGTCTTCAACCTGCAGTAAGCCTCCTGCCTCCAGCTTCCAACTGCTACATCCCATTACACCCAGCAAAGCGGTGACATTTTAAGCAGAATATTTTGCCTTGGTTATGTCTTTTATATATTCCTACCTTTGTACTTTGAATACAGATTAGATATTTGCAGCCAGATCTACATAGTGAGTTCCAGGACAGCCAGGGCTACATAACAGAGATCTTGTGCGGGGGAGGGGGGTCAAACAAAAAACAAAAGTAAATCTTTGCAAAACACTTCATTAAGGTAAGCAGTTGTTATTTGCTCGATATTACCTTATTTCCCCAATACTAAAATGTCACTAAATTAAGCTTTTATTAAAAAAAAAAAGAAGGTATTGAAAACAAATATTTTCCCATTAAACATTTATATGTGTAGAAGTTAATGGGGCTAAAGTGATTATTACATACAGAAAAAATGTGTACTCAAGAATCTATAAAATAGCAAGTTAAATATGCCAAGAAAGTAAGAACTGGTGTGGAGGATGAAAGGGATTTCTTTGCTGCTACAACCTAAACTGGAAGCCTTACAGGACCCTATTAAATGTGTTCCAGGTCAACCTGGGTTAACAATGAGGCCCTGTCTCAAACACCACAAGCAGGCATGATGCCTTATGGCTATAATCCCAGCAATCGAGAAGTAGGAGAATTGTCAAATGTGAGGCCACATGGGCAAGACAGTAAATATTAGGTTGCTTGGTGTACAGAGTAAGACCCTGTCTCAAAACCAAAAACAAAACAAACAGCAAAAATAATAAAAATAATAAGAAAAAATGAAGCTGTGGTAACTATCAGGTTCTTATGCTCGCAGCACCATCTATCAAACACTACTGCCACTGGCTCGTCCACAGACTGCACTGTACCTATGTGCACATCGAGGGCCGCTGATGACTTGTCCGTGGTGGGGTCGCTGACGAGAAGCACTTTGATGCCATTGGCCAGCTCTAGTCCACGGTATTCCCGTTTGTCTTCAGGAGACTTGATAATTTGGTCTTCTATTCTCTGGATGGCCGGATTACTCATTGTGCTATAAGTCTGTTTTGGGAATCTGGAAGAAAAGGATATTTGTTATATAGTAACTGCTCAAGGAGGGAGGGAGGGAAAGTAGGGGGGAGGGAGGGAAGGAGAAAAGGACTGATG
>NC_034590.1:148698388-148710117 GCF_900095145.1 Mus pahari
CTCTCTCTCTCTCTCTCTCTCTCTCTCTCTCTCTCTCACACACACACACACACACACACACACACACACACACACACACACACACACACACAGAGCTAAGCTTGCCTTCCTACTGTGCCCTGCCCTGAAGGAAATGTTTTATAGGCTACTTACAGGGTGCAGCCATCCCTCACACCTCTCAGAGGAGCATTAACAGGGCTGTTCTGTGGAGCCACTTTTGTATCTAGATGAGCACACTTCAGTGAGGACTTGACCCATGTGTGATTCTACAAATGGGTTTTTAATTACCAGTAACTACTTTCATACAGATTCAAAGGTGTCTGCTAGAGAGTAAGGTGAGAAGTTGTGTGAAAATCTGTACTGAATCAGCCAAATTGCTCAATTTGATAGATCCATGATAAGGTTGATCAGGAACACACACATATGCTCAGATCATACAGAATAGCCTCCACGAAGAACAATGCTGTGAAGTATTTCAAAACAAGACCAACAAGCTGCATTACGAAAGCACCAAAGCCAGGAATGAGATACTGCAAAGCTGCGAAGCCTCAAGTGTTTGTTACGTGTTCAAGTGCTGCCAGGACAGGAGGCGTCGAGACACCTCATCTGTCCAAGGACTTCCTCAGGCAGATCTTTCCTTTCTTCTCCAGGGAGGCTGGAGACAGTGATAGAAAAAAAGAAGCCCCGCAAATGGGACCCTACAGGGTGCTTATTGGGGTTGGTGCAATGAAGGGGCTCCAGACGGGGGTTTGCAGAGTTTGGTTTCCGTTTTGTTTGTTTGCTTGCTTGCTTTTAAGTAGGATAGATAGTATCTTTGTCTAACTAGGAACTGAGTAACAGACAAAACATCAAAACTCAAATATTGGCTAGTTCACATTCGAAACAGGTAAAGCCAAAACACCTCTGAAACTACGGAGAAGAAATGAGCCTATGCTGGTACCCTGGCTTCTTACTTAGAAGACAAAAGCAGATCTTTAATAAAGACTAACATAACAGCCAGGACTTCTGACATACCTGAGGGGTAGAACACTCGCCTAGTATGCATAAGACTCTGGGCTAGACAGTCCACACTGTAACAATAAAAAACAAATAATTGACCAGTAGCCAGACCTAAAGATAAACCATAGGAAACATAAGCAGGTGTGCAATTATTTAGATAAAAAGTGTGTTAAAACCTCCAGACATGGGTTTTAGATGACGGAGTGGCTACGCCCTTGCCACGTAAGTATGAGAACCGAGTTCAGATCCCCGCAGCCCACAGAAATGTCAGGTGGGTGGGGTGGCTCACCTGTCATTCCAGCCTCCAAAGGTGGAGCCTAGAGATCCCCAGATCAAGATGGCTAGCAAGGCTGGTCACATGGGAAACTATGGGTTTGTCAGAGAAACCTCACTTCATCAGTTACAATGGAAGAACAATTAAGGATTGATCTCAGGCTTACACACACACACACACACACACACACACACACACGCTCGCGCACAACCCCTACATACACATGTGCCTATAGGTGCAAAGCATGCATGCACACTACGCACGCATGTGAAAATAGAGAGGGAGAGCCTTAGGCACTAAAAGTCTAACTTAAATTTTTAGCAGACTATTTTCCTCTTTGAAGTTATATGTAATTTTGTATGTAGGCAGAAGAAAAGCTGATAAACCAAAGAGATTGGCTATTACTACATTCTCATATATCTTTTTTTCAGAAAGGATACTTAGATTTTGTTTGGCTGGGTTTTGTTTTGTTTTCGTAAGATAGGCTGTTCTCTTTACATAGCCAAAGCTATCCTCGAATTCACTGTCCTCTCGCGTTGGTCTCCTAAGAACTAAGATTACAAGTATGTACCGTCATGCTTGACTGATATTTGGTATTTTAAAGATCTATACTGTAAGTAATACTAAATGTATTGTACTGATTTTAAAACTCACATAATGCAGGACTAGAGAGATGGCTCCGTGGTTAAGAGTGTGTGGACTCAGGTTTACTTCCCAGAACCCACCGAGTGGCTCACAAACATCTGTAACTCCAATTTCAAAGGCTATGTCCTCTTCTGGCCTCCATAGCACCAGGCACACAAGTAGAGCACATACAACAAGCAGACAAAGCACACATATAAACAAAACGTTTCAGTCATACCGTGCTTTATAGAGGCAATGCTAAGATGCAAATATTCTCTTCAAAAAACAAAGTAAAGGCTAGAGAGATAATTCAGCGCTTAAAAGCACTGGCTGTTCTTCCTGAAGTTCAGGGGTTCGATTCCCAGCACCCACACAGTAGCTCACAACTGACTAATTCTAGTCCCAGGGAATCCAATGCCTCTGCAGGAACTAGGCATGTATGTGCTGCACAGACATGCATATAGACAAAACACCCATTCAGATAAATAAAAATAAATATTTTTATGTAAAATACAAAACCAGGACCAGGGGGATGCCTAGGTCTATAAAATGTCTACCCTATAAGCATGGGGAACTGAGTTCAGATCTCTGAGATCAACGTGAAAGCTGGGTGCTTCAGCTCACTCTAACCCAGTACTGGGGGTGGGGAGACAAGCAGGTACCTAGAGCTCAACCAGCAGCTATTATTCTGGATAAAACACTGTGCTAACACCTTAAGATAAGGGTCAAGGGGATGGCTGTGATTCAACACTGGCTATATGAGCTTGAGGACCTGAGTGCAGGTCCTCAGAGCCCGAGTAAATGCAGGTAGGCGAGGTAACGCTGCTCTAATTCCAGGCTCTAAGGTAGAGTCAGCAGATCTCCAAAGCAAGCTAGCCAGCACGCCTAATCATACTGGGAACTCTGGGTTTGACTGGGAGACCTTGCCTCAGTGAACAAGTTAGGGCTGGCGATAAGGGTGCTTGCTACCAAACCAACCTAAGCTCAACCCTAGAACCCAAGGGGCAGACCAACCCCTGCATGCCACCACCAACCCCTGCCACCACCAACCCCTGCATGCCGCCACCTTCTGTCTGACTCGACATGTGCACCATAGCTCACACTTATCCTCTCACACATGCAGAAATAAAATGAATAGAGTAAGGTGGACAATGACTAAACAATATACTCCACATCAGCCTCAGCTTCTACACACACACACACACACACACACACACACAGAGAGAGAGAGAGAGAGAGAGAGAGAGAGAGAGAGAGAGAGAGAGAGAGAAAATTTGGAAGTGAGACACCTGTGTTGGGAATGGGGTTGTATGTGTGTATTTTAACAGGGTTTCTGTAACCCAGGCTAGCCTTATATTAGAATATGTAGCTGCTGCTGATACTGAGTTCTTGATCCATTGGTCTACCTCCCAAGTGCTGGGATTCCAAGCAGCACCAACATGTTCCACCATGCCTCAGTGAAATGCCATCACTAACAACTCTTTCCTACACCTGTAGCCATAATGCAAGAATTAATAAGGAAGATGAATATCTGAATGTGAAGTCTAAAGTTCAGTATTTGTTATAAAACACACACCTCAGGATAACAAAGATGGTGTGCTTAAGACTCCAAATAAGGGCACAGTGTTTGGTAATAAGTCTGGGTAACTTAATTCTCAAAAGACAAATTTGTTTAAAAGTAGCAAATGCCTTAAGTACATTGTTTCAAAAACTTTGAGTTCAATACAGAATCACAATTTAGAAATGTTACTTTCCGCAGGGCAGTGGTGGTGCACGCCTTTAATCCCAGTACTTGGGAGGCAGAGGCAGGCGGATTTCTGAATTCTAGACCAGCCTTTTCTACAGAGTGAGTTCCAGGACAGCCAGGGCTACACAGAGAAACCCTGTCTCAGAAAACAAAAACAAAAACAAAAACAAAAACAAAAACAAAAACAAAAAAGAATTGTTACTTTCCAGGCAGGAGTGGTGTACACACCTATAATGTCAATCAAAACGCAGGGCTGAGGTGGAGGTTGGAAAGAACCAAGACACTCCCCACCCCTCACAGCGCACAGACTATGTCCCAAGACCTCCTCCTCTATACCTCTCATGCCCCTCCCCATTTACCACCCAATCTCAAAAAGCCTAAACAAACAAAAAGATCTCAATTGTTACAAGTGTAGCTAAACCACAGGTGTTCACAGGAGTCAGTGCCCAGCACTGGGGCAGGTGGGAGGAACTGAATTCCAATCTACTGGCAGAAAGACTGTATATCAAAAAGAGGAGAAAGGACATATAATAGGAGAGAGAATACTCTACCTAGATATCATATGCTATCAAATAACCTTTCCCCAAGGGAGAGGGGGAGAAAGGAAGAAAGGGACGGAGGGAAGAACGAACAGAAGGGAAACGGGAATGGTCATGTATTCCTTTAATCCTAGCACTTAGAAGCACGAGCGTGCAGATCTCTGAGACTTTGAGGCTAGTGTGATCTACATATGGAGTTCTGGGCTAGCTGGCCACACAGTAAGACACTGTCACAAAACAAAACAAATAATGTAGTAATATACAGTGCAGTGTGCGCCTGCCCAGCAAGGTTTCACCACACGGAGAGAGAGGGCAGGCAGCTAATGAAGCTTTTCTTTAGGCTAATGAAGTTAAACCTAAAGGGTTTTTACCTCCACTACCATCATTTACTGCAGCTTCTGCTATTAACTTGCCCAGGGTGTTCTCTTTAGGAGACTTAAGGATTACAAGTGATTTGAAAAATCATGGTGATGACTTCCCTCTAACACACAGCAGAGATCTAGCTCACTTTAATAGTACACACTGTCTAATTCACTGGGGGTTTAAAAACCATTAGAAGCAGGTGAGGAAGCATTTCAGGCTGAAAGCCCAGGTTTCAGGATGTGGACATAGGCCATTCTCAGTACATAAGGAGCTCTGTTTAGAATCTGAGGCCAATCTGCATTGCATCCTGTCTCAAAAATTAAAACAAAAACCCCACCTCATTATAGAAAGATAGTCAATTCAACTATGAGCAACACATATGGTACTTCTTGCAGGTTTTCAATTTCCTTTATCTATATTTAAATTTTGTAGGAAAAGAAATGTTTAGATTGTGCCAGGCACTTGTAATCCTAATAACCAGGAGGCCAAAGCAGGATGAACAAGTCAGAGGGCAGCCTGGGTAATGTAGCAAGATTCTATTTCAACCTCCACACACAGTAAAACAGAAACACAGGAAGCAGGGATGCAGAGCTCCAGGAGACAGTTTCAGGCCCTGCAAACACTACCTCTAAGTGACTGGAGTCCATTACAGATGTGGTTGTAAGCATTTGGACACTAAAGTGGTACCTAACTCATATCCCTTGTGTGGCTGAGAAAAGAAGAGACAAACTTACTCTCCAGTTACACATTAAAACCAGTGCAGCATCTTTTAGACATATGTACACAGAACCAAGAGTAGTTAAAAATGTCCCAACTAGCAATGCTGCATATCAAATACAGCGATTTTCTGAAGAAGTGAAAGAAAGAAAGAAAGAAAGAAAGAAAGAAAGAAAGAAAGAAAGAAAGAAAGAAAGAAAGAAAGAAAGACAAAAGAGAAAGGAAGGAAGGAAGGAAGGAAGGAAGGAAGGAAGGAAGGAAGGAAGGAAGGAAGGAAGCAACATTTTCAAAAAGACTCATTCACAGAGTTTATTACCAACCCTCTCTACAGAGGACTCTTACCTTCTGAACTGGGGAGACAACTGAGAACGCCTCCTCTGACGGATTCATCAACAGCTTGCCTGTCTGTGTACTTATATTTATACTCGGGAGATCACATGTCTCTCTGTCTCAGCTCCCTCATTAGCATAAGCCTAGTCTTCAACAAGGAAGCAACCCAGTGCTTTAGCGGGGAGCAAGTGCTAACTCACACGCTCTCCCAGACACTTATTTAGTATTTTTAACTTGTCAAAGTCAAAAATGTAGGAGCAATAAAATCGCTGTCAACTTTAGGGATATTAACACACTGGAAACTTCCTGTCATCACTCAGCATTCCAATAAACTGAGGCATGTTTAGAAATTAACACAGTTTGTGCTTTTCTTCAGAATTTAAAACAAGTATACTCACAAAAGAGCCAACCACACTACTCAGTCCTTTTTAATTTGAAAACTGGTGATGCTGGCTTCTCCTGGGAGACTGTCTAGATGTAAACTTCAGGATCTACCACAGACCTACTTACCACATTCTTCTACATTGTAACAAGATCGCCAAGTAAGCTGGTCTCCTGCCTCACCCTAGAAGCTGAAGCTCAGGGATGGTAAATCATTACCCAACATCATTTCACCAAAAGTTACAACTTACATCCTGCTGGGCTGGGCCTCTGCCCACCTCCCATAGCCAACCAACATTTCAGGAGACCCATGAAGGCCCAGACCCTGTCTGACACCAAATGGGTGTACATCCATCCACTACAAAGATAAGGACCCAGAGCCCTTGCTCTGGAGGACGCAGACCAGGCAGACAGGAAACTCATACATCTTTTAAGTTGGTGACAAAGTCATTCACACAATAAAGTAAGAGAAGAGCAGGACCTCGCCCAGTTTAGGAGAGAGAGAAGCAGACAATCAGATTAGAATGAACAGGGAAGAAAGAAGGAAGTCAGACCTCTTACTAGAAATAGGCAGGCGACCACAACAGAAACTCCAGAAGCCTGATGTTCATCAAAGTGCAACACATCTGGAACCTCCACCTGGGCTGCAGATAGAACTCCATCTTCCACTAGGAGCTCAGCATGGGCCAAGCTGCACCCCAAAACCAAACACAACTAAATTATGAAGTAAAGCACAAGAAGGACTGCATTCCATGTTTCCCACACCTCTGCATAATAGAAATCACTTCCAAACCCCTGTACCAAGTGTTTTTAAGAATTTAAATTTTTATAATTTTTATGTATTTGTGTGTGTGTGTGTGTGTGTGTAGACAGACAATTTGAGAGAGTCAGTTCTGGCCTTTAGGATTGGTGGCCCCTTTACCTGCCCAGCATTTTGCTGGTCCCCAAGAATATGTGGTTTGGGGAGTGGATGGGTGTGTTCCATGGAAGGATTTATAATTCTTGAGATTCATAATGCTGGAAACAGACAGATTTATGACTTATTTTCTCATAACTCTTAAATTGAATATGACTTTACTGCTTCTAAAATGTTACTATGTAAATAATCTTTTACTCAGATGACCTTTCTAGTCTTTCTCGTGCATTGTTAAGTGTCCCACAGTCTGTTTAATAACAGACTGTGAAAGTTTACTTTGCTTCTTGCTCTCTTCCCATCCCTCTTGCACTCCACAAGCTTTAAGTTAAAACCAGTTTAGAAACAATGATCTGTAAACTTGACCAGGTATGTGGTCATGGTAATAGTTACTTCTATAAATCAAAACCTCCCTCTGTGGAATCCACCCATCCACTGGAAAAACCGTAAATGAAAACTGTATCTTACAACACTCCTGCATGTGGAGGGCGGGCACAGAGTTAAGCACCTACAATCAGAAACAGCACAAAACACCCTCTTCCCCACCAGAAGTAAGGGGAAGCCCTAAGATGCCTCAACATACTAAGCTACTTTAAGACCATAATTATCAAATAAGTTGTGTGATCCAAAAAAAATAGCAGCATGTCTCAGGGGACCATCTGCCCACGGCTCTTCGGTCTAAGGGGCAGGTTCTCCTTTGTTCTCAACGACTAGAGCCCTTAAAAGCAGAGCTGGACTAAGATCCTGTGGGCTAAGTCACATCTTACCACAACTGGAAACTCTGCCTTGTTCTAGCTGTTCTCACTCGGGAAAGGGTTCGTGATCAACACCTGAAGTCTCAAATGAATCAGAGTGGCTGTGACTTAAATGAACCCTCTAGCAAGAGTACTTTAAAGATCAGTTCTTTACCAAGTTTGTAGTTCCAGTGCCTGCTCATCAATAGCTGTTAATTCCCAATGTGAGACTTAACTCACTTTTCAGGGACTTTATAAAGCTTAAGCAAGGAGGGTGCTGGAGACAGGGCTCAGCGGTTGAGAGCACTTGACTATTATGAGGTCCTGAGTTCAATTCTCAGAAATTACATGGTGGCTCGTAACCACATCTAATGGGATCTGATGCCCTCTTCTGCTGTGCACGAAGACAAAACAGTCATATACATAAAACACATGAGTAAGTAAATCTCTTTAAAAAAAAAATAAATAAAGGTTTAGGCAAATGAACTAAACTTCCCCTTTATGCCTCTTGCAGTTACTCTAACCATGGGGGTTTCAACAGATGTAGTTACAGGTGGGGCAAGAATCTTCACAAGGCCCTTCTGCACAGTCTTCAGGTTATTACAAAATGTGAGGTGGACAGCAATGTACAAACCTAATCCCAACCATCACTCCCATTGCTGTTAATGTCCTGATTTTGTACATAGCTCGTTTAATCTTCCCATTCTCCTCATGCAGTGGTTCATAGCTACTGGGATGGTCACCTTCCTCAACTCCAAGAAGAAACAAAACCCGGTGATTAAGTGACTTGCCCAACTACAGTCAGTCAGGTAGCTGACTTGTGGCAAAGCAGGAATTACAGAGAAAGAGGAAGCGTGGGAAGGGGAGGAGTTGAAGGTGTACCTAAAGCAAACAGACATGGCTTTCCTCAGCTCCCAGTTTCCACCCTCAGTTCTTCCTTGACCTCATTCCCTTCTCAAGATACCAAATAATAAAATAAGGTGAATCAAAACAACTGCTCTCCGGGCAGCTTTCAGGAGTTTACTCCTTCTCTATGTAAAACAAAGGCAAACAGTGCAAGGATGTGCGGAGTCTGCCAAAGGAATGCCTGAAAGGAAAGGCTTTCTCACAATAACACACCATGAGAGGAGAGTGTGGGCTGGGGATGTGGTCCAGTTGGTAAATGCTTGCCTGGATAAAGCCCTAGGTTCAAACCCCAGCACCAAATAAACTGTTATGGTAGTGCTGGCCAGCAAATAAAAACATCCAGGAAGTGCCACCAGATCAGAAGGTCAAGGTCATCTTCTGATATACAGATGTCCCAGGCAAGCCTGGGCTATGTAAGACCCTACCTCACAAAAGAAAAATGCAAAGACACACAGGTTGCAAGAGTATAGAGTTTTTTTTCTTAGTTTCAACTCTGACATAGTTTTCTTTTATTTCCATAGTGGATCTGTAAATTCAGCTTCTGTGTATTAAAGCAGTAAGAACCATTTTTACATTCCAAAAGAATCCAATCTGCGTTATTTTTTAGACAGTGATTATGAGAGTTGAGTTTTCTAACTCTATTGACCGCTAATGCAACAGGAACTAGGTATGAATAGTCACTGGTACATTGATGACACTGACCCACTTAAAAAAAATTATTTGCCGGGTAGTGGTAGCGCACACCTTTAGTCCCAGCACTTGGGAGGCAGAGGTAGGTGGATTTCTGAGTTCCAGGACAGCCTGGTCTACAGAGTGAGTTCCAGGACAGTCGGAGCTACACAGAGAAATCCTATCTCAAAAAAACAAAAAACAAACAAAAAATTATTTTTAAATTCTATTTGGGGAGGTTTTTTTAACCTGAAATTTTTCCTTTTTCTTCTGTTTAAAGCTATTTAAATCCATTCTGTTATAGTTGTTTAATATGTAAGTTGTATTGCTATACACAAAGTACATTTAAAAAAAAAACCAAGAATGTGTAGCAGATAGATTACAAAGAATCATCATCTCTTGTATGAAAATAATTACTTCAATAGACATAATAAGTTTATATGTGACTTATATTTTTAAAAGTATGCATGAAACCATACAAAAAGAAGGACGACGAGGGAGGAGAAGGAGAAGGAGGGGGGAGGGGGAGGAGGAGGAGGAGAAGGAGAAGGAGAAGGAGAAGGAGAAGGAGAAGGAGAAGGAGAAGGAGAAGGAGAAGGAGAAGGAGAAGGAGAAGGAGAAGGAGAAGGAGAAGGAGAAGGAGAAGGAGAAGGAGAAGGAGAAGGAGAAGGAGAAGGAGAACCACCACTTTGGTAAATAAATATTTAACTATATGAAACCAATAGTGATTTTTACCAGGAAGTCAGCAGGGGCTGGAGAGCTGGCTCGGGGGTTAAGAGGGCACAGTGCCCTTGCAGAAGACCTGATGTTCCACCACACTAACGCTGGGCGGTTCCTAACCACCTGAAACTCCAGTCCCAAGGGATCCCACGCCTTCTTCTGGCCTCCAAGTGCACAGTACTCAGTACTCACAAGCACAAACCCAGTCTCAGATACATAATGAGAGTTTAAAGAAAACATTTCTTCATCTGAAAAAGAACATTTACAAAAACAAGAGCAACAATCTCATGTGATACAGAAATAATGCAGTACCCTCAGCCCACAGCAGGAGACCAGTGCTGATCAACCCTGTCCCGGGAATTCTAAACAATCCAACTAAAGCAAGAAACAAAACAAAAGGAAACAAACAAACAAAAAACATAGTAGAGAAGAAAACAAAATAAAGCAAAACAAAAGGAACGGGACTGTGCTAATAAGAAAAGACCAAGCGAGCCCTTCCCTCTTCCCGCCCCGACACTCCCTCTGTATTCTCTCCAACTGTGTTTTTTTTTTGTTTTGTTTTTTTGTTTTTGGTTTTTTTTTTGGTTCTTTTCGAGACGGGGGTTTCTCTGTGTAGCCCTGGCTGCCCTGAAACTCACTTTGTAGACCAGGCTGGCCTCGAACTCAGAAATCCGCATGCCTCTGCCTCCCGAGTGCTGGGATTAAAGGTGTGCACCACCACCCAGCCCCTCTGTATTCTCACCCAATAAACTTCCCACGGGAAAAAAAAAGAAAAGAAAATACCAAGAATCTAATGATTGCTTCCACCCTTAAGAGAATATAGTGGATCATGACAAACTGACATAGCTTCAACTACAACCAGTCACAATAAATCACAAAACCACACCTGTACATATGTTGAGGGGTGTGGAAGCACTAAAGACCATCTCGATACATCTTCTCCAGAAGTGTTTGCCAATTCTGAGTGCAGAGTCTGCTTGTCCCACACAGGGGAGCTCTACTGCATAAAGGGGTAATAATTAAGGCTTGGATGACGGCAGGGGGTTGATGTGACAGGTTAATGCTGCAAGGAGCTCCAAATTTTAAGCTAATTCTTCCCACAGACTCTAGACTCTAAAATTCCACTGCATAACTAGCTACCAGGATGGAACAGAAGGACAGCAAACATCAAGTATCAGAGAAGCCACACAGGGCACCAGAACTCATACAGTACTACAGGAACACAAACTCATACAGTCTTCTTCAAAATAGTTACTAAGAACATGGACGTTCACTCCTATAATTTCAGCCCTCCCGAGTATGGGGGGGAGGGGAGGACTGCCACATGTTCACAGTTGGCCTGGACTACAGAGTGAGACCCTGGCTGAAAAAGAAGAGAGAGGAGAAAAGAGGAGGGGGGAGGGGAGGGTCAGGGAGGAGAGGGAAACAACCAAAAACTGTCACTAAATAATACTGCTGACACTGTGACCTAACAATTCTAACGTTAAGATAACATAGTATTACTATAGGAGCACTATATATATATATATATATATATATATATATATATATATATATATATCTCCCAACTACAGCTGATGATGCCTAGTGACTATAAAGAGAAATACTGAGGTTCAATCACACAAATGACTAACACATACCAAGGACAGACCAAAGCACGACAGTGAGGACAGGCCTTGTGCTATGAAGTTGAGTGCATTCAGGAATAAGTGCTGCACAACTGCATGTATATCTAGCACAAAAACAAATCAGTGGGAAGGAAGGCCATCACCTTGGGGAGGCACAGTAATTAAAAGGAACACAAGGAAGTCTT
>NC_034590.1:148710858-148716779 GCF_900095145.1 Mus pahari
ATGCTGGGAACCCTTCTTTGTATTTAAGCCAGTCCTGACATTAAAGAGAAGGGCTTTGATCAGAATGGCTTAGACAGAGCCCCATTTTTCCTTTGCAGCCCTGTTCCTCTTTTCAGGATTTCCCGCGCTCCGGTTCGGATCCACGGTGGCTCTGCAGGCAGAGCTCTCCACTTCATGTGTAACTTAACAGGTATACATGGATTATCTTTCTTACAGATGTTCTATGAACCCCAAAGAGCAAAGGCAGGTAAAAGACTGATGTCACAGTTTCTAAGGATAAATCCAAATCAGTATTGACCTGTAACTAGTTCTCTCAGGACAGGCCTCCAAGGAGAGCAAGTCATAAACACTCATGTTCTGTACAGAGGGTGTATCTCAAGGGCTCTTTAGAATACTACATACACCCTTGTAACACATGGCTTAAAAAAATCCACTGACCTCTTTTAGCCTGCTTTAGAAGTTTTATTTCATCATTAACAAATGATCTCTTTGTCTCACATCTGGAATACTGCAGACCCTTTGGAAATCGGACTTTCTCACCTCATCAAGAATCAAGTGAAATGCTCACCTGGATTATTAAATCGGCAGGGGCAGCCTGCATCAGACTTGGGCAGATTTTATAGGTTTTCTCCAGTAAAATACATTTAAGTAACTATCAATAGGCCTAGCTCATGCAAGGCATGTACAAATGGCAGTCCTATTATTAGAATCATCTTTGTTATTGTGGTCCTATAAGGGTGAGATGACACAGACTGCCCCAGTAACCACTGTGTTATTACTGGCATTCTTACTGCAGGCTCGTGCAAATTCCAACTGTACACCGTCATCTCCAGAGGTCAAAAACATTGGGCAGACTATGGAGAAAGCAGGTAACTAATCATTCCTGTGTAATTGCTGAGGCAATACTTTATCATCGGTAGTTTTCAGCAGTTGACAATTTCACCCCCTCCCAGGGGTATCTGACAATGTTTGGAGACATTTTTGACTGTCACAAACACAGAGTGCTGAGGTCAGGGGGCTGCTAAGCATCCTGTAGTGCACATGACAGCTCCCACAGTAAGGAATTATCTCAGCTCAAAATGTCAGCAATACTGAGCATGAAAGACTATCCCTTCCAGCTCTGCTTTACCGTCCTCAAAGATAAGGAGTGAGAACCATTACAACCTAGTCTATAAGCTGAGGACCAGGAGACAGCCTCATCAAAATGAATAAACTATCATAAACTCCAATCTACCTACCTACCTACACCTAAACCAGAAAAGGCTTAACTGAAAAGGAAGAAAGCAAAAGAGGAAAAAGAAGGAACCTTGTCTTGAAATGCACAATCTAGGGCATGAATACAGGGTGGACCTTAAAACAGTGCACAGACCCCTTAGAAGCATGTACCAACTGACCCTTCCAGATGCCACTCAGGATCTGGTACAGCACATATGCTTTTAAAGGGTATACATTCAATGAACCATTAGATAGATCCCAGGAAATGAGTCCTCAGAGAAGCTTTTTGGCTAGAGCTATACAGGCATTAGTAACTAAATCAATATCTTTACACACCAAGAACCATGCTCTTAACCACTTGACTAATTCAACTTACCTACAGACTGCACAGTTCTAGAAGGATGGTTACTTATAGGTAACAGGAGAGCAAGTTGCCTCTGCTCTTCGTGCATATTCTTTGTGAAGTCAAGCTCACTGGACTTGAAGGTACTATTCTCTGCTCACTGAAATTCATAGGCTCCAAACCGAACTTATTTTTGCCCCCTTTGACTGTCCATCTCACGACAAGGATAATTAACAGAGAAAAGAAGCAAGATACAACTGTTTCCAGACTACCCATCCCTTTCTTCTTCACTCTGCTCCCTGGATTACAAAGATAGCATGCAGAGTTAGGACTTGTCCAGAGCTCTATTTTCAACTCTAAGTGTTTAAAATGAGGAACTTGAGCCTTATAACATCTGTATCCCTCAGTGGGACAAGGACAGCACCCTCAACCTTTGCATCCCATTGGGGAAGACAAAGCTTGAGTCAGGTGCAGAGGCCTAACTAAGGAGAACCTGCAAGAACGCCTGCAAATGTCTGCCAAGTTCAAAGGTTATGAATAAATAGGCCAATCATTCACCAGCAGTGCAAAGTGACAGAGCCTGAGGAGCAGCTTCACAGGATGTGCCAGCAGTGATGAGACAGGTGTTGGTCACAGTGGGGCGGGGTATAGTAAAGGAGAGAGGGGCATGTAGGACAAGTACTGTGATCCTCTCAATTAGGAAAGAGTTACAAATATGCAAAGAATAAAAGTCAAAATTAACCTTGTAATTCACTGACACTGTCCGTATGAATTGTAGCTTTCCTTTTTTTTTTTTCTTTTCTTTTCTTTTTTTTTTTTTTTTTTTTTTTTTTTTTTTTTTTTTTTTTTTTTTTTTGGTTTTTCAAGACAGGGTTTCTCTGTATAGCCCTGGCTGTCCTGGAACTCACTCTGTAGACCAGGCTGGCCTCGAACTCAGAAATCTGCCTGCCTCTGCCTCCCGAGTACTGGGTTTAAAGGCGTGCGCCACCACGCCCAGCCCAATTGTAGCTTTCAATACATACACAGATACGGAAATAAATACAGATGTAAACATGTCTTTATGTATATGTTTCTTGAATGTGTATACATATGTATACATAGATATATACATTTACCTCATCCACATATTAGGTACCTATTTACTTGTATAGACAAATCTAGGTTCTGACTGTTCCCTCCCTAAATAGCAAAGCAAGTCTGTAGCACCATGAACTTCTTTCTAATTTTAGTTTCTCCACTAAAAACAGCCATGGCTCCTTGAAGAAATGGTTGACTCCACAACTAGAATAAGTACAAATATACCTGGAACACCTTGGGGACCAAAAGATGATAAAGTGCTAACAGAATGATTAGCCTTTCAAAGGACAGAAGCTAGCATTCAGACTGCCAATGCCCAGATTTTGAACAATTTGAGTGCTGCACTAAATAATGATAGTAAGGAATTAAAACTAGCCGGGCACAGTGACAAGCTGTAATTGAAGCCCTCAGGAGGCACAGACAGAAGGATCAGGAGCTCAAGGTCATTCAATACACAGCCAGTCTGGCATTAGCCAGGGCTACATAAGCCACTGCTTCAGAAAACAAAACCATCTAGGCAGAAACCTCTGTGAGTATTTGGAAAGACATCTTGGTTGATAAGTGTTTCCCATGCAAGCAAAAAAAAGAGCCTGAATTCAGATCCGACCTGGTAGCACCTATAATCCTAGTACTGGAGAGGCAGAGAGGAGGATTCTTGGAGCTGCCCAGCTAATCTTGGGGAGTGTGTGATCTTCAAAGTCATTGAGAGATCCCCTTGCAAATAGTCAGATGAAGAGCAATAGAGGTAGACATGTTGACCTCCAGCCTCCACACTACACACACACACACACACACACACACACATACGCACACACCTGAACATTTCACACAAACATGATCATAGATCAAGAGCAGGGGTTTGATTTATAAAGAAGGTTTAGTAGATCAAGTACCTGCTGTGGAAGCACAAGGACCTGAGTCCAAATCTTTAGATGGAGCATTCATCTAAACCCTAGTGCTGGGTGCAGGGTACGGGTGATCACTGGTGCAGGTGATCACAGGTGCAGATGATCACAGGTGCAGATGATCACAGATGGATCCCTGGAGCTCGCTGACCAGCCAGCTCCACATTAAGTCAGAGACTCTGTCTTTTAATAGAATAAGCTGGAGCCAGGCGTGATGGTGCACGCCTTTGATCCCAGCACTTGGGAAGCAGAGGCAGGTGGATTTCTGAGCCTGGTCTACAGAGTGAGTTCCAGGACAGCCAGGACTTTACAGAGAAACCCTGTCTCGAAAAGAGTTAAAAAAGAGTAAGCTGGTGAGCAGTTCAGCAACATCACCTTTGGCCTCCACACAGGAACTCAGGCACCCTCTTCCGGTGTGTCTGAAGACAACTACAGTGTACTTACATATCATAATAAATAAATCTTTGGGCTAGAGTAAGTGGGACTGGAGCAATCAGAGGTCCTGAGTTCAATTCCCAGCAACCACATAATGGCTCACAACCATCTATAAAGCTACAGTGTACTCATATACATAAAAATAAATAAATCTTAAAAAAATAAATAAAACTAATTAAGTTTAGTTTTTAAAAAATGTATTAAACAATTTTACAGTACTTTCCCAAAAAGTAACAAAGGGAAAAAAAATAAGAAAGAAGGCTAGGATGAACAGTGAAGTCGACGATCAGTCAGTGAAGAGACCAGTGAACTCCAGATACCATTTGCTGGCACACAATGAGAACACTGGTATCAACCCTGTGGCAGACTCTCAGAAGCTGGAAAACCTACATGTAATCACCCGGAGAAATATGTAAAACCAAACTAGGGACATTCTACAAGGTGTATGAACTCCAGAGTCAAGGTTTTAAAAGGTAAGCAAGTCTGTGGGGACTACTCTTGTCTAAGACTAAAAAGATCCACAACAAAAGACAACAGGGACTCTGAGCTGAGCATCTTCACTTAGGATCCCTAAGAAATGATACAACTGTGGCAACTGGGAGTCTAAGGAAGGTTTGAGGTTTGAGTGGCAGACGCACACCAATGTTAATTTTCTTTTTCTTCCTACCCTCTCTTTTGCTTTTTGTTGTTCTGCTATTTTCAAGTTGAGATGTAATTTATATATCTAATAACTACAATGTGATATTTTCACATTTGCATACACCGTGGAATGATTAAATGAATTAGCACATCCATTACCTCATAATTTTATTATTTTGTGGCAAAAACATTTGAATTTTACTTTCTTAGCAATTTTGGGGTTTGGGGGGGTTGGTTTGTTTGTTTGTTTGTTTGTTTGTTTGTTTGTTTTTTGGGTTTTTTGAGACAGGGTTTCTCTGTGTAGTAGCCCTGGCTGGCCTCGAACTCAGAAATTCACCTGCCTCTGCCTCCCAAGCACTAGGATTAAAGGCATGCGCCACCACCATGCCAGGCTTCTTAGCAATTCTGAAATATATGTCACCATTCTAAAACACTTACTTCTTGGCTGGGCCACAGTTCAGTAACACAGTACTTGACCCTGGGCTCACTCCTTTTGCCACAGTGAAAAAAGTCTTCAAAGGCCTCGGTCTTTCTTAAAGTCCTTCTCTTATTTTTTCCTTCCTCCTACTCAACAACACAAATTTATAGGTCCAGCTTTTCCCCCAAAGCCTTGTGTGCCCCGGAGCATCATATTCTAGGGACTGACTGTTGACCAAGCCCAAAGTTTACAGGCAAATTACACGGCCTTGTAAATGTCACCTGGTGCCTCTCCTTCTCCTTCCTCTGTGGAATACACTTACTCAGAATACCATGGGAGTCTTCTACCAATCCCAAAGAAAAACCACCTGCCCCTGAATAGGAGAACTTGAAGAAGTCAATGATCAGATTAAGAGCCAAGGTCAAAACCTCAATCCGTCTGACCCAACTGTGTGCTCAGTGACTTCAGAGACAAAAATATCTTGGCATCCCATAGACTCAGCAACTTTCCAACATCCTGAAGTCTTTCCACAAGCAAGTCAGACTGTGGTTCTGGAACCCAGATAAAACCCAGAGGTAGCAGAAAAGCTGCTGACCAACTAGACAATTGTGTGACTGAGGGGCCAGCACTGTAACTATGTCTCAACTCTTCCAATGACCAAGAACCTGGTGAGCGAGCACCCTTGGGAAATGTCCAATACAAGATACATGTGGCTTACACCCATAATCCCAGTACTGGGAAGGCTGAGTCAGGAGGACTTCAGGTTTGAAAGTTAGTCTGGGCTACACAGTAAGTACAGGGAGAACTACAAAGGAAGATTCTGGCTCATTAAAAATAAAGCAAAAAATAAAGAAAAAGAGAGAGGGAGAGAGAGAGAGAGAGAGAGAGA
>NC_034590.1:148717789-148721481 GCF_900095145.1 Mus pahari
TCAGATCTTGTTATGGATGGTTATGAGCCACCATGTGGTTGCTGGGATTTGAACTCAGGACCTTCGGAAGAGCAGTCGGGTGCTCTTACCCACTGAGTCATCTCACCAGCCCCTCCCCAGGCTTTTCTTCTCCACTAGCTTCTTCCCTTATCCTCCCTGGTTTTGCTCAAGCCTGCTCTTTCCCAGATATCTGATTTTTCCAAACTTAATGAATCTCATTTTTTGTTTTTCAGAATGACTGTGTCAGATCCCACAAAACTTGCCTTCTATGCTTTGGTCTTTTATCTTTTCTCAGTATCCCATTTCTCGTCCAAACCCTTCTGACTGAGCGTATCTACCATTCAACTTCTGCTATCATCTTCTGTCTGGTTTCTTTGGAGACTCGGTTATGTTATGCGATATTTTTCTAGATGCTGTCTGATGAGAGGATGTTTTGCTGAAGCAGACACTTGAGAGAATGTGTGTGATGTCTTGAAAGAGTATAAGTAGAACCCAACAGTGAACAACATTCTTGCATTGGTTCACCTTGCAACACTTCACTGATCTTCACTTGTCATGACTTCATGGAGAAAAAGAGAAATGAGCCAAAGAACTTCTGGCATTCCAGCTGCTTCCAGACTTGTGCTGACGCGGTGGAGCCTCACAGCTTCTTCTGGATCGAGCTGATGCTACTGATTCATGTTTGGAATTTTGGACTGGATTGCTGATATCCTGACAATAAAGACTTGTATTGTCCCCAAAGAACTACTTCATCTTAACAGGCCCACATCCCCTTGGTCCTATTAACCATCTTTCTCTCCTAACTTTGGTTGGTAGGCTAGAAGGGAGGTTGAAGGGTTGAAGAACCCTTATTAAAGTAGGTTTTAAAAAAAAAAAAATCAAAGCCTACATCTGTACTCTGAACTCCCAAGCTCTCCAAATTCATTTCTTCTTTCTCTCTAAACAACAGCATTCCTCGAGGTCATGTACCCTCTACATCTCTCCATATTTTCTGTACAGCCACGCACGTCCATACTCTCAACTCTATACCCAATCTAAGAAACCAGCTTAGACAGGCTCACCAAAGTCCAGTCATATGTCAATGGTTCTAGCAAGTATTCCCCTGACTATCAATTGCTTCAGACTCATCTATGTCTATCCTTTCCCAAACAACCTCCCTGGTCGGATTTCCCCATCTCTATCAAAGATGTAAAGCTACCTTCAGGGAAGTGATGTAATAACAGCTAATTCCTAAGGCACTTAAATGAGCCCAGCTGAACTCACATCTGGCTGAGCCACTTATTATGTATCACTGAACAATCTAACCCCTTTGAGCATCAACCTCTTTGTGAAGAAAAGGAGGATTAACAGCACTACTCTCCTGAGGAACTCTTGGGGCAACTAAATAACATGAGGAAATGTATAATGTATAAAAGGCACTCAATAAATATTAACCACTAAACCTTCATGATTAACATTACGAGGATCTTACAGCTGGATCTATTTCACCTATGTTAGAGGTCATCTGATCCTTAAGCAGTGGGAACTAAAGAAACTTCAGCAGTTGCTCAGCACTTACTAATCTAACTTTGACCTTTTAGTTGACTCCTTCCCCTGCCACCTATGTACGAACTGGACTTCCATTTTATTTCCCTTCCTAGGTGATTAAGGACTGTTTAATCTTGTCCACTATCCTGAGAAGCCGGGTGTCATCCACCTTCCTGGAGGCACAAACCAGCTGCCTACAAGACTGCTACTGTGCTCCACTGCAGTACCTGACTAACCTGTTCTCTTGTTGGCATGCCTTAAGAAGAACAGCTACCTGCCAGGCAGGACCAACATCTCACCTAGATGGCCTTCTTCCAGTCTGCAGCTCAATCTCCTGTCTTCTCTACTCTGATTGCCCCTCCTAGTCTAGCCTCGCATGGCACTTATCTTAAAGTCATTATTTCTAAGCCCTTGGGCTCCACCCCTCCATGCCTAACCAGTCATTATAGGCTGCAGGATTTTCTCTCACACATCATCTAATGAGTCTTTATCCTAGCCTTTCAGACTTACTGTGTGTTTCTGTGTCAGTGTCTAGGCAGCCCACACCAGCCTACAATTCCTGAACTCATGCCTCATCTATCAAAGCGGCTGGGACTACAGGTGAGTGCCACTGCAGCCAGCCAGCTCCACCCATTGTTTATCCATCCCTAACCCTGTCCCACCCCAGTACCAGGAATCAAATTCATGGCCTCATACATGATCTGCAAGCCCTCCATTAAGATATGTTCCCTAGCCTCTATTTGCATCACTTTGATGTCTACTTGAATTCCAAGTTGGGTTTCTAAAAACAAATGAGATTAATCATCTAAAAACATCGATATGTCATGTCATCACTGAAAAGTATATGGGATAAAAATCTTACTGTCTCTTAATGATATTTTGAGTTTTCCTGCTTCTTTTAAAAAAAGATTTATTTCACGTATGTGGGTACACTATCGCTGTCTTCAGACACACCAGAAGAGGGCATCAGGTCCCATTACAGATGGTTGTGAGCCACCATGTGGTTGCTGGGAATTGAACTCAGGACCTCTAGAAAAGCAGCCAGTGCTCTTAACAGCTGAGTCATCTCTCCAGCCCTCCTGCTTCTTATAGTCCTTGCTAATCCCATGCCATACACCTCTAAGTCTACCAACTATGCCCCATTCATTCCAAATTTTACGCTCAAATCCTATGTTCTCAGTAAAACCATCCCTCATCTCACAGGTAGAAGAGTGCGGTCAGCAGGGCATCAGCAGAGCATCAGCAGAGCTAGACAAAAAGTCAGGCTAGTGACTACAACGGAAAAAGATTATTTTGTAAATGGAACAAAGAGATAAGGACAGGACAGATTCCATAGGGTCTTCTTGGATATTGTAGAGACTATGTCTCAACTGAAAACTTTTGTAATTAAGAGATGAAGTAACTTTAGATTTCAAAAGATGATGCTATAGTGGGTGGCAAGACTTGTGTAGAGACAAGTTCAGACACAATGAGAGCAGCGAAGAGGCTATTCTATTAGTCTGAGTGACAGAATAATGTAGGTGAGGGCAGCAGAAAGAAGTGATCAGAGTTAGGATGAACATGCTAAGTGGATAAAGGATTTAAGAAGGAAGTTGAGGATGAGTTAAGTTGTTAGCTTAAACAAGTTAGAGAAGGCAAGGGATGGAATCAGCAGTAGAGAACATGCCTAGCATGTTCAAGGTCATAGAATCAACATCCAGTATTGCAAAAAAACAAACAACCAAAATAAACTTATCTTTAAAAAAATACACAATCAGGGCTAGAGCAACAGCTCTGTGAGCAAAGTGCTTGCTATGCAAACATGATGACCAGAGTTCAAATCCTAATGGGGAGATGGAAGACAGAGTCAGGAGAATCCCAGGAAGCTCATAAGCTAGCCTGGAGTGCACAGTGGCAAACAACCAAAGAGACCCAGTGAAAGGCAAAGACTGGCACCCAAGCTGTTCTCTGACCTCTATATATTCACTGTGGCATATGTGCATGTAGTGCAAAGCACCGAAGGATAGACCTTGTGGGAAGAGGTTAGGGTTGGGGGATAGAGATGGGGTGTAGGAAAAGACAGAGAAGGGATGCAGGGGAGAAAACAGAGATGGGTGTAGGAGGAGACAGAGATGGGTGTAGGAGGAGACAGAGATGGTGTAGGAAAAGACAGAGAAGGGATGCAG
>NC_034590.1:148757889-148758992 GCF_900095145.1 Mus pahari
ATTTGTTTACTTATTTTGTATGTATGTATGTATGTTTTGGGGTAGGGGTGTACAGAAAATAACTTATGACTGTCAGTTCTCCCCTTGTGGATTCCAGGAATCAAGCTCAGGTCATTTGGCTTGGTGGCAAGTGCCTTTGCTCAGAGAGTCATCTTGCTAGCCCTTCATACATTATTTAAACAAACAAACCAAGATTGCTGGGCCTGAAGGAATGGCTCAGTGTTTAAGAGATTTGGCTGTTCTACCACAGGGCCAGTGTTTGATTTCCAGCACCCACATGATAATTCACAACTGTTTGTAACTCCATTCTTAGGGATCTCTTGCCATTTTCTGAATGGCACTAGGCCTGCACACGGTGCACAGACTTACATACAGGCAAAACACTCATGCACCTCTTGCACGTCAATAAAAAATATTGCTGAATGTCAGTAGTGATGGGTAGTATGGAGGGGTTCATTGAGGACTTAGACCAAGTTAAGTCCTTTTGGGGCACTGAATTCTTTTTGTTGTTGTTGTTGTTGTTTTTCAGATAGGGTTTCTCTGTGTAGCCCTGGCTGTCCTGAAACTCACTCTGTAGACCAGGCTGGCCTCGAACTCAGAAATCCACCTGTCTCTGCCTCCTGAGTGCTGGGATTAAAGGCATGCGCCACCAACGCCCAGCAGGGCACTGAATTCTTTCTTGTACTGAGCATGTTATTTTCATTACACTATGCTATGTTAAAATTTTTTCATATATCAACACTTCATTTTGTTTTTAAAGATTTATTTAGTTTATGTATGAGTACATTATTGCTGTGTTCAGACACAACAGAAGAGGGCACTGGATCCCATTATAGATGGTTGTCGCCACCACGTGGTTGCTAGGAATTGAACTTAGGACCTCTGGAAGAGTAGCCAGTGCTCTTAGCCACTAAACTATCTCTTTAGTCCCCTCTTTTTTTTTTTTAAAACGAAATATGAACTTATTTATTAGGATGCTCAATAATGAACATGTTATCACTTTCTTCATGTGAGGGAGAATATACCTGACCCATGCTGTGGGAAGAACAGGTTAGGGGCTCCCAACACGGGCGTCAAATGGTTCCACAAGACATTCCCGTTTA
>NC_034590.1:148759667-148765072 GCF_900095145.1 Mus pahari
GTCTGCTGCCATCACAATGAACTCAGAGATGCCTCTGTTGAGGGTTTTGGTGGCTTCATTGACTCCTTTCCGAAGCTGCTTGTAGTTACATGACTGCTGAACAAGGTCCAGCAGCTTCTTGGTGAGGTGGGCATCTGCAAGGGGATAGGCCTTCGGATTCACATCAGCCTCTGTCATGGCTGCGGTATGCCAGCCTCGCTGCGAGTCTCCAACAGCGCACCTCAAGAGACAGCACACCCTAAGACGGACTGGCTCTTTAGTCCCTTCTTAATTCTTTTTTAATGGGTGCATAATTAATTTTGCGGATATAGGTATTGTGTAACACTGTTTCTGGAATCTCATGAACAAATGTCTACTCACCTCAGAGAACACTTGCCAGACCAAAGTAAGGACATCACCAGAGCTCAACTCGGTGAACTAGTGGGTTTTATTGGGGTTACTTACAGTAACATGAGTGAGAGATTACTTGTACAAAGACATCTGAGCCGCCAAAAGCCTCCCCATCCTCAGTGTGCGTTTGCTCATGACAACTTGACTCGCATGCAGCTCAACAGGCTAACAAAGGGGTGGGCAGGCTGCTGTCTGCCTCTTCTAGGCAGCCAGGTTTGTTTGGTAGTAGCTCTNCTGGTCTGAGAGTGTCTCTCTGGGAGGGGCCCACTGTGTCTAGTTCAGGAACTTTCCGGTCTGAGGGTATCTCTCAGTAGTCCTTACTAATTACAATGTATTTTGAGAGGGAGGGGCCTGGTACATCTCTTTCTGGAGCTTGCTTGTATTTCCTGAGCTTCCCTGCAATATGGAATGTAGTAAGACTACCCTTTAGAACATCATCCTTAATGAATTTCCTTCCAAGATGAAAGATTTTATCTTTGAGAAAATTGTTACGTAAAAGGACATTTTGTTTGCTTACCAGTTGGTGGAATTCATTGAGTTTGAGACCTGTGTAGGAAGCTTAAGTTGATGGCTCTGTTGGTAAAGTGCTTGTCATACAAGCATGAGGAGACCCAAGATCCAAGTTCAGATTCCCAGTTTTCACATCAAAGCTAAGTTTGATGCAGTTCTGGCTTTGGGAGGAGACACTCACAGCTTTGGAGCTCACTGGCCAGCCGGGCTAGCCAGGTTGGCACGTTTCAGGTTCATCGAGAGGCTCCACCTCAGAGCATAAGATGGAGAGTGATAAAGATGTTCAACCTTGTCCAGACGGCTTTCACACTCATGCACACATACAACATACACAAAGATAAAACAGTGTATTATAAATAGACCACACACTAAACACATATAGAAATTATGATTGTAAGTTATGTAGTACATTTTAAATAAGTGTATCTTTATTTTCATCCTCATGCTCTTAGTAATTATTAACCTTTTTCATAACAGGAAACTCTGAGTACATTGGAATATGCTCACAGAGCAAAGAACATAATGAATAAACCTGAAGTTAATCAAAAACTCACCAAAAAAGCTCTTATTAAGGTAATTATGATTTTATTTGTTTTGTTGGTTGGTTCTAGCTTTTAGACAGGGTTTCTCTGTGTAGCCCTGTCTGCCCTTGCTCTGTAGATCAAGCTTGCCTTGAACTAAGAGATCCATCTGCCTCTTAACTCCTTAGGGCTGGGGGTTAAAGACATGTACCACCCGTGCCTGACAGTAATTATGAGTCTTTCTGGAGTAATGTAACCATGTTTGGCATGCCTAAAATAAGGAATAACAACAGATCACTGTTTTTGTTTCATTTTTGGTTTGGTTTTTGTTTGTTTGTTTTTTGGTTTTGTGAGTTTCTCTATATAGCCCTGGCTGTCCTGGAACTCACTCTGTAGACCAGGCTGGCCTCTGCCTACCAAGTGCTGGAATTAAAGGCGTGTGACACAACTGCCTGGCTCTTTGGTTTGGTTTTTTGAGACAGCATTTTTCTGTGTAGCCCTGGCAGTCCTAGAACTTGTTTTGTAGACCAGGCTGGCCTGGAACTCAAAGATCCACCTATTTTTGCCTCCTGAGTGCTGGGATTAAAGCCCAGCGCCACCACACCAGGCTCAAAATAACAACAGATCACTGTTAATGACATAAAGCCATGCCTAATGTGTTAGAATGTTTTCCTACCACTGATGTGTTGACATTCCTAGCTTTATAATGCAGTTGACACCCTAGGTAGCATTTGTGTTTACAATTATAATTTCAGTTTGCTTCATTGCTTTACACACTATGAAATATACCTCTTTTTTTTTTTTTTTTAAAGATTTATTTATTTATTATTATTATATGTAAGTACACTGCAGCTGTCTTCAGACACCCTAGAAGAGGGCATCAGATCTCATTACGGATGGTTATGAGCCATCATATGGTTGCTGGGATTTGAACTCACGACCTTCAGAAGAGCAATTGGCACTCTTAACCACTGAGCCATCTCTCCAGCCCCCGAAATATACCTCTTATTTGCACTTTTTTTCAGTAGTTTTAAAAATACATTAATGTAGTTTACCAACATCTATACAGATCCACTTTTAGAAAAAAATTAACTTGTAGTTTCCCTTTTTTGTAGTGAAGTGGCACTGATATGTCTTCCCCACCTCCACTCTATTTTGTTCTTGAGCAGAATCTTTCTGTAGCCCAGGCTGGCCTGGCATGTGTTTCCTTATGCTCCTGTGCAGCATCTCTTGTGCTAGGATTATAGGCATGAACCACCATGCCTGGTTTATCAATATGCTTTCTATAGATAGTTTGCCTTTCTTACACATTTCCTAGAAAGAGAATCATAAATTATTTGATCTTTTGTTTCTTTCTTTTACTTAGTATTACATTTGAGATTTAAAAGTGCTGTTTATACTCATTAGTAGTTTATTTCTTTATATTGCTGAACGATATGCCAGTATGTGGATGATAATCTATACCAACCAATTGATTATTTCCAGAAATGCTGTAAAATACTCACAGAATTTTCTCCTCTTTTCTTAGCTCTGATTCCTGTATTCACTAGTCTGTTCTGTAGAATTTTGTAGTCTCAGAGTATTATTGAAGGAAATTGTGTATAGCTCATGAACTTTTGGAGTTGTCTTTTTAAATTTTTATTATTCTCTGGAGGTTCACCGAAATTGTCATGAATTTTGATAGGTCTTTTTAGTGCTGAGTAGTATTTTATGGTATTTGTTTGCTATTTGTATGATTCGTGTGACCATCTTGAATGATTTATTGAATAGCTTCATTTTTTTTTGTTTCAAATGAAACTGCTATTTATATTATTTCATAGGCATTTGTATAAACATTTATGTCTTTTTTTTTTTTTTTTAACTTTTATTTATTTACTCTCCATTAGTTTAAATCCGGGATGGGTACAGCATCACACGGATTCTGTGACCAATGGCCTTTGCAGGAAGGTTGCTTCAGAATTTGGCACCAACCATCCCACTGTTTCCGTGGGCCCGAGTTAACTTTTCCCCAGATCACTCTGGTTTTGTTTGATTTGCCTCCAGGAGTCACTGTATTGTTTTTTGCTTTATACACATAAGCACATCTCTTGCCTAAGTAGAACTCCGTTTCATCTCCAGCATACACGTCTTCAATTTTAAGAAGAGCCGTGTGTTCTCTCTGGTTCCGGAGACCTCGCCTTGTAGCCGGCAAAAATGGCCATGCACCACAACCTTCCAGACATTCTGTTAGAAGTCCTGTTCCTAGCAGGCCTCCACAGGTGCCAAGATGGCAGAAAGAGCACATTTATGTCTTATTTACTGTTCTGATTGCTGTGAGGAGACACCATGACCAAGGTGTCTATAAAGTAAAGCAACTGGGGACTTGCTTACAGTTTCAAAGGATTTAGTCCAAGATCATAGTGGGGAGCATGGTGGTAGGCAGGCATGGCACAGAGCTCTCATCTGATCTGAAAGATGGAGGTAGAGAGAGAACAAGGCTGAGCCTGGCGAAGGCTTTTGAAAGCTCATTCTCACTGACTTACTTCCTCCAACAAGGCCACCCCTCTCAACTGGGAATCAAGTATTCAAATATAGGAGCCGGTGGGGCCATTCTCATCCAAACCACCACAGTACATTTAAAGTATTTACTATTAACTATTACTGTGAGTCCATCTGTGTGCACGCCATAGCATACATGTAGAAGTCAGATGACAGCTTTAGGAGTCTCTATCTTCACAGTGGGTAACAGCAGTTGTCAGGCTTCTGTGGCAAATGCTTTTACCAGCTCAGACTTCTCCTCTGGACTTAAGACTTTCATTTCTTGTGGTAATTGTCAGAGTGAATTTGCTGTGATACGTGATAACTGAATGCTTCAGTTTTTAAGGAATGACTTAGTCTTATGGTCAGGTGAAGTTGACTGAAGCTCAGGCTGGCATTGAACTCATAATTCTCTTGCCTCTGCTTCCCTAGTGCTGGATTTACAGGCATGCACCACTATGCTCAGCTCTGCCAAACTGTTCTTTAGAGTGGCTATATAATTTTGCCTTCCCACAAGCAATGTAGGTGATGTAATTTCTTCACATCCTCATCTACATTTGGTGAGACAGCTATTTTTCACTTTAGCCATTCAGAAAACGTGAGTTTTAGCTGTATCACTTGGCTACCGTACATTTCCCTAACTTCTTGTACTGTCATACTTGCTATTCATATGTCCTTTTTTGTTGTTTGTTTTGTTTTTCAAGACAGTTTTTCTGTGTAGCGCCCCGTCTTAGAACTTGCTCCTGTAGACCAGATTGGTTTTAAACTCAGAGGTCAGCCTGCCTCTGCCTCCTGAATGCTGGAATTAAAGGTGTGTGCCACCACTGTCTGGCTCAGATGTCCTTTTTGGGGACATGTTTGTTCATGTCTCTAGTACTATTTTCCAGTGGATTATTTGTTCTTTTATTGAGGAATTTTTGTTTTGTTTTGTTTTGTTTTTTGTTTTTTGGTTTTTGGTTTTTTGTGTGTTTTTTTGAGACAGGGTTTCTCTGTGTAGCCCTGGCTGTCCTGGAACTCACTCTGTAGACCAAGCTGCCCTTGAACTCAGAAATCCGCCTGCCTCTGCCTCCTGAGTGCTGAGATTAAAGGCGAGAGCTACCACGCCTGGCTATTAAAGAATTTTTTTAATGTGTATGGATGTTTTGCCTGCATATGTGTGCACCACATGTATGCCGTACCAGTAGAAGCAAGAAGAGAGGGAGTCAGCTTCCCTGGAGCTAGAGTTAGTTATAGATGTTAGTTATAGATGTTAGTTAGTTATAGATGTTAGTTATAGATGTTAGTTATAGATGTTTGTTAGTTATAGATGTTAGTTATAGATGTTAGTTAGTTATAGATGTTAGTTATAGATGTTAGTTAGTTATAGATGTTAGTTATAGATGTTAGTTATAGATGTTTGTTTGTTATAGATGTTAGTTATAGATGTTAGTTAGTTATAGATGTTAGTTATAGATGTTAGTTAGTTAT
>NC_034590.1:148765282-148777782 GCF_900095145.1 Mus pahari
CTCTGTAGACCAGGCTGGCCTCGAACTCAGAAATTCACCTGCCTCTGCCTCCCAAGTGCTGACCAGTGAGCCATCTTAACTGCTGAGACAGCTTTCTGGACCTTAGAGTTCTAATATTTTTTAGTTACTTTGTTACATGTAAAGTTTCTGGACATTTGATGTTTGCAAACATGGTTTCCTCCTTTGTTGAATGGTTTTCCATCTTCACACAGGCTTTAACAGAGCAAAAGCTTTTAATTTTCAGTTGTCTAGTATATCAAAATTTCACTCTGTTCTATTCCATTCATTTATTCATCCCCAATGAATTCATTCTTCTTTCACCAATACTACTTAGTTTCAGTAACTGTAGTTGTATAATAATTCTCAAAGGTTGTCCTGGTTAGTTAGCATGACACAAGCTATCGTCATTTAGGAACAAGGAATCTAATATATGATTGATAATATATGCCCAAACTCAGTTGACTTGTAGGCCAGCTTGTGGGCTATCTTTGTTTTCCAGCTAATGACTCATGTAGGAGGGCGGAGCCCACTGTGGGCCGCGCAATCTCCTGGCCCATGATCCTGGGTTCTATAAGAAAGCAGGTAGAGCAAGCCAGGAGGAACACAGCCAGGAAGAAGCACTCCCCTCTGCTGGAGTCCTGCCTCCAGGTCCCTGCTCTGCCTTTCCTCAGTAAGGGAGTGAAAGCTTGAGTAAACACTTCTTCCCAAAGATTTGTTTGGTCATGGTATTTAAACACAGCAGTAGAGATCTTAATTATTTAAAGGTGGATAGGAGTTTATAATGAAAACATTTAAAGATTTTTATTAAGACCATTGAAAGACTATTTCTAAACAAATTAACATTAATTTAAAACTATAGTTATAGCTGGGGGTGGAGGTCTACACATGTGATCTTAGCATTTCAAAGGCTGAGACTGAAGGTTGACATGACAGCCTGAGTTATGGAGTGAAATTCCTATTTTTTTAAAAGTACATTTATAGATTTCTTTTTTTTTAAATCATTTTATTAGATATTTTCTTCATTTACATTTCAAATGCTATCCCGAATGTCCCCTATACCCTCCCCCCATTAAATTCCTATTTTTTAAAGTATGATTATAACTTTTTGTGTTTGAAAATAATAAAGGGCTAACATGTTTTATTTCATGTATATGCTCTCCACACTGAATAATAGAACAAAAAAAATCAACTAATGTGATACCTACATGTAATATTCCTCTTGCATAGGAGTATACAGAAGAGATAGAGCGTTTGAAGCGAGATCTGGCAGCAGCTCGTGAGAAAAATGGAGTGTACATCTCTGAAGAAAGTTTTAGGTAAGACTTTGGTTATAGAATTAATTTCTAAGGTATTTTTGGTTTTTTTTTTTTTCTTTTGGTTTTGAGACAGTGTTTTTCTTTATAGCTTTAGCTGTTCTGGAACTCTGTAGAACAGGCTGGCCTTGAACTCAGAGATCCACTTGCCTCTGCCTATTCAGTGCTGGAATTAACGGTGTGCACTACTATTGCCTGGCTGAATCTTTTTTTTTAAGCATTTTTACTTATTTTAAGCATATGGATGGTTTTTCTGCATGTATGTCTGTGTACCCCATTGCAGGCAGTGATACAGGGGCCAGAAGAGGTGTCCTGGAGATGGAGTTATAAACCCTGTGAGCTGCTGTGTGGTGCTGGCAATCGAACTCAGTTCCCCAGATGAGCAGACAAAACTCCCTGCTGAGCCATCTCCCCATCCCCTTATTTTTGGTTTTGGAAGTATTTTTAGTATGTCTCTTGAAGGGTGGCCTGAAGCTTTCTGACTCCTGCCCCAGCCTCACAGTTAGAGGTGTACCATCATACCCATTGCTAAAACCATAATTTTAGAAAACAGTAGTTTGAAGTAAAACTTATTAATGCAGCAATAAGGAAATAATGTCCACTGCCACATAAGTGCAGTGGTTTGATATTAAAAAGTAGTTCCTGCCGGGCGTGGTGGCACACGCCTTTAATCCCATCACTTGGGAGGCAGAGGCAGGTGGATTTCTGAGTTTGAGGCCAGCCTGGTCTACAGAGTAAGTTCCAGGGCTACACAGAGAAACCCTGTCTGGGGGGAGGGGAGGGATAGTAGTTCCTGAGCCAGTGTAACAGCTGTGTGCAGAGGTGCTTGCTGCAGAGACTGACTGGAGTTTGACGTCTGCCACCCACTTTGTGGAAGAAAAGACCTTGTTTCCACAAGTTGTCCTTCAACCTCCTCACCATAATATTTGTGCAGGCTAGTGTTTGTGTATGTGTGTGTGTGTGTGTGTGTGTGTGTGTGTATGTATGTGTGTATGTGTGCGCGCGCCATGTCTCAAAACTAAAACTATGCTTGGTAGGATGAGTCATCCAGTAAAGGTGCTTGCTGTCAAGCCTGAGGACATGAGTTCAGTCCCTAGAGCCACAGGATAGAAGGAGGGAATCAGCACCTCCAAAAAGTTGTCATCTGACCTCCATATGTATGCTGTAACACATGCACCATCTCCCTCAGTAAATAAATGTTTAAAGACACACACATACAAATATTGTTATCAAACATGTTTTAGAAAGTCTTTTAGCTAACTTTGTGTTTAAAAATATTATTGGTTTATATGAAAAGTTATAAGAATAGTACAGAGAAGTCCCATGCATCATTATACTTTTTACTTATTTATGTAGCCAGGGTCTCATGTAGTCCAGACTGGTCTCAAGCTCATTGTGTAGTCAAGGATGACCTTTAACTCTGATCCTCCTGCCTCCACCTCCCAAGTCCTAGGATACAGGCATGTACCACTTTGCTTAGTTTTATGTGGTCCTGGGGCTCAAACCTAGGGCTTTTTTGATGCTAAACAAGTACTTCACCATGCGAGTCATATCCTCAGTCAGCCTTTTTATTTTTATTTACGATAGAATTTTGCTCTGTGGTCCTAGCTGACCTTAAACTCACTATGCAGGCTAGGCTGGCCTTGAATTTATAGATATCCCTACTGCAGCTTTCTAAGTACTAAAATTATAGGCATAGACTATAAATTCTATATGGGCTCCCATGTATTAATTACCCAGTTTCCACCAATATTCCTTTATATAACTGTGATTCAATAGTAAATTTAGATTAGCACTGGTAGCATATGTATGGATTCTATACCATTGTGACTTTTGTTTACATTTGTGTAATCATCACTGCGCTGGAGACACAAAACCTCTTTTGTCTCTTCTTTAAAGTCATTTTCATCTTCTCGTCTACCATTACCCCATCCTCTGACAGTTTTACACTTGAGCTATACCTCCAACCAGTTGGTCATTTCTGAAATTTCCCAACACTCAAGAAATCAGCGTAACACTTTAAGTGGTTCTGGAAGACCTGTGAGTTTTATGGTTAAAAGTGCTACTTCAGTCAGGTGTGTTGTACATCTTTAATATCAGCACTCAGGAGGCAAAGGCGGACCTCTAAGTTTGAGACCAGCCTATCTTTAAGAAGAAGCAAAAAAGCATTCATCATACTTTATTTTACCCTTTTGTTTGTTTGTTTGTTTTTTGAGACAGGGTTTCTTTGCATATGGCTTGCTGTCCTTGAACTTGCTCTGTAGATCAGACTGGGAGATCTGCCTGCCTCTGCCTCCCAAGCCCTGAGACTAGTGTGCCTGGCTTTATGTTCAAATGTTTTTGTTGAATTTTATTTCTGTTGTCAGATGTTTAATTTGTAAAAGTTCTACCACATCTTTCCTGACCTTTAGAGAATACGATGTCCTATTCTTGTGTAGATAGATTATCCTCAAAAATTGTTAGTATTAATAAAGTTTTCTCTTCAGGACCTTACTACTTTCTGTGGTGGTTTCTATCATTTGTGTTTGTTTCCTCAAATGTTTAGTGATTGTTAACTGGTGTTTTAGTTTTGTGTGGGGTGAGATTTACAGTCCTGTGTTGACTGGAATCATGCCTGGACTTCTGTCACTTGAAAGGCAAAGGCCAAGCCCTCCAGTCCCTCTGGGAAGAGGCACCCACTTCTCTGGTTAGAGTTTACTCTGGCTGCTGTCACCCGATTAGAAAGGGTTTAAGTGCTAAGGAGCCCACCATTCACTAGATTTTCATTCAAATGCCTCGCTCTTCTTTGTTAGTAGTGAGAGAGCTCTCAGCGGGGAGGTTCATTGCCCCCTAGGGAATACTCTGCAAGATCCAGGCCCTCTGGTTTGTTTTAATCAAAAAGATTTTGTTCGGTGCATATTGCACAGCATTCTTTTTTTTTTTTTTTTTCTTTTTTTTTTCTTCCAGACAGGGTTTCTCTGTGTAGCCCTGGCTGTCCTGGAACTCACTCTGTAGTCCAGGCTGGCCTCAAACTCAGAAATCCACCTGCCTCTTTTTTTTTTTTTTTTTGGTTTTTCGAGACAGGGTTTCGAGACAGGGTTTTTCGAGACAGGGTTTCTCTGTATAGACCAGGCTGGCCTCGAACTCAGAAATCCGCCTGCCTCTGCCTCCCAAGTGCTGGGATTAAAGGCATGCGCCACTATGCCCGGCTTTGCACAGAATTCTTAATTAACCTCAGCTTGAGCAGGTGTGTGTGTGTGTGTGTGTGTGTGTGTGTGTGTGAGAGAGAGAGAGAGAGAGAGAGAGAGAGAGAGAGAGAGAGAGAGAGAGAGAGAGAAACCCACGCCATTTGAGTCTATGAAATGAGATAGGCCTGTGAAGATTTGAAATAATAGACAAGAGGTAACATTTGTTTGTGTTGTTTGAAAATGAAAATCTAGTTTGTAATACGATGCCTTTGAGAAATTTGTCATGAGAAAAAAAATAAAGATTCTTAAAATCTGACCTTTTGGGGCTGGAGAGATGGCTCAGCAGTTAAGAGGTACTGACTGCTCTGCTAGAGGTCCTGAGTAGGGAACTTTTCTGCTCTGTCATTTTTCTATCTTCTCAACATAGTTTTATTTTATATGTATTTTTATGGTGCTAGGGACCAAATCCTGTATGTGCTGAAAAGCATCCTGTTACCGAGTTCCTTCTAGCTCCTTAGCATGTCAAGTTGGATTTATATACACATGCCTTTCCTTCATAGATACAGGTTCCCAGTTTCAGTAGAGGTCAAATAAGGAATGTTCCATTTATAAGACAGGGAGGGGCTGGAGAGATGGCTTAGTTGCTGTTCCAGATGACCCTGGTTCAATTCCCAGCACTGGCATGGTGGCTCACACTGACTATAACTCCAGTTGCAAAGGATCCCCAAGGGCACCAGGCATGCAAATGGTACACAGACATAACTGTAGGCAAAACACTGATACATAAACTAAACATGGGTAAGACTTTCCCCCAAAGAGGCTTCATTTGTTTATTGCCATTTGGCACTACATTTATCACCCCTTGAGGAGTGTGGATATGAGTTTGTGTAGCCGCCATGATTTTGTTCTATTATGTTGTTTTTTGCAATTAGACTAAAATTTTGTAGGATTTAGAATAAAACTATTAAATTTGTATTAAACTTTTAGAGCCATGAATGGAAAAGTAACTGTTCAGGAGGAACAAATTGTTGAGTTGGTTGAAAAGATCGCCGCTCTTGAGGAGGAGCTCAGTAAGGTAGGCATTCCGGGGACACCAAGGCTGTGGGAGAAGGAACTGCTAAAAGAGGGTCAGAATGGGTAGGGACTCTTTACTTTTTTTAAAGAATTTTTTTTGATTCTTATATTCAAGATAAGTTGTATTTTATTTTTACCTCTGTTAGTAATGAAAAGCCTTCTATTTTGAGACTTATAGGAGCAGACTAGATACCATTAAAAATATTCTAATCAGCAGGGCGGGCATAGTGGCGCACACACCTTTAATCCCAGCACTCAGGAGGCAGAGGCAGGCAGATTTCTGAGTTCGAGGCCAGCCTACTCAACTACAGAGTGAGTTCCAGGACAGTCAGGGCTACACAGAGAAACCCTGTCTCGGAAAACAAAAAAAAAAAAAAAGAAAGAAAGAAAAAATGTTCTAATCAGTCTGACAAACTATTACAATTTTTACATTTGAATAATTTTTCTTCCCAGTATTGTTAACTACCAAGTATTTGACCAGCCAGAGCATTTTTTTTTTCTGATTCTTAAAGATATTTAATATATTATATGTAGGCTACAGAGTTATTTATGGATAGTAAGAACGAACTTGACCAGTGTAAATCTGACCTGCAAACCAAGACCCAGGAACTTGAAACCACTCAGAAACATTTGCAAGAAACAAAATTACAACTTGTTAAAGAGGAATATGTCTCTTCAGCCTTGGAAAGAACCGAGAAGAAGCTTCATGAAACGGCCAGCAAGGTTTGTCCTTTGCTTGTATTGAGAACATTGNAGGGTAGGTGGNNGTATCCTTGCTTAAATTTTGATTATAAGATTTTAATTTATCTGTTCCAAATGTTTTGTTTTTATGAAACAATATTTCATTATTTGACCCATTTTTTAAAAGCTGGAATGAAAGTATTCCATGTTTTAAGGTATATTTTTGATGGGACTATAGAACAAAAGAAAAAACATTTATAACGTATATAATTACTAGAATAAATTTGCAAAGTCAGTTTTCTTTGCACTGATGGGGGTTTGGTGGGGACTAAGCATTGCTGAGCACTGGATACATTAGCATAAGATTAACTTTTTCTGATATAGTGTCTACAATTTTGTGTCTAGTTCTTATCAGGGAGAGATCCTTATGGAGCACAAGCACATTGATCAGACTGCTTTTATGTTATCTTCTTTGTTTTTTGTTTGTTTGTTTGTTTTTAAACATACAGTTGCTTAACACAGTTAAAGAAACCACCAGGGATGTTTCTGGTCTACATTCTAAACTGGACCGCAAGAGAGCAATCGATGAGCATAATGCTGAAGCTCAGGAGAGCTTTGGCAAAAACCTCAACAGTCTGTTTAATAATATGGAAGAATTAATTAAGGATGGCAGTGCGAAACAGAAGGCCATGCTAGACGTTCATAAGACACTGTTTGGTAAGTGCAAGCGTTTCTGTGGCTGTGCATCGCATGGCTGTGGGTATATGTGTGCGTACATCCAGAGAACAACCAACCTTACATGTTATTTCATAGGGACCATCTACTTTTTTTTTAAAGAGTTAGTTTCTTTTGGGGTTCATTGTTGTTGTTTTGTTGTTCAAGTCAGGGCGTCTCTGTGAAGCCCTAGCTGTCCTGGAAGTTGCTCTGTAGACCAGGCATACTTCAAACACAGAGAGATCCATCTGCCTTTGCCTCTGCCTCCTGACTGCTGGGATTAGAAGCATGTGCCACCATTGCCAGGCAAATTGTTGTATTTTTAGTTACATGTATGTGTGTGTGTCTGTGTGTGTGTGTTTGTGTGAGTGCATTATACCCATGGAGGCTATAGATGTTGGAGTCCCTCAATTGAAGCCCCACCACCTGCTATGGATACTGGGAATCAGACTCACTTTCGTGAGTAGTCTTAACCATTGAGTCATATCTCTAGCCCTCCACCTTAGTTCTTTTTGTTTGTTTGTTTGTTTGTTTGTTTGTTTGTTTTTCCGAGACAGGGTTTCTCTGTATAGTCCTGGCTGTCCTGGAACTCACTTTGTAGACCAGGCTGGCCTCAAACTCAGAAATCCACCTGCCTCTGCCTCTGCCTCCCAAGTGCTGGGATTAAAGGCATGCATCACCACTGCCCGGCACGCCTTAGTTCTTGTAGATAAGAGCTTTCATTGGTTTAGGTTGGCTGGCTTAGTGAGACCCAGGCTACCTCACTTGCTTGTTGTTAAGCTCTCCTCTCAAATTTCTCTCCTTCTCCCACCCTCTTCTCCCTTTCTCCCCAATCCTTCCCTCCTCTTCCCTTCCCCACCACTAGACCAACTGGTCTCTAGGATCCTTCTGATCCTTCTGTCTCTGCTTCTTAAGTACTAAGATTACAGGAAGTGTATCACTAAACCCAGACTTTCTGGTCTTTTGTTTTTTGTTTTGTTTTGTTTTGTTTTGTTTTATTTTGAGGCTGGCCTCAAAGTTGATATGATATAGCAAAGGATCATCTTGAAGGTCTAATTCTTCTGCCTCTCCCACTTGAATACTGGGATTATAGGCTCTCATACCTGGTTCTATGTGATAGAAGAGATGGGACCCAGGGCTTTGGGTATATTAAGTGCTCGGGCAACTGAGCTAAATTCCTAGCCCATTTTAGACTTCCTTTATGTGTGTCATGTATGTCAATTTCACAGTTTTCATTTTTAAATTTTTCTCATTATCTTTGTTTTCCTATCTATCTGTCCATCTGTCCGTCTATCCATCCATCCATCTATCTTATCTATCTATCTTGATGGTGTCACTAAGTTGACCACTTTGGATTTAAAGTCACAGTGTAGCACAAACTGGCTTTTAATTTGTGATCCTCCTGGCCCAGCCTGAGTGCTTTTAGAGGTATGCACTAACATGTATCAAACATACAAAAACCCAGCAACTCAGGTGAGAATGTCACTAGAACTTGTCCCATTGAACATGTCAGCTGTTTAGGCAAGAGATGAATGTTTTTGCTTTCTTTGCAATAAATTTTAGAGGTTGTGTTTTATTTTAGACTTTTCTGTAAGATTTAACAAATTAGCATATTATTACTAGAAATAAATTTCCCTTTATAACTGAGCCAGATTCATTTTTTATGTTTTTTTTTTACTTCGAGACAGGGTTTTTCTGTGTAGCCCTGGCTGTCCTGGAACTGCTTGTGGACGTTGTACATCGTGGTGCGGAGCCTAGTGCGCACCACGATGTACAACGTCCACAAGCAGTTTCTTTCTTTCTTTCTTTCTTTCTTTCTTTCTTTCTTTCTTTCTATCTTGATGGTCTCACTAAGCTGACCACTTTGCATTTAAAGTCACAGTGTAGCACAAACTGGCTTTTAATTTGTGATCCTCCTGGCCCAGCCTGAGTGCTTTTAGAGGTATGCACTAACATGTATCAAACAAACAAAAACCCAACAACTCAGGTGAGAGTGGGACTAGAACTTGTCCCATTGAACATGTCAGCTGTTTAGGCAAGAGATGAATGTTTTTGCTTTCTTTGCAATAAATTTTAGAGGTTGTGTTTTATTTTAGACTTTTCTGTAAGATTTAACAAATTAGCATATTATTACTAGAAATAAATTTCCCTTTATAACTGAGCCAGATTCATTTCTTGGTGTTTTTTTTTCCTCCCTTCGAGACAGGGTTTCTCCGTGTAGCCCTGGCTGTCCTGGAACTCACTCTGTAGACCAGGCTGGCCTCGAACTCAGAAATCCGCCTGCCTCTGCCTCCCAAGTGCTGGGATTAAAGGCGTGTGCCACCACGCCCGGCGCTCGAACTGTGTGTATCTTAACCTGATACTTCTGCCTCTACCTTTAAAGTGCTGGGGTTGTAAGTGTGTTTCACAATAATTTAATATAGTTCTCTCTTTTTAATAAGTTTCTGTCTACTATAAACTTTTAGATACTAACTTTAGAATATTCTGCTTCTTAAATCTGGTGACTCACGCCCCTGATTCTAGCACTTGGGAAGCTGAGACATGGCTGACTGGAGTAAGGATCATCTTAAATGAAGAAAAATATATTCTAATTTTAAAATTATTCTAAGGTATACTTAAATATGATGTACTTTTTAATATGCAAGTGCTTATAGAACATTCATATTTAAAAATTTTCTTGTATGACAATTCTTTAATGCAGTTATTGCAGATTCTACAATAAAGATTAATTTTGACTTATTGAAAGTGGTCTTAACTTCATTTAAATATATTTATGCCAAAGTTCATTTCTCTTTTCTTTCTCTCTTTTTTTGTAGGTAACCTGATGTCTTCTAGTGTCTCTGCATTAGACAACATTACCACAACAGCACTTGAATCTCTCATGTCTGTTCCAGACAATGTGTCAGCTCGTGTTTCTCAGATTTCTGATATGATATTGGAAGAGCAATCGTTAGCAGCACAAAGTAAAAGTGTTCTGCAAGGATTGATTGTTAGTAAATCTTAATGTTTTTACAGTGATCAGCCATCAGAAACCATGTGCTTGCTCTTTCAGCTTGAGCTTTGCTAGACACAGAGAGAGGGCTTTTGTATCCTGCCCTCCAACCCACCCCCGCCACTCCATAGAAAGACTGGTTTCCAAGAGGATATGGCTAAATTTTGAAACTGTTTTTACTCATTTGGTGTAGCTGAGAGTTGGAATACTTAAGCCATTGTAGTTCACGTGTTTGTAATTTCAGCAGTTGTGAAAGATGGAGGCAGGCTGGGTTTTTTTCGGTTTTTTGAGAAAAGAAAGATGGCAAAGGAGGCAAAGGATCAGGAGTTCAAAGCCATCCTTGGTTTTTAGTGAACTTAAAGCTACCTGAGGACCTGTCATAAACAAAAGTGCCAGTTTTTTGTTGTTGGTTTTTTTGTTTGTTTGTTTGTTTTTGTTTTTTCGAGACAGGGTTTCTCTGTGTAGCCCTGGCTGTCCTGGAACTCACTCTGTAGACCAGGCTGGCCTNNAACTCAGAAATCTGCCTGCCTGTGCCTCCCAAATGGCGCCACCACTGCCCGGCAGGAGTACCAGTTCTTAGTGAGTCTTTTGGTCACTGAAGGATAGCTCCAATGGATTCTGGAGACTTGAGATCTATTATTTAGCCAAGAAATTGGTAGGTTACCCTCCTCACCAGAGCTGTAGTTAGCTAACCCAAAACGAGATAGTGGGTAGCTGGCTTGTTTGAATTTTGTACACATGACCAAACATAAGTAGCTCATTTCTTTTTTTATTAGTGTGGAGTTGAGTGAGGGTGCATGCTACAGTGTGTGTGAGTGAGATTGGACAATTTTTCATGGTCCTTCCCCTGTAGATTCAGCTGATCAAATGCAGACCATTAGGCACGCACAGTGAGTGCTTTACTCATTGAGCTGTCTTGCTGTCTCATAGGCAGCTAATTTGGAAACTTAAATAATATGTGGTGGTAATAGCAATGTGAGATCAAATGTAATAGTAATTCAGGAAAACAAGTAGACTCTAGGAATTCAGAATATAATTTATTGCATTAGATTTACATAACTAAACTCCACTAGGCCTAACTTTAAAAACATAGCTCCGTATAGCAGTACTGCCAGGCATTATGGTACACACCAGTAATTTCAGCCTTTGGGAGGTTGAGGCAAGGGGAATCAGGAATTTGAAGCCAGCATAGGCTATGTAGAGATTGACAGCCCAGCCTGGGTTATGAGGCCCTGTCTCAACCAAAAAAAAAAAAAAAAAAAAGTCGCTCATCTAATTATGTTATATATAGTTTGTCTTTATTTTAAAATTCTAGTATTTTGTGAATATGTGTACATGTGCATATGCATATGTGTGCCATGGCTTGCATGGGGAGGTTAGAGGGCAACTCAGGCGAATTAGCTCTCCTTGATTTCCTGGCCTCCAGGGACCATATGCCAGGCTTGGCGACAGACAACCCCTATCTGCTGTGATAGCTCACCAGCCCGATTTATCTGTAGTCTGTAATTGTATTGTCTAAGAAGTTCTTAGTCAAAGTGCTTATTTGCTTTGTATAGAATCTTTGCTTCTTTTGGGGGTTAATAATCCCTAACAATTTTTATTTTTATTTTTGTGCATACGAGTATTTTGTCTGTGCTCTCTGTGCAAACAATGCCTTCTGAGGCTAGAAGATGACGTCTGATCCTCTAGTGGAGTTGCAGCTAGTTGTGAGCTGCCATGTGGATGCCGGGAATCAAACCTAGGTCCTCTAGAAGAACAGCCAGTGTCCCCTTAACCATCAAGCCATCTTTTTAGTCCCAACACTGTTTATTTCACAGTTTCTAAGTAAATACTNCAAGTATTAACTGACCCTTTGCCTAGATTCAGTGTTTCTGTGATAACAGGTTTCTTCAGTTACCCAAATTTAACAAAGCTATAACATTCTGTCACTAACTTCAGACCTTCATTTGTTTGTTGAAAATACTGCTTGAAGTCAAATGTGGTCATGTATACCTTTTATCTCAGCACTTGGGAGGCAGAGGCAAGTGGATCTCTGAGTTTGAAACAAGCCTGATTTATATGGCAAGTTCCAGGCCAACCAGGACTACATACATAGTGAGACTCTCAAACAAAACAAGCAAACAGTGGATGCAGGGGAAACCCTCTGCTTGAATCACAGGAAGAGGTGACCACTGTTCTCACAGAATTCATTGAAATTACTATGCTCCCCCCCCCCCCAAAGGTCATATAGCCTTGTCTTTTTTCTTTTTCTTTTTTTTGGTTGAGACAGGTTTTTTTCTATATAGCCCTGGATGTCTTAGAACTCATTCTGTAGACCAGGCTGGCCTCGAACTCAGAAATCTGCCTGCCTTTGCCTCCCAAGTGCTGGGATTAAAAGCATGCACCACCACTACCCGGCCATATAGTCTTTTCTTCTCTTCCCTCCCTTCCTTCCCTCTCTTCCCCTTCCCCTTCCCCTTCCCCTTCCCCTTCCCCTTCCCCTCTCTCCCCTGTGTCCCCTCTCTCCCCTCCTCTCTCTTCTCTCTTTCTTTCTGTGTGTGCATGTGTGTATGTGTATAC
>NC_034590.1:148779157-148780225 GCF_900095145.1 Mus pahari
ATAGAACATTCATATTTAAATTTTTTCTTGTATGATAATTCTTTAATGCAGTTATTGCAGATTCTACAATAAAGATTAATTTTGACTTATTGAAAATGGTCATTTAAATATATTTATGCCGAAGTTCATTTCTCTTCTCTTTCTCTTTTTTGTAGGTAACCTGATATCTTCTAGTGTTTCTGCATTAGACACCATTACCACAACAGCACTTGAATATCTCATGTCTATTCCAGACAATGTGTCAGCTCGTGTTTCTCAAATTTCTGATAGGATATTGGAAGAGCAATGGTTAGCAGCACAAAGTAAAAGTGTTCTACAAGGATTGATTGTTAGTAAATCTTTTAAATCCCCCGCCACTCCATAGAAAGACTGGTTTACAAGAAGATATGGCTAAATTTTGAAACTGTTTTTACTCATTTGGTGTACCTGGGAGTTGGAATACTTAAGCCATTGTAGTTCACATGTTTTTAATTTCAGCAGTTGTGAAAGATGGAGTCAGGCTGGGTTTTTTTGGTTCTTTTGAGAAAAGAAAGAAAGCAAAGGAGGCAAAGGAACAGGAGTTCAAAGCCATCCTTGGTTTTTAGTGAATTTAAAGCTACCTGAGAACCTGTCATAAACAAGAGTGCCAGTTTGTTGTTGTTGTTGTTGTTTTTGTTTGTTTGTTTGTTTGTTTTTTGCTTTTGGTTTTTTTCGAGGCATGGTATCTCTATGTAGCCCTGACTGTCCTGGAACTCACTCTGTAGACCAGGCTGGCCTTGAACTCAGAAATCTGCCTGCCTGTGCCTCCCAAGTGTACCACCACTGCCCAGCAAGTGTACCAGTTCTTAGTGAGTCTTCTGGTCACTAAAGGATAGCTCCAATGGATTCTGGAGACTTGAGATCTACTATTTAGCCAAGAAATTGGTAGGTTGCCCTCCTCACCAGAGCTGTAGTTAGTTAACCCCAAATGAGATAGTGGGTAGCTGGCTTGTTTGTGTTTAGTACACATGACCAAACATAAGTAGCTCATTTCTCTTTTTATTAGTGTGGAGTTGAGTGAGGGTGCATGCTACAGTGTGTGTGAGTGAG
>NC_034590.1:148780236-148786168 GCF_900095145.1 Mus pahari
GAGAGAGAGAGAGAGAGAGAGAGAGAGAGAGAGAGAGAGAGAGAAGAGACAAAAACAGAGACAGAGATACTGACAGAGATGGATGTGTAAAGGCATACCACAATGCACAGAGGGAAGATTTAGGACAATTATTATACTGAGTCAGTTCTCTCATTCTACATTTATCTGCGTTCCAGCCTCCATCACAGGGATATTAAATATCTATTGATGATAATGAAAAATAAGTATAGTAGGTGAAACTAGTATAGCATGCACCATTACCATTTCTGAACACCAAACATTCTCTGTGTGGAAACATTTTATACTTGTTTGAGTTTTTCTGCTATCTGCTGTACTATTTTATGCACTTACATTAGAAGAAAGCAAACAGAAACTTTGTGGTACTTGTTGCTAATTAAATACTAATTGTAATTATGTTTCTAATTATATATTTGTATGTTTTATTTCTGAGATTATAATATAAACGTATCATTCCATTGTCTCCTAATCTCCAAATCCTTTCACATTACCCAATGCTCTTTTACAAATTTGTGGTTTCTGTTTTCATTAATTGTTATATTAATTAAACTCACATAAAACATATGTATATATAAATAAATTTTAAATGAAATCTGCTCAGTCTATATAATATTACTTTTATGTTTTCATCACTGACACCTTTGCTATTGGATAAACAATTGAAATTTTCCTGTCCTGGGAGGATTTTTTTCCCCAGCCTTCAGCATTCCTCAATTTTTTTCTAGTTCTTTGTGAGTAGAGGCCTCAGGGGCTTTCCCTATTAACAACAGCATGTCTCTTCATGCATTTGATTCAACTCATTTTTGTCAATATTTTCAAATGTCTTCTTGTATGTTGGTAATGGTGATATTAAATTCATGAGGTTTTGGATTATCTGGTTTATAAGCATACCTATTTACATGTTCTTGCATACAAAGGGAAAGAATTGTAGTAGGAATCTAAGGTTAGAAATAATAAATACAGTTTTTAAAAAAAAATATAACAGAAAGTGTACTCTAGAATAGGAGAGAGTATATAAGCAGCAGAGATGATGCACTCAAAATGCACACTACTGGAATGTGTTATTATGGCTCTTTGTAGTTCAGTTACATAGCACATGACTCTTCCATGTTTTGATATTGTATTCTTTACCTGGGCATGCTCTACTTGATGAATAAAGACCAGGTATGACCAAACTTGCAGTTTCACTCTGGCAGCTGGTCATTTTGATGTTAATCTTGATGTGATAGGCAATAGAGGAACACTGATTACTTAATTACATTTCATGGTGTGCTCAGATTACTTTTTGCCCAACCCTGCCCTGAGGGCCTATCACCCCTCAGTTGGCAGAGTCTTCTTACAAAAATTTTCATAAAGAGAATGCATGACTATTTCCCATAATCTTATCTGATGACAACATCTCCTCAATTAAGCTTTTTTTTCTTCTAGTTGGCCTCAATATGTAGATGTGTGTGCATGTGTGCGTGTGTGTGTGTGTGTGCATGTGCGCACACACACACATACACACACATGCATGTGTGCAATTAGTTTGTTTCTCTCCAAAATTGTTCTATGGTCAATGTACCAGTGACTTTATAGTGATTTCCAACTAGACCATTAAATCATCTACAGATATTCTTTAACTTTTTCATAATAAAATTTTTGTAGAATTCTATTAACTCATTATAACAGAAAAAATAAAACTAATTGTTATAGGAGTCCTTCACTTCTTCCTGAAATCATCTTCCTCTCCATATATAGAATGCTAGTATATGCAACTGCATATTTATGTCTGTGTACATGCACAGCTGTCTTATTTTAAAGACTTATTTATTATGTACAGTGTTCTGCCTGCATGCCAGAAGAGGGCACCAAGACCACATTGTAGATGACTGTGAGCCACCATGTAGTTGCTGGGAATTAAACTCAAGACATCTGGAAATGCAGTTAGTGCTCTTAACCTCTGAGTCATCTCTCCAGCTCCAATATGAGCCATCTCTCCAGCCCCAAACACAGCTGCCTAATCTCCTACCTTATGATCAACTTTGTTCTCCAAATATTTATTCGGAACATAAATTGTAGCTTGTTGCTTCTACTTTCCCCTTCAGTATTTTTTCCTGTAAGCAGATTCTGATCTGTCATAATATGGATTGAGTCCATTAAGATAGTTATCAGAAAGTATAATTAGAGGCAGGATGACCAATTTCTCTTCTTAAAATAGTGATTTGTAATACTGAATATTACATCATTGAACTTGCTTTACATTACTGGTATAAGTCTCACTTGGTCACATATTCCTTTCCTTCCTTTAACATATATTTATTATTTTTATGTATGATTTTGTGTTTGGCTGTGTAAGTTAATGTTCACCATATGAGAATGGATGCATGCAGAATCCAGAGTATCCAATATTCATGGAACTCAAGTGTAAGAAAGTGAGTTCACTGATATGGTTGTTAAGTACAGAATCAGTGTTATCCTCAAGAACAGCAAACTCTTAACCACTTACTGATCCAGGCAACCTCTGCTTGTTTTTCTGTTCTTACCTCCTCCTTCTGTGTCCAGTCATTCCCACAGAGTCTAACTATGTGACCTTGGCTGGCTTGGAACTCTCAATATAGAACCACCTGGATCTTCTTCCCAAGTGCTTGGAGTAAAGGTTTGCCACCATTTTCAAAATCTCCTATTTTCTTAATTTATGTTTGCAGCATAACATCTTGACCCATGAGCTGTGAACTAAAGCTTAATTTTAACTGTCAAAAATTGTCAGAGATTAATTTACATACAAGTACTTCACTTGCTTTTACAACATATATTTTATGAGGATAAGACCAAAATTGTAAAGATTAAATAATTGTAATAGAAGATTTTTCCAGAGAAGGGGGATGAGAGCCAAGAGAAGAAAAAAATTAGTTCATTTCACTGTATATCTACAGTAATTTTACTACCTATATTTATGGAGTCATTTAATAATTTTTTAAAAAATTAGTAAGTTATTTATAAATATTTTTTACATATTGTTATGGCATTACTAGCTATGAATCATTAAGCCTTGATATATGTGCCTATAATATTTATTTCTTTATTTATGGCATGACTTTATTTATTTATTTATTTATTTATATTGTTTGCTTTGGGACAGGGTTTTAACTTGAAAAGCTGGTTGGCCTGATATGAACTCTTTAGACAAAATAGCAACAACCTCAAAGGAATGTGAGCGCCTGCCTCTAGATTACTGGGATCAGACACTTGTTCTGCCAGTCCCATTCATTTTGAATTTTCTTCTTAACATAGTTTGTACAAATGTCTTCCACGCAAGGCTCAGAAGCCTTAGGAAGTGACCCAGGTATATTAATCTGAGGAGCGTAAGTCTGTTCTGTCATACAATAATACTTAAAAACATTCTTAATGTGAATCATACCTTACTTTGTGGACAGTGTCCTGGACATGCAATGAACAATATGGAAAATAGAATTTGGAGTCATCTGGTCTGATTGAACGAGCAAAATGTGAACACATTTGCCTGGTTTGTATATATATATATATATATATATATATATATATATATATATATATAGAGAGAGAGAGAGAGAGAGAGAGAGAGAGAGAGAGAGAGAAATACATAGATGGATAGATGAACAGAGATACAAACAGTAAGCAAGCATCACATTTGGGGTGAGGATCTATATGAAGTTATGGATGAGTTTGAACATGATTAAAATCATTGCATAAAATTTTCAAATTAATTAAATTTGTTTTGAAACACAAAGGAAGACAATATATTTAAGAAATGTGAGAAAGCCTTCCTAAGAATGCAAGTGGGAAAGAGCTCCCAAAGTATCAAGGTATTCACTGTAATGTGATTTATATTTGACACTTTCTCCAGTTTGTATTCTGGAGCTTTGGTTTTGTACATGTTCTGTTCAGTGTGCATGTAGCATGTACTAAATAATGATGGAAGTTTTACAGTTTTCTTTTTATAAAGACACAAAGGAGAACAGTTAGCATTTGCTGTACACTTAGTGGACATTGTTTAGTTGCTGGAGTAAGACTCATAGGCAGAATATAAACTGGCTATGCAACTACGTCTCTTTAGGTTACAAAGAATACCAATGAAGAATTTTGAATGTAGGTGNTTGGTTGCTAAATATCCAAGATATATCATCTAAGAAAATGCAAATGAACACATTCTTAGGAAAGTATTTGTTTTAAAAACCAGGATGAACTTGTGACCGACCTTTCACTTCCCTGAAGACCACCGTAACCCCTGGTGTGGTTTCCATCTTGAACATAAATAGGCAACTACAGCATATTTTCAGGGCTTCATCGACAGTGGCTGAAAAGGTACACGTGTTATCTTCTTCTTCTTTTTAATTTTAATTTTAATTTATTTATTCTTCTGTGTTATNTTCTTAATACCTCAGATTTGATAGGTTACTTAAAAGAGAAACTAATATTTTTTTCCCTCAAAGGTAGATCAAAAAAAGAGAAATAGACAGTTTTCTCAGTATTTTGTGTAACAATTTACATGAACTCTGAGAAAACACAGTTTCTTCCTTGGTTGAATCACAAAAGCTTTGTGGAAACCTAACTGAAGACCTGAAGACAATAAAGGAAACCCATTCACAGGTCTTTCTTAACTGCCATTTCTAATGACTTAATGGATTTAATAATCTATCTCACACAGCCTGAGGTCACCACAGCTGCTGTTGTGTCTGATGGTAATTGTGTGAAATAATTGAGAATACTTCTTTTGAGGGAATCTTTTGTTTTAGAGACAGGATTTCTTTGGGTAATCCTGGCTGTCCTGGAACTCACTGTGGCTAGCCTCAGAATGCACAGAGATCCACCTGCCTCTGCATCTGAGATGATGGGATTAAAGGCCTGTGCCACCATCACCTGCTCAAAAATACTTTAGATCGATGTGCTTTACCACATCAGAACAAACAGCTGAAGCTGAGGTTATTCAAGCTAAGGCNACATGATGAGACCTTTTCTCCAAAAAACAAAGCAAAAGAATTGTTTTGGTTAATTCTTTACTCTTTTTTANAAGTCCTAAAATGTTCTTTGAATGTCCTTTTCAGGGCTTTCCTCTATGTGTGAGAGGTGACGTTAAAGTGTTTAGTCAGTTTATGTAGTTGACCTGTAGTCCCAGCACTCAGAGCTGAGGCAGGGAGACAAGCAAGTTGGCGGTCAACCTGAGCTATATAAAGAGACCCATGACCACGTGACCATTCATCTACAGGAAACAAACAGTTAAATATTATCATTTTAATCTTTCTCTTCTCAATGTTTCTTATAGGAACTTTGCCAGTTAAGCAGTAGTTGGGCAGAGAGATTCTGTGCTTTGGAGNAGAAGTATGAAAACATCCAGAAACCACTGAACAGTATTCAAGAAAATACAGAGCGGTAAGAAATTTTTAACTATTCTTTAAAGTCTTCGGTAAGCCTGGAAAGATATTCAAAAGGAAGAAAGACTTCAAATAGTANAAACAATTCTGGTTTGCTTATAAGTAAANTTGTGACTTTGACTTTTTGTGTGCCTATGTGATGAGAATATTCTTTCCTCCCCACCCCCATTCTTGAGACAGGACCTCACTGTGTACCTCAGTACAGCCTTGACTTCCAAGAAACTCTGCCCCAGCGTCCCAGCTGCTGAAACCATAGGCTCNGGGCTTGTAATTGCCTTTTGAGACATTCTGTAGGATGACTCCTATAGAATGTTTGCCAGATAACTCCAAGTATTCTTGTTGGCATCTGTTGATTGCCTTTCTCATTCAACTTGTGGTTTTCCTGGTCCTGATTGCCAGGTAACTGGGGTTAGTTTTGGTGGTTGGTTTTTTGAAGTCTTACTCTGTAGCTCATGTCACCCTGGACCTTGACTTGTAGAGCAGGCTGGCCTTGCACTCACGGTTATTCTGCTATTTTCCTGCAG
>NC_034590.1:148788617-148809421 GCF_900095145.1 Mus pahari
CTGGAGCTTGATAAAACAATAAAAACTGGTTTAACAAANCTGAATTGCTTTCTGCAACAGGATCTGAAACTAGATATCCCAACAGGTATGTTAATTTTACTTTTTAAGATTTATTTTACTTCTGTGGGTCACATGCATGCAGTGCCTTTGGAGGCCAAGTGAAGGGATCCCTCTGGAGCTGGAAGTAGANGTAGGAATGAGTTTATTTACTTTACATTAAGATTTATTTAAATGCATGCATGCCTGTAGGCCAGAAGAGGGCACCAGATCTTATTATAGAATGTTGTGAGCCACCATGTGGTTGCTGGGAATTGAACTCAAGGACCTCTGAAAGAGCAGCCAGCCAGTGCTCTTAACCTCGGAGCCATCTCTCCAGCCCTCTGTAGTTTTAAAACAAATTTGTTGAAGTTTTTGAAATTGAATTCAACTGTATACAGTGTTAGATACTCTTTGAAACTGAGCCTGCTTTTGCCTACAGAAATTTACCATCTTGCTGTAATAAAATTTAAATATGGAAAATTTAGAATACCAGAAAAATTCTAGTCTAGTCTTTGCTCACCTCCTGTCAGTGGTGTATTCTTAGAAATCTGGGCACAATAGAATAATAGTTCATAAACAGTCAGACAACTGGCTTTATTAAGAAAAAACATTTTAAAGCCTGGTATAGCTTAAGAGCATGCATACAAACAAGCTAGATATTTAGTTAACAGTGTGTCTAAATGGATGTTTTAGTACCAAAAATACTAGATGAGGATAAAAGCTAAGTCTAGTTTAATGCAAACTCACTGCATTGTACATTTTCCCAACATCCCTCTTATTTCAATGACTGCCATCATTTAAAAAGCACCAGTTTTAGAGATCAGAAATGGCAAAGATCGATAAACTACCATGATCACTAAGCTTATACATTAACAGTTTATTGACAAGTATTAATAATTANCAGTTATTAATAATTGATTCCTCATTGCACTGTAAAAATCATTGAATTATATACTTTTTTGAATGTTTTTGTGACATATAAATTACATCTCAGAACTTTCTTTTAAAAAGTCATTGTAGAGCCCGGCATGGTGGCGCACGCCTTTAATCCCAGCACTTGGGAGGCAGAGGTAGACGGATTTCTGAGTTCGAGGCCAGCCTGGTCTACAGAGTGAGTCCTAGGACAGCCAGGGCTATACAGAGAAACCATGTCTCAAAAAATAAAAAACAAACAAAAGTCATTGTAAAGAGTTTATACTAAAGAATATTGGTTTATTTCGTTTCTTCAGTATTTCAGATTTATCATTAGCTATCAATGAAAATGAAATGTACATGAAAAGGCATATGAAGAAACAGAACTGAATAAGAGCCAGGCACTGCACCAGGTTTATAATGAAATGATAGCTCTTCAAAGCTGGTAAAACTTTTATTTCTAATTCTCAGAATACCCAAAATCTTTCACAAGCTTAATACATCTTTTGTACTTTCTTAGAAATGGAAACTTCACATTTTTGGAGGTAGGATGACTTGAAAAATTTAAGATCTAGTAAAGATCCATTATTACATACAGAATATTACTAGCTTCAACCAATATGTGCCTGGCAGGTAAAAAAAGATGAATGAAAATGAAAATCACTGTTTGTTTTTGGACAACAAGTTACTTGAAAGAAAGTATTCATTTTAAGATAACATTAAAAATTATATTTCATATTTAACCTCCCCCTGCTTTTCTAAAAAAGGTATGACACCAGAGAGGAAAAAATATTTATATCCATCAACACTTGTGAGAAATGAGCCATGAGAGCAGCTCCTTGATCAGCTGCAAAAGAAACAGCCACTAATGATGCCAAACAGCTCAGAAACCAGCAAGGAGACCAGTCAGGTATATTTAATACATATGTTTAGAACTTTCCATACAGTTATTTATTATTGCATGTATGGGGGTACATGTGTGCATGGGAGTATGCATTCAGTATGTGTGCATGTGAGTGGAGGCAGGAGGTTGACTTTAGGTGCCTTCCTTAATTGTTCTCCGCTGTATATACTGAAGTAGAGTCTCTCACTTGAACCCAGAGCTAACAGTTACCACTAGCTCTCCCAAGTTACAGGTAGGCTGCCACATCCACAGGATATTTAGATAGGTGCCAGGGATCCAAAATCTGGTCCTTCTGTTTGAACAGCAAATGTTCGCCGCTGTGAACTACTGATGTGATTGATTTCATGTAACGGATCTTACTTTTCACTCTTCAGTCCTATGCTGCTTTCTGTGAGAGTTGCTGGCTTTCTTTTTTCTTTTTCTTTTTTAAAAAAGATTTATTTATTTATTATATGTAAGTACACTGTACCTGTCTGAAGACACTCCAGAACAGAGCATCAGATCCCATTACAGATGGTTGTGAGCCACTATGTGGTTTTGGGACTTGAACTCAGGACCTTTGAAAGAGCAGTCAGTGCTCTTAACTGCTGAGTCATCCCACTGACTTTCCTTTAATCTGATTAATTTTGAATTAGTTAGGCTAGTAAATAGTAATAAGAAAAAGCCAGTATTTAAGCTGTGATTACATACCAGACACTTTTCTAAGTTCTTTCCATGTATGCTAACTTAACCTTATGGGATGGCTACCACATCTTTAAAATGATAAAGCAAAGAATTCTTTTGTCACTGGGCAGTGGTGGTACACGCCTTTAATCCCAGCACTTGGGAGGCAGAGGCAGGCAGATTTCTGAGTTCCAGGGCTACACAGAGAAACCCTGTCTCGGAAAACCAAAACCAAAACACAACAACAACAACAAAAGAATTCTTTTGTCTCAGGTTACAAAGATGAAGCTGCAATTAGAGGCAAGGCAATCAAGCCCTCAGTTTGTGCTCTGTAGTTAATAGCAATAGAAAAGTTAATAGTGTAGAAAAGCTAAGAAACTAGAGAACAAGTCTAAGCCAATGCATTATATTTTGTAATTTTTCTAATAATTATCAAAGTCTAACTTTCCTATAATACCTGTACCTCCCGAGATCTCGGATTGTTAAGCATGCCCCGCCTTGTCCTGCTTGGCGTGATGCTCCAGCCATGGACTCACCCACTCGTCACCTTCTTCCTCTAGGACATGGATGAAGAGAGCGAGGTTCTGGAGCAGTGTACTGAGGAACTTGTAAGTCAAGAGACAAGTGTACATACCAGTGCGGATTGCTCTTCCAGCGGAGGTGTTCCATTTTTCCAGGTACCTGATAATGTATTTCACTCAGATTTTACTACTTAGTGTAAAGAGACCATGCTAGTAGCCAGGCATGATGCTATACACCTGAAATGCCCACACTTGTGAGGCTGAGGCAGGAGCTAGCTTAGGCTAACACAGCAAGACTTGTCTTTTAACAACAGAGCAGTAAAAAAACCCACAATATTCTTGACATAGAACAGCAAAATTTTAGTCATTTTTCTTTAATTTTAGTTAATTTTTCTTTAAAATGTGTACATAGTGTGATTGATAAAAGAATCGTCTATAGAATTCATAAAGGTAAAATTTGATATCATCTATAACTTTAGAAAGTAATCTCTAGTAATTGTTGTCTCATTTCTGCCTCTTATATTTCTTTAATATGTATCTTTACCCAGTAGGTCCTGTGTGCATCTCTGTCCATCACACATGGAGACTATAAGTTGTACTAGTGATTTATCCTGCCACCTTGTGGTTCTCCTTGTCCATTACTCCCTAGAGTTCCCTGAGCTCTCTGTTGCTCTGATGCTGTACAATTAAATCATCTGACAGGTCTATGCCCACCACCTTGTTATCCTTTTTAACAGTCACACTCAGTAGAATAGCATGCCTAGAATTTAGCAGTCCTCCTGCCTTAGGAATTGCAGGTGTGAGGTATCTTGCCCTTTTAACATAGTTAGGAATGAGCCATTCAAAAGTGCCTGGTGCCAACCAAGTAAGGCATCGAATGAATACCTGTGATCATAGCACTGTAGAAGCAAAAACAGTTTGATCTCTACAAATTGAAGGCCAGTCTGTCTTCATCGTGATTCCAGGCCAGCCAGGGCCACACAGTGAGCCCTATCTCAAAACAAATACCCCTAAAATCCTGTTTGGCAGCTTTCCCTATATTTTAAAGATAGGAGCCTTGATTAAAGTATAAATTTCCTATGCAAGACATATATTATCTCCATTTTTACAGTTAGGATACTGATATGTATATTTTTTATACATATATATTTTTACATTATATGCATACTTACATATGTGTATATATTGTTTATTTCTTTAATAGTTTTTTTTTTGGGTCTTTTTCCTTTTCTTTTTTTTTTTTTAATATTTATTTATTGTTATATCTAAGTACACTGTAGCTGTCTTCAGACACACCAGAAGAGGACGTCAGATCTAATTATGGATGGTTGTGAGCCACCATGTGGTTGCTGGGATTTGAACTCAGGACCTTTGGAAGAGCAGTCAGTGCTCTTAACCACTGAGCCATCTCACCAGCCCTTTTGGGTCTTTTTCTGGAGGTCTAAAAGTTCTTTCTTCATCCAGGTTTAACTGTTCCATATTAGCAGATTTCCTAGGCTCCCTTATGTTCCTCAAGGCAGCTTCACCCCCATTTTCTTTTAACCCCTTACTTTTTACTAGCCTGGCACAGCTCGTCATTCTTCATCATACTGTTGCCCACACTGGCAGGCCTTATGCATGTTGAGTAACTAACTTACATCTCTAGAGTCTAAAACTTTAGAGTTGGTTTGTTATTTGTCTCAGCATTCATAATTGAGTATGCAGGATTTTCTTCCTGAAGTAGGCGGCGGCTTCCAGGGACATAGAGTCAAAATTCTGTGCTGCTGCTGCTGCTTCCGTTGCAGCTTCCTCCTCCTCCTCCTCCTCCTCCTCCTCCTCCTCTTCCACCTCTTCCTCCTTCTCTTCTTCTTCTTTCTTCTTTCTTCTTTCTTCTTTTTCTTTTGTTTTTTTGAGACAGGATTGTTCTGTGTATCCCTGGCTGTCCTGGAACTTGCTCTGCAGACCAGGCTAGCTTTCACCTCAGAGATGTAGACTGTGAAACATGTTTTCAATAGAGGGAAAAATAAAAGTCTTTCTTGGTGGTGACAAATCTTCCTTTGTCTAAGCAGCACTGCTGACATGTTAAACTGGGTAACTGTGTGTTGTGGTCAGCTGCCCTGCAGGTTGAACACTTCCTCCAGGCTGGTTCTTACTGTAGCTAGGAGCACTCTTGTGTTTGTACTAACCAAACATGTCTCAAGACATCTGCCTGTGTCCACGAGGGGGCAGAATCACTTGCTCTTGAGAACCACTGTCTTAAAGGGAAATTTGTAATTATGTTTTAGAAATAATGCAAAAAAGTAATATTTCATGCCAGGTGGTGATGGCACATGCCTTTAATCCCAGCACTAAGGAGACAGAGGCAGGTGTATTTCTGTGAGTTCAAGGCCAGCCTGCTCTACAGAGCAAGTTCCAGGACAGGCAGGGCTACACACAGAGAAACCCTGTCTCCAAACAAACAAACAAACAAACAAACAAAAAAGTAATTCTTTCTTCTTCCATTACTGATAAAATAAAGAAGACCCTACTTTTTTTTTTTTTTTTTAAATTGGCTCAAATTTGTGTTGAACCTTTGTGTTTTGTGGTTTTCAAATTTAAACTTTAGCCTGTAATGCATAGAACTTTGATAATAAAATTTTGCAATGTCTAGTAAATGTTACATCATTGTGACTTCATTTCTCCCCCTTAAACCCAGCATAAAAAGCCACATGGAAAAGACAAAGAGAACAGAGGCCTTAACCCGGTGGAGAAGGCTAAAGTGGAAGAGGCCTCGGATCTCTCCATCTCCAAGAGCAGACTGCCACTGCGTGCCTCCATAAACCTCTAGCTGATCTGAGGCTTAGGGTGTCGTCTCTAAAATACAATCTGAAACTCCACAGTCTGAAGCTATGTACAGATGAAAGGGGACCGCTATATGAGGGCCCCACAGTAACTGTAGTTGGACTGAAAGTCTTTTTTATAATCCCTGTAGTCCAAGGATGTAGTAAGCTGGGTGCCATTTGGGATTTACATTGAATGTGTATGTATGTTTCTAGCTTTTTATATAAAGAAGCTCTTCTGTAACAAGTAAGTAATTTTCTTGTATATAATTAAATACCAAATATATGGAAATCGTGGTTCCAGGTTTAGACTTGTATTGGTGAATGCCATCTCCTTTGCTGTCTGGCTAAGACTGAGTTCAGTGTGTATTTCCCTACCTCTAACCAGCCTTTTCTAGTTTGTCTTTGGTTCACGTCTCCCTTTTCCTGTCACGTAACCATTTGTAGGCGTGAAAAAAGGTTTCTTTAGTATGAGAAACCCAGGGTTTTACCCAGAGATCTTATATTTCACTGATTACAATCACTGTCAAAAAAGCCTGGAAGTACCCTTCCTCCCAGCTCTTCATTTGTTCCTCGCTTGATATGCACGCAGCTCAATCCTTCCTGAGGTGTGACACGTCACCAGCCTCCCTGTAGTATCAGCTGCAGTTCCAGGAGACCTGTCTAAAGCTCTAACTCACCCTTGAGGCCCCACTCTAAGGCCTTTACGTCTCTTAGAAATGACAAGATTGTTTTCAAACTACCAATTATGACTATAACTTCTATTTTGTTTATCTTATAAGACTTTATTCCTTGTATATAATAAAAATGTATATATACATTCTCTCTGTTGAAATAGTAACCCTTGCTCTTTCGCTTGGACAACCCTGTTTCTGAAGTTGGCCATTTCAAGATGAACTGGAGCATCTGCCTAAAAGGAGTGTATGCAGAGAGTGAGTGTGGTCACATCAAGTTCATGTATACGGTTCAGAGTGATGTGACTTCTTATGTTTTTGGCACAGTCTCACTATGGAGCTCAGGCTGGCTTTGAACTCACTATGCAGCAGGACAGTCCTTCATCATCCTTCCAAGGCCTGGGGCTACAGGCATCATCACTATGCCTGCTATAGAAATAGAACTTTGTAACTGAGAGCTAACCCCTAATAGAAAATTAGAAAAGATGCTACTTTAAGAAATTGATTTTCTTGTACCTTTTCTCCAACTCATTATAGAAATAGAAATGTTATTTTAATAAAAATAATGCATACATTTCTCTGCGAACAGATGCCAACCTAATCTGTGGATATTATCTAATTTGTTTTTGGTAAATCTCTAATTGGTAATTGTTTTTGAATTTTTTAATTAAATTATTTTAATTTTTTGTTTGTCCTGCCTGTATATTTGTGTGCTGCTTCCCATGTGTGGTGTGTGTGTGCAAAGTTGCCCTGAAGCTGGAGCAAGGGCCACTCTGGGCCAGTGTGTGTGCACACCAGAGCCCTTACTCTCCCTCCCAGCTATCTCCCTGGCCCTGAAATTTGTTTCTTTTACTTGCTGGCCCATAATTTCTTACTTAGCAGTGGTATTTATAGTGATGAAACTCCTGAAACAATTTTCAGCAAACAAGAATGCCTTCGTAGATAACTTCAAGGACTTAGAAAATTCAAGTGAACGATTTAGTGCTTTGCCCGAAGTCTGGAAACAGTCAAAGGTTTAGCCACCAAGCATGTACTGAATCAGAAAAAGGACAAACCGAAGCAACAGTTGATCTGGCCTTTCCCATTCTCTAGCTTAAAGCATTTACAACCGTTGTGACATTGCAGCCATTGCGGAAGGAGATGGCTCCGCTGGTAAAGTGTCTGCTGTGCAAGCATGGGGATTTGAGTTTGGATCCCTGGTACCCACCCCAAAGCCAAGCAGGGTCTAGCAACAGGAATCTGTCGCCCTGGGCCTGGATAGCAAGGGGGAGTGGGCAGATGGAGACAGGTGGGTCCCTAGAGCTGACTGGCCAATGATAAAGTCCATGTACACAATCCACAGCACCAGCATTCAAGAAGATGGGGTCCTGGTGATGTTGGTGGCTTTAGTGCTTAAGGAGTAGAGAAGCTTCATTCTCAAAAACCTGCCTGGACAGACACACTGTTGTATTAACTCAAATGGAAAGTGGGAAACAGTTCTCACATGGAACAGCACTGATGAACAACCCATCCGTGGCAGTTACAGTTAGGTAAAGACACACATACAGCCTGAGGGCAAGCGGTGGAGAGGAAAGTGGAAGAAAGTTATGAGCATGCCCAAAGTGAGTGAGTGGCACACACGCAGCTCCAAGAAGACGGCTTCCAGCTAGTCTGTAGGTTTGGGCACAGAAAGTAAGCTGAAGGTAGATGTTAAATGGCCCAAGGATGCATTGAAATTGTGACTCAGCTCAGCTAATCTGCCAAAATGGTATTTTCTTGATTTTACTTTAGGTGTCTGGTCTTCAAGGAAACTTCATTAAAGATTTTTCTTTTGTGTGTATATGCATGGGCAGTGTGCATATTCGTGCAGGTGTTCTTGGAGACCAGGAGGTGTTACATTCTGGAGCTGGAATTATATCCCTGGAGCTGTGGTTGTAAGCTGCCAGCATCCCGGGACCTGAGCACTCTTGTAAGAGTAGCCAATGCTCCTAAGAGCTGAGGCAGCCTCTCCAGCTCCTTCAGGAAATCTTCCCTTCAGTCATAGCAAGCAACAGAAACAAAGCCTGAGTAGAGAATTTGATTTCTGGTTAGTATGTTACGATATTCAAACCGTTTTGTTCAGCTTTAAAACATAAAAAGCAGCCTGAAAGATGGGAAGAAATAAGCACCATCCATTCACAGGAGAAAGAAGCAGAAACCGAGGAAACTTTTCCTGAAGGTGGTGTCACAATTCTAAGCAAAACGACAAACTATTTACTAATACTTGGGGCTCATTTGTACATAATGTATAAGACAGGTTGTTTTGTTTTTTAATTCCGTAATATTCTTACTCTGAATTTAACTTGTGTGAGATAAGGGCATGTGCCATGGTATCCATGTGGGAAGTCAGGGGACTATTTCATGGGGTTGGTTCCCAATCTTCCATTGATCACACCTGGATTCTTACCAGTTCAAAGTCTTTGCCAACTTTAATCCGACTTTGTGCCTTCCAGGTAGAGTCTCAATGTAAAGATCCAAAAAGATAAGATTTGAAAACCTGTTAGATCTAATCTTACTTGGAATCTTTTGCTTGGAAGGGAATTTAAAATATTGCTACTAATGCCTTGCTTGGCAAACCAGCTAAGAGGCCAGTGGTTGTTTGAGACAGTTTCATGTAGCCCAGGCTGGTTTCCCTGTAGCCAAAGATTACTTTGAACTTTTTTTTTTAAGATTTATTTGTTGTTATATATAAGTACACTGTAGCTGTCTTAAGACACAGCAGAAGAGGGCATCAGATTCCATTGCAGATGGGTGGAATCCATGTGGTTGCTGGGAATTGAACTCAGGACCTCTGGAAGAACAGCCGGTGCTCTTAACCTCTGAGCTGTCTCTCCAGCCCTACCTTGAAGTCCTCTTGTCTTTACCTCATGAGTGCTGGGATTACAGGCCAGTGCCACAATGCCAGGTTCATTTGGGGATTGAGCCCGGGCTTCATAAGTCCTAGGCAAGCCCTCTGCCAACTGAGCTACATCCCCAGCCTTAGGCAAGAGGTTTGGTTCTGCTGGGGCATCAGTGGTGGGCCACACCTGGACACTTCCCTTTAGTTCCTCATTGAATCTCAGACTGGGTGATTCAGTAAATCAGAATTTAAAGAGTAAAAAGCAAAACACCACCACCAATCAAAAAAAAAAAAAAAACCCTATTATTTTATGTGTGGTTTGCCTGCCTATATGCCTGTGCACCGTGTTCAGGTAGTGTTCTCAAAAGCTGGAAGACAATGATGGGTCCCTGGAGCTGGTGTTGGTGAGCCACTGTAGGTTCTGGGAATCAAACTCAGGCCCTCAGCAAAAGCAGCCAGTGCTCCTAATGTCTGACCCATCACTCCAGGCCCCTTAAGCTTTTTTAAGAATCAACTGATGCTTTAAAAAAAAAAAAAAAAAAAGTCAGTATGTCAGTACTATATGAGCTGATAAGGGCTAATCTTTTCTTGAATTTCCTATAAAGACCAATAATGAGGCTATCTCATATTCTTTGTACAAAACATGACTTAAAAAATAAAATTAGGAGCTGGGAGGCAGTGGTGCACATGGGAGGTAAAGACAAGATCTGTAAGTTCAAAGCCAGCCTGGTCTACAGAGCAAGTTCCAGGACAGCCGGGGCTACACAGAGAAGCCCTGTCTCAAAAAACAGACAAATGAATAAGTAAAAATTAGGAGAGACTTGGGCTGGAGAGATGACTTGGTGGTTAAGAGCACTGACTGCTCTTCCAGAGATCCTGAGTTCAAATCCCAGCAACCACATGATGGCTCACAACCATCTGTAATGGGATCTGATGCCTTCTTCTGGTGTGTCTGAGGACAGCTACAGTATGTTTATATATAATAAATAAATAAATAAATAAATCTTTAAAAAAAAAATGAATTAGGAGAGACAGCTTAGCAGTTAGGAGCACTGGATGCTTCCAGAAGTTCCAGCATCCACATAGTGGTGGTTCCCAAACACCTGTAAATCCAGTTCCAGGGAATATGATGCCCTCTTTTGGCCTCCACAGGCAGTGCACATACATGGTACACAGACATACATGCCTTGAAAACACTCCTACACATAAAATTAAATAAATCTTAAAAATATATATTATATAGTGTATTGGGCATAATTCTGGGGGCCTTTAATCATAGCACTTGGGAGGCAAAGACAAATGGATCTCTGTGATTTGGTTTGAAGTCAAGCCAGCCAGGGCTACATAGTGAGATTCTGTCTCAAAAAAAAAATAGCCTGGAGAGATGGCTTAGTGGTTGAGAGCACTTGTTTCTCTTGCAGAGGACCTGGGTTCAGTTCCCAGCACCTTCACGGCAGCTCACAACTATAACTCCAGTTCCGGAGGATCCGATGCTTCTTCTGGCCCAAAAGCCTAGGGATTGCTGGCCCTTCACTGCTGTGGGTGTCACTGTCAGTGGCAGAAATTGTAAAATTCCCATGACAACCATTTATGAGTGCTTACTATATGCCAGAAATTTACATGTTAACAATGTATTTAACCTTCACATGTTGGGGTTGGTCTGATGATATGTGTTCAAATGCTAAATTCTGTACCCAAGATCTGGTTGCCCCAAGATGAGCAAATTTACACCCACACACACATGCACACCCCCACACACCAGCTTTTATTATGTAAACCTTGCTCCTCAAGTTAACTGATCAATAAAAGGCTAAAGCCTGTAATTGGGCAGTAGAAAGACAGGACTTGAAAATGGAATGAGGAATCTCAGGAAAGAGCAGGGGAGAACAGAAGAGACAAGAAAAGAAAGAAGGGGGGCAGGTGAGATGGCTCAGCGAGTAAGAGCACTGACTGTTCTTCCGAAGGTCTTGAGTTCAAATCCCAGCAACCACATGGTGGCTCACAACCACCCATAATGGAATCTGACATCCTCTTCTGGTGCATCTGAAGACAGCTACAGTGTACTTACTTATAATAATAAATAAAAATCTTTTTTTAAAATCCCTTTAAAAAAAAAAAAAAGATGAGAAAGAAGCCCCCATGAGAGGAGACAGACCATGAGGACGTGACCAGGAGAAACAGCAAGAAACAAGGGACATATATGGCTGTGATGTCAGAATAGCTCTAAACCTGCCCAGTCTAGGCTTACGGCTTGTAAATAAAATACCAGGATTGTGTGTCTTTTATATGGGCTAGCTAGAATATAAGAATATCATTTACATTCACAACAACATCAAATCAGGAAAAAGGCACTAATCTAATCCTTAAACGTAATTCTACGTTTAAGGAAATGGGAGCCTGAAGAATCTAAGAAAGCGGTGGGTGTAGCTCAGTGGTGGAGTGTGGGAATGTGGGTTGGAGCATCAGCATCACAGAACAACATCAAAACTCACAAGAGTCGGCAAAATGGATTAGTGGGTAAAGGCACTTTGCTACAAAAGCCCAATGACCTTAGATCGATCCCCTACCCATCTAAAGATTCAAAAATACCTTAATCTCCTACCGTATATCAGATTGTGTAGCAACTGGATTCAAATTTCAAAAGGCAAAAACAGGGGGCTTCGTAAGGCCACTTCCTGTTTCATCCTCTCGTTGTTCCCACCGTTGTCCGTGTCTTTCCTCTATCATTTCCTGTTCCTTTCTGAGACCTATGATTTCAGCTAGGAATTTTGCTTTTAAGTCCAACCTATGTGTGAGTAATAGTTTCCTGATTCTCCTAATAATCCCAGAATCTGTTAATGAGCCAGTTTGAAATAATTTCACATGCTGGGTCCATTTCACAGCTGGGGGAAACGCCATCTCTGAAAGTCAAACATTGCTTAACAGCTATGCAGTCCCCCCAGATCCAGCAGGTAAAGAGTAGGTGAGCTCACTGCTGCGTGTGGATGCCTCCCAGCTTTCTGGATGGCTCCCACGGCTCTTCCAGATCCCCACCCTTTACAGCCCCTCACTGTTCCCCCACCTCCTTGAATTGATCTCTGTCTCTGACACACGAGTCCCTTGACTTCCTTATGGTCTTTCAACATTGGTTGTCTTTCTCTTTTCTCAGAATAAAATCCTTAGAGCCAAGGATGGGGCCACTTGGTCCCCACAGTCTCCCAAATGACTTCATGAAATTCTTAAAAAAAAAAAAAAAAAAAAAGAACTAGAATCTAGACTGTTTTTTCTTTTTTTCCTTCAGACATTTTGTTTCTTGGCAATCAAGTCAATCTTTCTGGGGGGTGGGGGAGGGGAGTCAGTGGGGCAGGTTGATGCACCGATTAAAAGAAGGCATGATTCAGACAGCAAGAGTCCTGCTTCGTCATTTCTGCTACCTTCTCAAGGGTTGTCACCTAGAACTCTGGCAGTACTCCCTTAGACAGATTATCTGTTACGATATCACTTCTGCTGTTGTAAGACTGGCTGAAACTCAAGGTTACACACGTAAGGCTTCTAGATGACATCCTTTCCTCATTAAAAGAACTACTAATGTGTAATACTGCTTTACATACTATACAACTCATCCCGTATCTTTCTCCTTGGGCTGGGGAGATGGCTCTGTGGTTAAGGCACTTGCTGAGCAAGCACCTGTGTTCGGGTTCTCAGAGCCCGGATAAATGCTGCGTGGACATGGCAGCTTATTTGTAATTCCAGGAGAGGCAGGGGAAAGCCTCACCGTATTGATGAGATCTGGGTTAGATTGGAAGGTTCTGCATATACATATACATACACACATATATTTGACTTTTTCAGAGATGGTTTCTCTGTGCAGCTCTACCTGTCCTGTACCTCCCTATGTAGACCAGGCTAGTCTCAAACCCATAGATCCACCTACTTCTGCCTCCTGCCCCACTACACCTGGCTAATATTGTGCAGATATACCACATTTTTACTTATCCACATTTGGATTGTTCACTTTGGGTATTGTGCTTCTATTGTTTAGAATAATTGCTAAAAACAAGCTTATGTGTGAACATACATTATCATTTCTTGAGTCTAAACCTAAGGGTGGAACTGGAGCCCATTAAGTAGCCCTCTGGAGCCAACCTTCTGGTACTATGGGAACGGGGACTGTGTGTGTAACCATACTGAGAATGAGACTGTTCCCATTTCAGTCCCCAAGGTATAAGGATTCCAAACACTACATCCCTACCAACCCTTGTTTCTACAGACTTCTCGTAGCTGTCCTGTGCAAAGTGATGTCTTACTGTTTTGATTTGCACTTATTTCCCGGATGACTAATGGTGTTGAACCTCTCTTTGTGTGCTTACTAGCTACCTCTATCTAATTTTCTGGGGAAGGGCCTTCTCAGATCTTGTACCCATTTAAAAAAAAAAACTTGGAGCGCTTATTATTCAGTTCATCACCTTTTACACTGTTCAAATACCATAAACTATATAGTCTGTGGGCAGTAAAACCCACCCGAGGTTGAGTGCTGTGCAGTGTGTGTGGTAGCTTAGAAAATGTGGAAAGGGAATGTGGGTGAATCTGCCACAGTGTGAGCCCACCCCTTCTGTTCTTTCAGGCTTTGATACCATCCACATCACAGACTAGATATCTGTATTTAGTATATTAGTTTTAAAAAACTCTAAAACTCTACTAAGCTTTTGTCAAATATTATATAAGATAAAAATAATTTTATATGAGGCTTAATAAATTGTTCAGTCCAACAGTTGAAGGGAATGCACCTTTCAATGTAAATGCAGACAGAACCAAGTTGCAATAGCAAAATCCTCTAATGTGTTCGAGCACAGCTAATTTGAAAGTTTAACTCTTTGTAGACTTAATTGTTGAAAACAAGTTGCAGGAGTTTACCTAAGTTCTCAGTTGGTAAGCGAGAGACCAGAATTACTTTTTCCTCCTGCAAAATTCGTTCTCTTGCACAATAACAATGACTAAAATAAATGGCACCAAATTTTTGGCGAGTCTTGTTTAATTCGGCATATAATTAAAATCTCATGTAGCCTTATTGGCTTTAGTATCCAGCAGAGAGAAAATATTGAAACTCCAAGAGATTTTGAATTAAATAGCTACAGCAGTTTTGTTTTATTAGTTCTGACTGTGTGAAAAAAAAATCATAAGGACAAGTTTGGAAAAACTGACTTCTTTTAGAGCCCCAAATGACTTTTAAAACAATAAAACAAACTATAAAGCCTACACAAGTGATATTAAAATTATGAAGTTCAAGAAATGTGACATTCACAAATGTGGTTGTAATTTTTTTTTTAACTACAGCAAAGTGGACATGGATCTATTGGGTTTTGAAAAGGCAGTGTTATATAGTTTAGCAGAATTAAGTGCTTCAATTTGCTGGTAAGGATTATGTAGCTGAGTTGGAATGTCAGACCCAATACCTCTAAGGTCTCCACCCACTTTCCAGGGTCTGTGGCTGCAGAAAGGAGGGATGCGCCTCAGCAGGCGATGACTTAAGAGTCCTACATTAGCGGTTACCTTCCTGGCATCTTACTATTTACTTTTGGAAGGTTTACAGAGTCCCATCTTTGTGGCTGGTAGTTGCATCAAGCACGGAATAAAGGAGGGCCATAAACCCACACGTTCCTGAGGAGGGGAATAAAGGGGTTTGGATGAAGACACAAGTGACCTGCAGTAATCATGTGGTGATTCCAAAAGTGGGGGAGAAGAGTTTGAAAGACCAAACAGAAGGCTGGGGAAATAGTGCATGAGGAAGAGCTGTTTCCCCACTAGTTCAACGAGATCCCAAGTTCTTGGGTATTCAAATACCATTTTTTTGAAGACGCATTTGAACTTCAAATAGTATCGGTCCTTACTTTACTTGGTCCCCAGAGTCTTTCTGGAACCTAAACCACACCGAATTCTCTATCAAGGCAGGTGATGAGACTGGTTAGCAGTGGGGTCATCAGTGGGGTCAGCAGCGGGGTCACCTGTGAAGACCAGGATTGGGTAAGAACCCTCCACTACAGTCTCCAAAGACAAGGCACTAGTGAAATTGTATAGAGACCTAGTGAATAATTAATAATAACAACAACAACACCTTTAAAGTTGAGTGGTACCAGGTGTGGTGGCTCATGCCTGTAATCCTAATTATCTGAGACACTGAGGCAGGAGGCTCTCAGTTCAAGTTTACCCTGGATAACTTAGCAAGTTATTCTGCCTCAAAACAAACAAACAAAAAAGGGGGTGGGGGAGGGTGGAATTGTGGCTCAGTTGATAGGTTTTTTTGTTGTTGGTATTGGGTTCTGCCTAACATGCATGAAGCCCTGGGTTTGACTCTTAGTGCTACATAAACCAGGAGGAGTATGTGCCTGTAACCCCAGCACATTGTGAAGTGTAGGCTGAAGGCTGGATGTTCAAGATCATCCTTGGCTACATATTGAGTTAGAGGCCAGCCTGGTCTACTACATAAGACCCTGTCTCAAAAGCAGAATTAAATTGAGGGAGGCAAAGTATAGAGCATTTGTCTAGCATGTGTGAGGCTCTGGCTTCAACCCCCAGTAATAAACACCCAACTAACAAAAGAGTCCTGCGTATGGGGTATGTCCACGGAGGCCAGAAGACAGTGTCAGATTACTGGAGTTACAGGTGGTTGTGAGCTTCCGAATATGGGTGCCGGGAACTGAACTTGGATCCTCTGTGAGAGCAGCAAGCACTCTTAAACAACAAGCTGTCTCTCCAGCCCCATGTTTATTTTTTAATCATTTAGTGAGTGTGTGTGTGTGTGTGTGTGTGTGTGTGTGTATGTGTGTGTGTGCCAGTTTGAATTTATGAACACTATGTGTATGCAGTGCCCTCAGCGGCCAGCAGAAGGCATGCGGGATAGAGCCTGGTAACCCTTACTACTAAGCCATTATTTCTCCAGTCACTACTGTGCTTGTTCTGCATGTGCACAGGTGTCTCAGTGCCACAGCCAGCGCTTGTGAGGCCAGAGCAACACCATGTCTCAGGATCAAACTCATTTGGCTTGGAGGCAAGGGCTTCTATCTGTTGAGCCGTCTCTGACCCAGAGCTTTAATTATTTTAATATACAGAACTTGACTTCCAGTTTTTATACTGAAAAGTTTGAAAGCTACCGTGCTGATAAAACTACAGCACAACAGAAACCTCTACATTCTTCACCTAAACTCATCAATTAATATTCTGTAATGTTTGGCTTATTCCCTTCTTTATGTACACATATGCATATATTTACAGTTGTGTACATATAAGTAACTAACTATACACCTGTGTATAGTGAAATACTGGAAGGTTGCAGAGATCGTGGCCCACATTCTTAAAATCTTAGTAATAGGTTTCCAATATTTAACTCACAAGACCAAAATCACACCTAACATTGTAGCAGTGAAATATTGCCAATCTTCAAAAAGTATCTCATTAATACTGTGTTTGATGTGTGTTTTGGGCACTCCAGCCATGGTGCGACAGGGCAAGTCTCTCCACCTCTCTTCCTCCCCTCCCCCCTCTCTCATGTGGGGTCGGAAGCTTAAACTTGAGTCCTTATGTTTCCAGCATTAGGGAGACAATCTCCCATAGGCAGCGTCACCTCACTGATCCCAGGTGTTTTATTTTTGTTCTGGCATTTTTCCAGTTTGCCCACCCACCACTCCTTTATTTCACTTGAAGTTCAATGGACTTAAAAATAGCATTGTTTACTACGAATTTTCTCAACTTCGCTATTGTGTATAATGCTATTTTGTATAATGCGACACAGCAAGCAGACCGAGGGCAGAGGATAACTGTGGAATCGGTTCTTCCTTCCATCACGTCTTCCATGGATGCCAGGCTAGCACCTCCTTGATGATGTCTTTTTCAAGGCTTAAATAACTCGGAGTTTGCCCACCGGAAGCCCCTTCAAGCAGTCTGTTGTCTGGCCAAGATGTCTTTGTGCTCACCAGAAACTTCACAAGGTTCAGTTCTCCAGGTATGCAGAAGTCTACTCTCTTTCCAGCCCTGCCCGAAGTTACACTTGTTTCCCTTTTATGGTTCACATAACAGAGTGAACACACGGAGATATAACCTTACTAGCCCCCAAGGTTTTAATTCTAATAATAACAGCGTTTCGCACTCACTGGTTTGTCTGTGCTAATGGCTTTTGTCTGTCGTTATTCTGAAAGATGTCGGTGACTCCATCCCCAAGCAGTTAGGAACCTTTATGTCAAGTCCCAAACGGGTCAGGTGAGAAAAGCCCAGGGCAATAAACGGACAGAGACTGAACTCAAGTGCTCTTCTGAGTCACTCACACCCTAGGCTCCTTAACACCTACTTATCTTTCAAACATTATTTCCTTTGGGAAGGCTTTCCCTTTCTCAAAGTGACTCTCTCCCTTACCCGAAACGAGGGCTGGAGCTCCCTAAGGTTTCGACCCTTACACACGGATTTCTCCCTAGTATATATGTTACTGTGTTCGTTTCCTGCTTCCACCAGGGCAAAGACTGCCTCTCTCATTTGCTAATGCTCAAGAAAATAATGTGTGACGTGAAATTCGGACCCAGGTCCTCTGGCTATTTCCGCCTTCAGTCCCACTGCAGCTGAAGATGTAATTCCAAAGGATAAAACTAAATATCTCAGTTGAAAACAAGTCAGGGAGTTTTTCTATTAATGGAAGTCCTTCGCAGAAACTGCCCAACTCAAGGTGTGCTCACCCCAGGAGGGCGTCAATCAAGAAAGTGCCCCTTTGCCCCAGAGGCGAGCGAAGCCGCACAGAGCCACAGTGAGCAGCGCGCCATGGCTTTGAATAGAAAACACGTGTAAAACCTCAGAGGCCGACTACGCGCAGCTGTGTCCTTTAGGGCCTGGGGACAGAGGTCCAGGAGCACCTCCCACCCCTATTGGATCGAAGAACACTGCATCGCCTCTGTCCCGCGCCATACGATCAAGGTTCTGTCTTGATACCGGTCTGGAGCAGATTCCGTTAACATCCAGAGATGTGGCCGAGCTAAGGGATCCTCAAATAGGTCTGGAGCACCTGCAGCCTCGCTGTCAGTACGCAGCCAATGGCTTGGGTCTTCTCCTTGGAGCTCCGAGCTGCGGAGGTCCCCCGTTCAAGACAGTGCCACCGTTATTCCAAGAAGCGCAGCCTCCTGGCCGCCCGAAGGTGCTGTCCTGCAGGCGGCCTCCTGGCCTGCAGAGTCCCATCGCTTCTCCAGGTGCCAGAGGCTGCCAGAGTTTTAGCAGTGGCGCCATCCCGCCGGGATCCGCGCCCCGCGGCGCACGTCTTGTGTTCTCCTCCTCGACGGTCCAAGTCGCTCTCTAGGTGCCTGGAGCCTCTGGGGGCGCCTGCGGCGCAGGAGCACCCGGCGGAGGGTCCCCGGAGCTCCGCAGCCCGTGCGTCTCGGGGGCGGGTGCTGGGCCGGCGGGGGGCGGATCGGAGCGGGGGTTGTGGGGGGCGGAGGCGAATCTGAAGCCAGCGCCATTGGCCGCAGGGCCTGGCGGCAGGAAGGGGACGGAGCGCGGCCCCACCCCGCGGCTGCCGGAGCCTATCGCCTGGAGCGCAGAGCGCAAATAAATGTAGCGCGGCGGCGCCCGCGGGCAGCTCTCTTCGAGGGGCTGCGGAGCGGCCATGCAGTTCCCGCACCCCGGGCCCGCGGCTGCGCCCGCCGTGGGAGTCCCGCTGTACGCGCCCACGCCGCTGCTGCAGCCCGCTCACCCGACGCCCTTCTACATCGACGACATCCTGGGTCGCGGGCCCGCCGCTCCCACGCCCACTCCCACGCTGCCGTCCCCCAACTCCTCCTTCACCAGCCTCGTGTCCTCCTACCGGACCCCGGTGTACGAGCCCACGCCGGTCCACCCCGCCTTCTCGCACCACCCCGCCGCCGCGCTGGCCGCCGCCTACGGCCCCGGTGGCTTCGGAGGCCCTCTGTACCCGTTCCCGCGGACGGTGAACGACTACACGCACGCCCTACTCCGCCACGACCCCCTGGGTAAGGCGGCCGGGGCCGAGCGAGGGCGTCCGTGAGGAAGGCGCTCCGGGCGGGTGGCAGCGCGCGGGAGGCGGCAGGGGCGGACGGGAAGCGCAGTGGAAAAGTTGCGGCGAGCGCTCGGAGCGAGCGGCTCGCGGGTGCACGCGGGGGACAGGAGGCGCGGGGCCCCGGTGCTGGGACGCTCGGCGACTCAGATTGCTTTTCCTGCACCTTGCAGACGTCGGGACAAGCGTAGTCTGGAGAGATCTGGGGCTCCCGGGGAGGTGGAGGAGGGCGGCCCTGGCCACGCGTGTCGGCCCGGGGGGGGGTGGGGGCTCCCTTAGCTAGTAGCGGCCCGGGGAAGAGGACGTCGGGGCGCCCCGAGCCTGGCCCCTGCAGGGCAGGGAGAGCTGCCCGCCCGGGCGGTTCCTGGGCTGGGCTTGGTTCAACAAGCTTGTGCAGTGAAGGAGCCTGACCCTTTCCGTTCATACAGGAAATCTTGAGTTCTCGATAGGAGTAAATCTGGTTTCTGAAGCTGTTAAGTGTTTTCCTGGCTGCATGAAGCAGACCCTTCCCCCGGAGTAGTGCACGCTGCTGATTATTTTATCGACATCCTCAATACAGACAAATTCAGGAAACACTCGACGTCTGATAGCCAGGATCCGTTTTTCTGATATTGTTCATTTCCTCTGTGTGGGATGTGACTTTATGGCAGCTAAAATAACCAGTTGCTTCCTCTCTGCCTCTCCCGCCACCCCCCACCCCCATCTTTGGAGGCTGTTTTGCACCGTCTGAAGCCTGACGCAAGCAAAATCTCGGGAAAAAAAAAAAAAACAATGCCAGCTTTCAAAATGTTTAGGTGTAGGCCCGTGGACATAGGGACGGATGGACGGACAGACGCACCGCCATCACTTTGGAGAAGGAAAGTACAGACCCCGAACAAATAAGGGCTACACGTTGGCTGCATGGGATTTTCGAGGCTTGTCCTCACAACATTCCTAAAAATAAATAAGCGACGGTGTTCAGGGCCTCAGCCTCTCGTAGCCAGTGTGGTCTAGAGTGAATAAGAGGGAGCTCGACAGAGTTTAAAGTCAACAGTTTGGCAGCTTAACTAGGGACCTGGGAGACAATTAACATTTTAATGAATTGGCATTTTAATGCCAGAATTATTAAGAGCAGCCTCCGGCGCTCCTCTCTTCTCACCGCTACAGGGATTTGGGGTGTGTTATAATTTTGTATATAAAATTTGTATGTAAAATTCTCAGCGTGCAGAACGTGAGTGTGGCCGGCCGCAACTCTGCACCCTCTGGGGCAGGAGGGCTCCCGGGCAAAGGTTTTCATATAGCCCTGGTTTCCTTGGGTTTCTGCTAGGCCTGAGCAGAAGGAAGCAAAGTTTTTTTTTTTTTTTTTTTTTTTTTTTTTATTTTTTTTTTTTTTTTTTTTTAGACAGACCAACAGGAAACACATTGACGGAAATGTT
>NC_034590.1:148809506-148837460 GCF_900095145.1 Mus pahari
TCCCGGGCAAAGGTTTTCATATAGCCCTGGTTTCTTGTCATTTCAGGTATACAGAAACAGAATGAATCAAATTTTTTGTTTTTTTTTTTTTTTTTTTTTTGAGACAGACCAACAGGAAACACATTGACGGAAATGTTGCCATAGCCCACGGGGTGGCTTTAACTGGCCGCCCCCGCAGGCCGAGTGTGAAATCAGAGGAGGCCCGGGCGCTCTCCAGCCACATTGGAGGCCCCACTCGAGGCCTAACACCCGCGCCCAGCGAGCGCTTCTGAGCGCCCAGCAGGCCTTGGGAAGTGTAACAGCCCCTACTCTCTGGTAAAGAGCGCACCCTGAATCTTTTGCAAAAGTTTGTGCATACAGAAGAATCGGTTCGGTTAAATAAGATAAGGTTTAAGGCCGGCAGGGGTTCTTTGGGGGTTGAATAGATTTGTTTGCGTTTAGCCGCAGGTGTGTTGGGCGGGTAGTGCGGTGTCCTGAGTATCCAGAGGTGATCTGGGTGGTAGACCGGCTAAGCTGACTTCGTGTGCATTGGTGAGGAAGTGTGGAAATATCCATTTACCAGAGCGTGTATGTGATGGGAACATGGTTGCGTTCTGGCCTCCCCGATCCTGTCATTTGGGACCAGGTAGATCTGGGAACTGTTCAGAGGATGCTGGGGGGGGGGGGGCTTGGTTAACCACAGTTCTTCTGGCCCACAGGCAAGCCCTTGCTCTGGAGCCCCTTCCTCCAGCGACCTCTGCACAAAAGGAAAGGTGGTCAAGTGAGGTTCTCCAACGACCAGACCATTGAGCTGGAGAAGAAGTTCGAGACTCAGAAATACCTCTCCCCACCAGAGAGAAAGCGTCTGGCTAAGATGTTGCAGCTCAGCGAGAGACAGGTCAGCCCCCCCCCTGGACTCCCAAACGCACCATCAGGCTTCGGTGGAGCTAGCGAAAAAGCCACTACAGCAAGCTAGTACCGCGCGCGCTGCCGGCACATTCTGCCCCGGCCCAGCTGCAGGGCCCCAGAGCCCCAAGTCCCTTCTCCCCAGGTCCCCCCGGATTTGGGACTTTCTGCGAACCTGCTTTCTTTTCTGTAGGTCAAAACCTGGTTTCAGAATCGCCGAGCTAAATGGAGAAGACTAAAACAGGTATTGACATGGTTCTGTTTCTATGGAAATAAATGTTTGTATCATGTTAGCTAAATGCGGAGCCCTGTTATGGGTTGTATGCAAAAGTCATTTGAGAGACTATTTAACCTCTTCACCTTGATTAAAAGAGCAAATACTCCTGCTGAAATTCAGGATGAGTTGCTCAGGTGTCACTAATGCTAAAAGCACCTAATGCAGTTCCTATATCCATTATTCCAGGGCTTCACACACTGGCCAGTAAACCCGGCCTGGCTAATTGTTTTATAAACCCCATATGTTGTTTATCTCATTAACGCAGGAAAGATAAAGTAATTGACAGTAAATGACTTAAGTAGTTATCTTTGGGAGAAAATTGTTTCTTTTATTTACACACCCATAATAAAACCAGGCAGGACTCAAGGGTAAATATAAAGACACAAACACTTTTAAGTTCCTATTTGCACTTTTTAAGAAAGAAGACTTAAATATCAAAGAGTTTTAAAAGTTATTACCCATCCTCTGCCAGCTGTTAAAATGAATATGAAACCCACAAAGAAATGTCCACACCTGTTTGGAAAGTAACTTAAACTTACTAATAGTCTTTCAATAACCTTGTTAAGAAATATGTGAGAGAGAAGGGCCAAGTCTCCCTCCAGAGCAGCCCTATTGACTTAGAGCTAAAGATTTGCTTTTGCTGTCCCAATCTTGATGTTTCCAGAGTCATCTGACAACTGCTGAATGGTTCATTTGACAGAACTTTACATAACAGGATGGTTTGAAACAAAACAGTTTAGTAATGAGGAAAGCTTAATGTAGATTTTAAATTGTACTGCTCATACTTTATATATATGCTGCCCCAAAGAACATTTTGAAAGAACAAAATAACTTCCTGGGGCTTCATCGTTCTTAAATATTTGAGGATTCCCTCTCTCTAGCCACGTACATCCTTAGCAAACTTGGTGACTAGAGAGTGACAGTGTTTCTATAAAATATTTACATTCATATTAGATGTCTACATACTTAAAAATCCACTGGCTGGACTTGGCTTGGAACTTGTTTCCCAAGGACTTTTAAAATAGTGCTTTCTATGTAATATGGAAAAAATATTTTTTCCCACAATTTTTTTTGCCTAGATTTTAAGCGAATTGCAAACTCTTTTATCAGTATTAGTTTTGGTTCTGTGATTTTTTTTTTTTTGCCACGATTTTGTAATTTGGTGCATATTTATGTATGTATGTGTGTTCTCGTAAATTTACTTGAGAAAACAAATGGAAAAGGATTCAGTTGAATAATTTTGCAGCCTCTTAATTTAGTTCATGTTGTTCTTCTCCTCCTCCTCTTCCTTCTCCTCCTCCTTCTCTTTTTTTAGGGGGTTAGGTTTTCATATAACAAACCCAGCCATTTTAATGATTGTTCTTTTAAAATGCTAGAAGACCCTGTTTGGGATGATATCTAAAGAATGAGAACTGCACTGTCTGAACTGAACTGGGTTTGCTTTGTTGTTTTTTGTTTTGTTTTGTTTTTGTTTTGTTTTTTCTCTCCCAAACTTCTGCAAATCTTGAACCCCCTGGTCTGAGACAAGTGCATAACCTCTCTCTGGTGTGGCTTCTTCCCTCTTCTTTCAAATGGGGAAACGAATCACAAGTGTATCTTCTTAGTAAAAAGATTTTAACGAAAACAGTTGGTAAACTAGACTTTGTAGACGTGGTAAAGGCTGAAAAAACAAAACAAAACAAAACAAAACAAAACCAACTTTGTTGTGTCTCTGCTCTCACCAACCGCATCTTCATCCCATCATCAGGAGAATCCTCAAAGCAACAAAAAGGATGCGTTGGACAGTTTGGACACTTCCTGTGAGCAGGGCCAAGACTTGCCTGGTGAACAGAAGAAAGGCGCCTCTGTGGATAGTTCTCAGTGTTCGCCCTCCCCAGCCTCTCAGGAAGACCCCGACTCGGAGATCTCAGAGGATTCCGACCAGGAAGTGGACATTGAGGGTGATAAAGGCTACTTTAATGCTGGATGACAGTCATCGGCCATGTTTAGAGACCGGACTTTAGAATAATGTTTTGCTACAGAAAAACTGGAAAATTCTGAGAAAGAGAAATCGTTCTTCTGGAGTTTTGAAAATGTTTGGTGCACTGGCTAATTAACAAACATGCATTGCATTGAGACCTTAATTTTGGTTTAACATATGGTATCTATACCAGTTTTTAAGTTGTTTTGATAAAGTGACTAAATGTGACCTCATTTTTAAAAAAGTGAATTATTTCTATTTATGAGAAGTAATTTGAGCTTTTGTCTAAAGCTTAAATTATGACTTTAAAGGTTTTAGGAGGCTGATCTTGAATGACTTTTCCTAAGTCTGTAGCTATTCCCTCGACTTTAGAGGTGCACTTGGCCGGGGGGTAACATTTGGGGAATCCATGGATTCCCAACTTTTACATGACATCTTACATTGCTGCCTTAACTCCAAAACCATTTCAGAGCACTTGGCTCCTGGTGTCTGTTCTTACAAGCAAGATAGTTGATAAGATTCTTTTTTGTTGTTGTTTTGTTTTGTTTTTGTTTTTGTTTTTGTTTTTGTTTTTTTTCGAGACAGGGTTTCTCTGTGTAGCCCTGGCTGTCCTGGAACTCACTCTGTAGACCAGGCTTGCCTGGAGCTCAGAAATTCGCCTGCCTCTGCCTCCCAAGTGCTGGGATTAAAGGCGTGCGCCACAACACCTGGCAATTGATAAGATTCTTAAAGTCTTTTTTTGCTCAGCCAGTGCCTCTGACCCTGGTGTTAAGGGATGATGCAGTGCCCTACAGGCAGGGAAACTGATTCATTTGAGACTGATCTCACATGAACTAGAAATAGCAGGACAATTCAATGTAAGTAGATTGTAGATAGTGTGTTTTATAGAAACTGTGTCTATAACATGTATATAGCATTACTTCTTGTAAAAACTCTGCCAAAATGATGTTTGTTTGTAATTTAATGAATTAACTTTCGTATACATTCATCATCAGATGATCGACCCTGTTGGAATTCTCATTCTTTGGTTAAAATACCGAAACCACACCTAAAGAACCTTGGTGTGTGTGCACGCATGTGTTTGTCATACTGAATATGAGAGATGGGGTGCCCACCTCCATTTGTGCTTTCTTTGTTGAGGCTGTGGGAGGAGGTGCGGGGAGGGGGGGTACTGAGCAGGGTGGATTGGAGCTGCCACTGAGTGCAGCGCCATCGATTGGTGTGTGTGGCCACCGTCCTTGACCAGCGTGAGTCAACAGTGTGTCACACTCAGCGGGAGCCTGGCTGCTCTACTCTTTGGGGCAAGGCAGGGGTTGGAGTGGCAGAGGAGGGGGGCAGTTGTGGGGGGAGGTTGTCAGATTCCAGTTGCTAATTTAGAAGATCTGGGGACATTAAAGCTCCTGGCCAGAGAGAATTTGAGAGCTGCTGGATGCCCGGAGGTCCTGGCAGTATGAGAGAGTATGGCAGCCTGTGGGGCCTGCACTTCCCCTCATGCCCTGATCTGGGTTTCCCTTCCTTAACTCCTACCAGTGTTGGGTTGCAGACAGCAAGCAGAAGCAGGAAGCATTGGGAGTGTCAGGAATTTGATGGCTGAGAAGGGGTGGCGGGAGGTTGGGGGGTGCAGGAAGGGTGCTTGTGGGAAAAGGGAGGAAGAATGTTGATAAAATGTGGATGCAGGTCAGGGCTCTGACAAGTGGTATTAATCTGCATCCAACTACCTGTCTAGCAGAGCCCAGGTCTGACAGCCCTCCCACAGAGATCTGTTGAGCGGTCCAGAACATTCTTTTAGCCTTGGCCTGCATGAAGCTCTTTATTTGTGCAGTTAAGAGCCTGTGGCAGAATCTGTCCAAAGAACGCTGGACACACAAGTGGACATTCAATAGGTGAAGACAGATCCTCATACCCAGCCTCCTTAGAAGGCCTGGAATTGCAGGTGAGCTAGGTGTCATGAAAATACTAAGTGCTAGTCTTTAGGCAGAGGGGCCAGGGTTGACCTGGAGGTTTAAAGATCTGCTTTGGAATTTTAGTTCTTGGTCTCAGAACAAGAGAGTGGTCTAATTGACCTACGTGACCCTTTCCAGGTCCCCCATTTCCAGCTCAGTTCATGTTCTATGCTGTCTCCTCTTCTTACATCTTAGTGCTGGAGCCCAAAGGAGCCTTCCATCCGGTGGGAGAGTTTTGCTTCCAATCAGCTTCGGGCTCCGAGCTCTAGACCTGCCTAACAGGTTGGGTCAAAGTTTCAAAGGCCACCATCAGTCTGGTCTGAAAGTCTGTGTGTATCCCAAGGTTTGGAGACTGAGACATGCATATAGAGTTTTAAAAATGATCCCGAAATCTCTGTTTCCCTGCTGGAGATAACCTCTGGGTGATGTCTTACTGTGCGGGGAACTGCCACCGGAGCGTTGATTGACATTAGAAAAGCTAAGGGGTGAAACTTTGTCTTAAGGTAGACAGTTTGCTGGAGAGATGCTGCCTTCCTGTCGGAAGCTAGCCCAGGTCCCCTTCACGTTGCTCTGAATCTAAACGGTATGTCCTTAAGAATCAAGAGTGTGAAAAAACTAAAAAAAAAAAAAAAAAAAAAGAATAGTGTGTTGGTTGGGGGAGGTCCTCTCAGAACCCAGGTTAGCATTGACTTTTATAAAGTTACAGATTGCCAGGAGATATTTACAAATTCTCCCTACAATCCAGACATTTTTTCATTTGTTTGCCCTTTGGCTATTTCACGTTGAAGCGGCAGGTATGACCTTTACAGCACAGCTCCTGTCTTGTTTTTGACTCCCTTTATCAGGAGATTCAACCTGAAAAACGGTTATCATTTAGCAGAAAGGCAAACAGAAAAGCACACTTTTGTAAGCAAAACGTTAATGATTGGAAGAATTGTCCTAATTTCATCATGACAGTGTGTGATTAATCCCCTGGGTCACGTACTTATACTTGAAGTTATTCAGCCCGTTGCTCTTTGATACCCAGAATCCTACCTAACTTAATAGGGTATTGATTTTGCCGGATGGTGTACTTTGACTCCTTACACAACATCACTTTGGAGGATGACTAGTCTGTTGCGTACTGTTTTATTTAGAGGACTGTTGCGTAAGATCTCTTTCTTTTTATGGTTTTTCTCAGGGTGAAAGCTGATAAGACATCTTGTGGGAAAAGAGGAAACCATCACTGATAGTGAAAGTACCTATTCTCTTTCAGCGTTTCTGAGGAGCTCTTTCGTTTGCGGTTTTATCGCTGAGACTGTGCAGCTTGGTTAAAATGTGGACAGGACAGGGATTCAAGAGGACTGCTTAGGCTCGGGGGGTGGGGGGGGGGGAAGCGTCCTTAACTAGGGATGGACACTACCCAAATTCCCACCCTAGCCATACTGTCCCGTGGAAATGGTTTCTCTTTAAAAATCCAGTCATTTGTGATCCTGTGAATCTGAGACGAGAGGTAATATATACCTCTCATGGGACAGAATATATGGGACATTAGCCACCCTGGATGTCACCGCATGATATGGATAGGAGCTTGTTATCATGGGGTCAAAATAATCACATACTATTTTAACATACCTTTCATCTTCTTGGTTTTTTTTTTTTTTTTTTTTTTAAACCCAAGTTGGATTCTGTACGTGACTAGTCTTAGGTTTGTTCCTTGATTGTTTATTTGTTTACTGGTATTGTTAATCTAAATATGAAGCACTTGGCAGATTTCCTTATCAGAACTTCAAGGTCCACACAACAGCAGCTTAGCCTGTACTGACTAGCTTAGAGATAGGCAAGCAGAAGTCTCAAACCCCTCCCTAGCTGCCTGAATTCTTGCCTCCAGCCCTTTGGGTAGCACTCATGAGAGGAGACATCTGTTCCTGGAGCCTACTGAACACCACTGCCAGAAAGTCCAGGCTTCTCAACTGCAGCCTGGAATCTTCCGAAGCTGGACACACACAAATCTCTCCAGACTGAGCTGGCTGTAGGAAGGAGAACTTGGAGCTGGCGCTTCCTGTCTGCAGAGGATCATGACTTTGGAGCATCCATCAGCTACTGTGAGGTTTTCAAGGCTGCAGATGGCTTTCCTGTATAGCTCTTATCTTTCTTTTTCTTTTCTAGGAGAAAGAGGAGGCCATGGATAATTTAGGGTGATTTTTTTTTTTTTTCTGGATTAAAACCTGTCAGGGTTGATTGCCATCACAGAAAGTTTATTCGCTTGTGGATTTTCTAACCCTTCTTTAGGATTCCTTTTTAATTTGAAAGGGCAGCCAGGTGTGGTGGCACACACCTTTAATCCCAGCACTTGGGAGGCAGAGATAGGCGGATTTCTGAGTTCGAGGCCAGCCTGGTCTACAGAGTGAGTTCCAGGACAGCCAGGGATATAAAGAGAAACCCTGTCTTGAAAAACCAAAAAAATAAAAATAAAAATAAATAAAAAAAAATTGAAAGGGCAGATTGCCACCACAAAAACCAACCAAACAAATCCTTAAGATATGCAGATGAACAAACCCAGAAGAGTTAGCACAGTAGCCAGGGTGCCCTCCCTGGCTTCATAAGTACTTATATGGAGAGAGGCATGTTGGGTTTGTCTCAATCTTTTTGTTTGTTTTTTGAGACAGGGTTTCTCTGTGTAGTCCTGGCTGAACCTGGAACTTATTCTGTAGACCAGGCTGACCTCAAACTCAGAGATCCACCTGCCTCTGCCTCTGCCTCCCAGGAGCTGGCACTAAAGGTATAAGCTACCACTATCCGCTTGTCTCAAGTGTTATATTTTCCTTTTATAGCGTACCCATGTCCTTCCATCTTTCCTCATGCATTCTCTTTTGTCCTTATGCGTTCTCCCGTACCCAGCATGCTTTATAGTGCAGGCCATGCTTTATCCTCATGTGGTTTATCTTCCTGTTAAGAACAGAAAATGAAGCAGGCAGTGGTGGCGCATGCCTTTAATCCCTGCACTTGGGAGGCAGAGGCAGGTGGATTTCTGAGTTCCAGGCCAGCCTGGTCTACAGAGTGAGTTTCAGGACAGCAAGGGCTACACAGAGAAACCCTGTCTCGAGAAAACAAACAAACAAAACAAAAGGACAGAAAATGAACAATCTCTGCTTTTCAGAGGTCAGTGTCTCCTTGAAACTTGTAGGAACATTCAGTTTTAAGCTAAGGCGAGAAACCTGTGACGGAAGGCAGGAGACACAGCGTCCAACCATGTGGCTACAGGACTTCAATAGATTGAGGGACCAAGATAAGTAGTACTGGGACATAAGCAGGTCAATGATAGCAGTACGGATAGGGTATAAGACACTTGTACCCCTGGGGCACATGTGAGTGCTTTGGGGAACCAAGAAGAGTCAGTTTTTGGGTTTCAGAACTTTGGGTAAGGGATTGTAGACCCCTGTTCTCCTCCGCCAGCCACAGACTTCTGGCTTTGGCTCTTTGCGTTTGAATCTGTAGTTTTACCTGGAGCTACCCTCTGCTAAGTAATGTCATGGCTGGCTCCTTACATTCAGGGCCTCCCCACACCATCCTTTGTATAGCTACAAAATCCCCTTCCCTTTCCCTCTCCAAAATTCCTTTTTTTCTATTTCATTTATTACACTAGGAAACATTTTCAGGAGATTGAGGAACAGAATGAGTCCCAGGCCAGGCTGGGCCACTCAGTGAGACTTTGCCTCAACAAAGAGAAGTAGAAGGGAGGTTAGAGACATATGTCAGTGGCACATGAGGCCCTAGATTCAATCTCCAGCACCAGCAAACACACACACACACACACACACACACACACACACACACACACACTCTCTCTCATATATGTATGTATGTATATGTATAAAATGTGTGTGTCTCTGCATGTGTTTATGTATGTGTGTTTGCATGTCTGTGTGTGTCTATGTATGCGTGTATGTGTCTGTGTCTATGTGTGTGTGTCTGTATGTTTGTGTGTGTGTCTGTGTGTCTATGTGTGTGTGTCTGTGGCCCTGGCTACAGAGATGAAGCTGGGCTTGAACTGACATTCCTGTGATGGGAGTATGAGCGCGAGCCACCATGCCTGGCTCAGGATATATTTCTTTACTGAGTTATTTGTTCTCTGCCTCTTTGCTGATATTCACTGAGAACCCTGTTTTTTATCTGTTTTATTCAGTGTTGTACTTTTCTAGCCTGAAACAGCACCGGAAGCTGTGGGTTCAGCAAACAGATGAACATATATTAGGTATGTACTTTATACTAAGTATTATATAAGGAATTCTTATTATTATTATCACCATCATCGTTATTATTGTTATTGACAGGGTTTCTCTGTGTAGCTCTGGCTCTCCTGGAACTATGTAGACCAGGCTGGCCTCAAACTCACAGATATCCACCTGCCTCTGCCTCTCAAGTGCTGGGATGAAAGGCACTGGTCACCAAAGACCTGGCCTAAATATTGTGTAACAAACATCTCTTCATGTTCTATCCCATGAAACACTGAGGCCGTTTCTGTTGTCAGCTTCACTGTTTTCTAGGGAAATGAACTCTCAGAGAGAAGTGAATCTACTGGTCTCATTTATTCAGACACTACAGTGGAAACCTCACTTAATCTGCTGAGCCTTAAAAAAGGGTCTGTTCTTTGTTCATCTGTTTCTTTCCCTCCCTTCCTTCATCTCTCCCTTCCTCCCTACCCCCGAACTGGGTCTGAGACTTGATCACAGGTAGCCCAGGATGACCTTGAACTGCTGGTCCACTTGCCTTTGCCTGCACCTGCTGGGGTTACAGGTATGAACCACCCTCTTAACTCTATTTGTTTATAGGACAATTGTATCAGGGTGGGATTTGTTGTTGCTGTGCGTTTGTTTAATCGTTTGCCTTAATGCACGTCTAGAATTAAAATGTGGAGATGGGAAATGTTTGTGGATGTAGCACATTCATCTACCTGGTAACTAAACCCAAAGGAGCACTATTTCCTTGTTTTCTGGCAGGAAAGGAGCCTAATAAAATACTTGATCTCGCTTCAATTTTGTTTTAGAATGAACAAGGGAATGAATGGGTTTTATTATGGGGTCTTCACGTCTGTGGGTCCTAGCTTGCTTTCATTAATTCTCTCCCCACTTGATTCCCCTGTGCACCCTCCTGGCTCTGGCCAGCTGCCTTCCTTCCTTAAGTCTGTCTCCCTTTTTATCACATGTACCCCCTTACTATCTCTATTCCCCACCTCTGTAAGACCCCTTTCTCTCCTTGACTACCCACTTCTAATTTTGTTGCACACCCTTTCCCCATCTCTGGAACAGGGCCTTTGTTTCATAACAAAGGCTGTTCTCGAACCCTGTGTAGTTCAGGCTGACCTCAAACTCACAGAGATCCACCTGCCTCTGCTTCCTTAGTCCCCCTGCACACTTTCAGGACTAGATTCCCTGCATTTTGCTCATTTTGTGTAATATAACAATTTTTCAGTTATATCTATCTTCTTACAAATTTATGATTTTTTTTCTTTCTTACAGCTGTGTGGGAAGTCCACTGATATATCTTTCAAAGTGTTCAAAACTTATCTGCTTCTGGTCCGTGTTTGTTCATGTTCCCAACTGTCTAGTGCATTTATTTTGGGTCATCTACCAATGTCTGTTTTGAGAAGCACTCTAAACGCTGCAGGGCAGTGGCTTCCATGTCGCCAGCCAGCACCCAGCACTGCATTTGGCTTAATTAAATATTGGATTTGGCTTAATGAAAGCTTCTAATGAATATCATATGTATGACACATGAAACTGAAAGTTGTGTTTTCCTGAAAGACGAGAGAGAGTTGCCTCCCTGCTCAAGCCCTGCATTGTCATGCCATTTCCCATTCCTTGGCCACAGGAAACACACCTCTAGATGGATCAAGGAACACAGCAGTTACTCAGAGAGTCACAGGCATTTGAATGGGTCGGGGGAGAGGATACAGCAGCCTGTAGAAGTCGAAATAAACACCCAAAGAGCCTTCCCCATTTTTACGGCATATAGTTTAAGAGGAAGTGCTTCTGTGGTTTTTATTGGCTGTCTTTCCTTTCCAACTTGGCCATTTCAGTCAAGGTCTGATTCATGCCTCTCAATTTCAATCAAGAGTTTTATTGAAAATGTATCAGTTCATGAAGAAGAAGAAAAAAAGAGACAGTTTGGGGCAGACTATTGCTACAATCTTACCAGCATCCCCACTGGGTGAGTGGAAGCAGGAAACCCAGATGTTTTTCACCAATTTCCGAAAGTATTTCACAAATTGCAAGGAATAGAGACCACGCTTGTACAAAGTTCCATTTTCCTTAGCTTCGCGTGGAGTCCTTAGGTCACACTTTCCATTAATTGTAAATTAGTCCAGGCTAATTCAATTAATGTTAAAAAAATGTCCCCTGAGTATAGGTTCAGCTGTCCGGAGGAAGTGGTTTCTTAGACACCTGCCTCCCATAATGACTCTCTGTTACTTACGTAGGTGGAGGTGAATGGGGCGGCTACGATGCTGTGTGGTGGTGTTTAGTTAGTTAAATGAAGGTAGAGTTGTTAGCTTCACCAAGCAATTACTTGATCTCATTGAGGTCTTTAAAGACACTGGGACACCCTTTTGCCGGAAGCAGCTGTCTGTGTTTAGATATTATTTCAGGCATTAGGAAATACACAGTGCTTTCCACGACCGGGGAATTTAAGCCTACAATTTCTTGATATATATTATTCATTATTAACCCGCCCTGTCTGAATGTGGAGTACTAAAATACATTGTTATCTGCATAGAGTTTTATTGTTCAACATTTTATTTGAAGTACCATGTTTACAAGTTGTGTATATATTTTTTTAATAAGTAAAACTTTTTTAAAAAAGATTTATTTATTTATTATATTTATATGACAACACTGTAGCTGTCTTCAGACACACCAGAATGTATCAGATCTCATTACAGGTGATTGTGAGCCACCATATGGTTGCTGGGATTTGAACTCAGGNCCTCTGGAAGAGCAGTCAGTGCTCTTACCCGCTGAGCCATCTCACCAGCCCCAATAAGTAAAACTTTAGTTAGTTGTTTTTATTTGATTTTGGTCAAGGTCACTAGTCCAGGCTACTCACTAGCTTTGTCTGGAGCGGAGTATGGTTTTCTTTCCTCTGTCTCCCCAGGGCTGGGACTGCAAATGTGCAACATCCCACTGGGTTTATGTGGTGTTGGAGACTGAACCCAGGGCCTCGCGCATGATAGGCAAGATGCCTATCAGTAAACTACAGCCTGCTCCTTGAAATAGTTTTTCAAAGCATAAAAACTGTACCACAGAATTAATAAATTGCTCTTCTCACATTTTCTCACCAGATTAATTTTTTATTTAATGCTTTTATTAGCATATACTAATTATACATAATAATAGTTTCATGCTGACATACACGTACACGTACATAATATATTTGATCATACTGAACCCCCACTACCCTCCCTTGATTTCCTCCAACTCCTGCTGATCCCCTTCCCTTTACCTTACTAGTCCCTCTTGTCCTTGTTTTTAATCCCCCATGACTAATGAGTTTCCCATGGGTCACTTATGGAAGCATGACTGAAGGGTTAGATACAAAAACATGGGCACCTTATGTGTGTGTGTGTGTGTGTGTGTGTGTGTGTGTGTGTGTGTGNGAGAGAGAGAGAGAGAGAGAGAGAGAGAGAGAGAGAGAGAGAGAGAGAGAGAGCCTTTCCTTTTCCCATCAATAACTAGTTGGTAATAAGCCTCAGGGAAGGCCACCACAGCCCCTCAACGCCCCCCCCCCCCATAACAGGGTGTTGATAGGCTCAGCTTGTAGATTTTTGTGCAGGCAATCACAGCTTCAAACTAAAACCCACTAAGCACCCCCTTTCCATCCTGTGTTTCCCTCAGCCCCTGGTATATTTCTCCTGCCCTGACCCCCGCTTGCTCTGGCCTTGAACATTCAAGGTCCATCACATTGTATGTAGCATATAAGTAAGTACTTTCGTTATTCTTGATGGCTTGGTAATATTTCATCCTGTTGGTATATAAACTTTGCTTATCCATTCCAGAATTGATCAACCTCTTAGTGGTTTCTAGTTGTTAGCCGTTATGAAGAGTGATGATAAGGACATACACGCACAAGCATTTATTTAGTATGTTTTAAGTTATTTTGGATACACACCAAGGACATGGAACTACTAGGCCATATAATAATTCTTTTTGTGTGTGTAGGGGGGTGGGGGGAACCTTCCAACTTGTTTTCTGTTAATGGCTGCAGTATTTCACATTCCCACCAGCAATGTACAAGGATTTCAATTTCTACATCTTCTTCTATCTTTAGGGTACAGCCATCCTTGCGGGTATGAAGTGGTATCTCACTGTGATTTTTGACTTGGATTTCCCTGACGGCATACAGTTGAAAACATCTTTCCTCTGCTTGCTTGTACATTGTACATCCTAGTCAAATTCTCTGCCCACTTAAAAATTGAGAGTGTTGTTGTTGTTGACTTGTGATTTTCTGCATATTTATTTTTAAGACAGGGTTTCACCGTTCAGCCCTGGCTAGCCTGGAACTTGCTATGTAGACCAGGCTGGCCTTAAACTAAGAGATATCTACCTTCCTCTGCCTTTGCCTCCCAAGTGCTGAGATTAAAGGTGTCTCACACCACGACCAAGTCTCTAGATGTAACATAGATCCTATAATACATCTTATATTTCAGGTACTGTATCTATTCATGTACGTATTTGCAAATAGTTTCTCCCAATCTATAAGATTTTTTTATTAAAAAAATAATTCCTTCTTATGCAGAAAAACATTTAGTTTGGTGGACTCCTCTTAAGCTACTTTTATTTTCTTGCCCATACTTCTCATTTTACATCCAATGCTTTATTGTCAGAATTCTGTCACAAGAACACCGATATTTTCTCTTGAAGTATTTTTGAAGCGGTAAAGATAGAATTGTGTCAAATACCAAGATGTTTTGGAAGAAAATCTTCCAAACAGTATTAACTGTTGTAAAGAAACGTATTGAGTTAGACGTTTGGTGGTCCGGGTATTAGACAGTGCCCTCAGAACTTCATCCTCTCCATTCTGCAACTCCTCCTTCCAAGCACCAAGAGGAGGGGTGTGGTCTTCCTTCATAATTGTCACTTTAGATACTACAGGAGAGAGAAGTGTCTCCAGACTTATGTGGACCACCTCGGTATATGTGCGCATCCAGCTCTGGTCTGATCAGTTCAAACTGAACTGATCTAAAAGAGTCTTTGTCTCCAATCTGGGATGGATCAGAGTCCATCCCTGGGCATAGCCCCCTACCTCCCTGCCACGGCAGACAAGCACTCTTATCTTCACAGAGGTCTTGGAGGATGCATCAGGTACATCTTCTCCATTCTCGCACCTTGGCAAATGCTTGCTGCAGAGCTGTATTGTCTGGGGGAAGAGTGTCTCAGGGGTACCATCCACTTTCAGTCTTTCTCGTGGGCACCTAGCAGAGCCTGTTCCCCATAAGTATCTGGCAGTTAAGTATTTGGTCCCCAATTGGAGTATTTGGATAATATTAGGAGGTATGGCCTTGGAGGTGTGTCACTAGGTTGCAGATCAAGATTTGAGATCTCACTGTTCCTTCTGCCAGGCCTCCTTTCCTCCCTTTTGGAAGCTAATCCTGTGAAACTTTTGGTTTTGTTTGTTTGTAACTCTGGATGTCCTGAAACTCACCCATGTAGACCAAGCTGGCCTAGAACTCATCACAGAGATACCTTTGCCCCTGCCCTTGGGATCAAAGTTGTGCACAGCTACGCCCAGCTACACTCTGAAATCTTAAACCCAATGAAGTGCTTTCTTTGCCAGTTGCCTTGGTCAGGGCGTTTTCTCTCAGGAATGGAGAAGTAATGGGTGGCGTCACGTGCCTTTGATTCCAGCACTTGGGAAGCAGAGGCAGGTGGATCTCTGTGATGAGTTGGAGGTCAGTTTGATCTACATAGTGAGTTCCAGGACAACCAGAGTTAACCAAAAGACAAAGAACCCCCCACCCCACCCCCCCAAAAAAAGAGAGAGAGAGAAGGGGGAATGGGGGGAAGGAGGGAGGTAATGGAGGAGGAAAGAGAGAGAGAGAAGACAGAAGCCAACAGAAAGGAATGGCAAACATGGGATTTCCTCTTGGGTCTGTGTTATGAAATGTAATGTGGCACGCGAGGGGGTACCTGGTGAGCCCATGGTGAGCCCATGCCAAGGTGTTCCCCTGAGAAATCACGCCATGCAACAGATCTGGTATAAAATGGGTTTATTTGGAGGGCGGCAGAGGAGTGAGAAGCTGGAGAAGGGGTAGAGCATGAGGGCAGAGAACGGGGGACAGAGAAGGACAGAAGGGAGGTAAAGAGATCAGCCAGGAACACATGGGAACACAGAGAGAGCTAGGGTGGTAAACAGTGTAGCAGTGGCTGCAACAGGTAATGGTGGCCAGTGATGACGTAAGCAGTTGCTAGGTTCCTGGAAGAAGTCTAGTGTAATCACCTGTTAGCTAACAGTCTGGATGCCTGTTAGAAAATCTGGGAATTTCTTTTTGTTGTTGGTTTTGGTTTTTTTTTTTTTTACAAAGAGACAGCGCCAGGCGTGGTGATGCACACCTTTAATCCCAGCACTTGGGAGGCAGAGGCAGGCAGATTTCTGAGTTCAAGGCCAGCTTGGTCTACAAAGTGAGTTCCAGGACAGCCAGGGCTACACAGAGAAACCCTGTCTCGAAAAATCAAGAGAGAGAGAGAGAGAGAGAGATTCTCTTTGTAGCCCTGGCTGTCCTGGAACTCGCTCTATAGATCAGGCTGGCCTCAAAATTTCAGAGAACTGCTTGTCTCTGCTTCCCAGAGTGCTGGGTTAAAGTTGTGTACTACCATCACCTGGCTTTTTAAAATTTCATTTTAATTGCATGTATATGAGTATTTTGTCTGCATGTATGTGGAGGCCAGTAGAGGCTATTTGAATTTCCCAGAACTGGAGTTGCAGATGGTTGTGAGCTGCCATGTAAATTCTGAGAATGGAACCCAGGTCCTCTGCAAGAGCAGTAAATGCAGCAACTGCTGAGCCATCACTTCTGCCCTCAAATCTGTGCATTTCTAAGCTAGAGTTTATTTATTTCTTTATTTTTGTGTAGTGTTTGCATGTATACATTTCGCCTGGCTACAAGTGTGTGTGTGTGTGTGTGTGTGTGTGTGTGTGTGTGTGTGTGTGTAGGGTAGAGGTTGATGTCAGAGGTCTTCCTCTATGACGTTGTTATTTTAGGGACAGTGTTTCTCACTGAACTTGACACTCATTGGGTAGGCAAGACAGGCTGCCCAGCAAGCTCCTGGGATCCTCTTGTCTCTGCTTCTCCAGCACGAGGATCTCAGAGGCGCACCACTGTGCTTGGCTCTTTATGTGGGTGCTGGGAATTCGAACTCAGGTCCTAATGCTGGCAAAGCCAGCACCTTTGTGACTGAGTCATCTCCTCAGCCTCTTTATGGTGATTGTCTGTCCTCAGTGTTTGCCCACAGTTAATGTATGCTGTCTGTCCCATTGGGAAGCTTTGCTATGGTGTGGAATTCAGTTCCCTAGGCAGCTCAACTCTGACAGGCTAAAAGAATCTGATTTTGTAGGCTAGCCACCTTTTCCTTGTTAATGAGGAAGCAACATTCTTGCATGGCTTTCAACAGTCTGGATGGGAGATGAACCCCACATCTCAAGCTTAAAAAATTTTCATACAAACTGTGAGAAATATACTCGTCTAAGCTAATGCAGGAGTACAGGTCTATAGTCCCAGCTTCTAAGGCTGAAGCAGGAGGAGTTGAAAGCTAGTTTAGATGATGAAATGGGTAATCTCTCTCTGTCTTTATGTGTCTTCTTTAAAAAGTATGTGCATGCTGTATGTGTGTGTGTGTGTGTGTGTGTGTGTGTGTGTGAGTGTGTAGGTGTAGTGTGTGTTAGTGGATAACTTGTCGGAGTGGGTTCGAGGAATCAATTAACTCGGCCATATCAACCAAACAGGTCAAGTTAAGGTAGAGGAGGCAGCTGGTTGGGAGACTAGGGGAAAATAACCAGGTTGTCAGGCTTTCCTGAGCCATTTCACTGGATTCAAGACTCTCTTAAAAAAAAAAAAAATAAAATAGGCTTCCAGTTCACAACTGTGCCCTGGAGCAGATCGTGTACTCCAGCCCCCACCCCACCCCTGGGACCCACACCCAGAGACCTTGACCTCAGGAGTTCTGACACCACCAAGCTCACAGAATTGTTCCTGTCTAGAGGAAACACAGGGGGAAAAATGGAGCAGAGACTGAAGGGAAGGCCATCTAGAGACCTCTCCACCTTGGGATCCACCGAATCTGCAGACACTAAACCTCATTGCTGATGCCAAGGCGTGCTTGCAGACAGGAGTCTGGTATAGCTGTCCTCTGAGAGGCTCTGCCAGCATCTAAGACAGATACAGATACTCACAGCCAACCACTGGACTGAACCCAGGAACCCCAATACAAGAGTTAGGGGAAGGACTGAAGGAGCTGAAGGGGTTTGCAACCCCATAGGAAGAACAACAATATCAACCAACCAGACCCCCAGAGCTCCAAAGGACTAAACCACCACCCAAAGAGTACACATGGTGGGACTCATGGCTCTAGCTACATATGTAGCAGAGGATGATCTTGTCAGGCATCAATGGGAGGGAGACCCTTGGTCCTGTGGAGGTTTGTTGCCCCAGTGTAGGTGGGTGCTAAAGGGGTAAGGTGGGGGTGAATGGGTGGGTGGGGGGAGCACCCTCTTAGAGGCAAAGTGGAGGGAGGATGGGATAGGGGGTTTTCAGAGGGGAGACCAGGAAGGGGGACAACATTTGAAATGTAAATAAATAACCAATTAGTAAAAAATAAGTAAATAAAACAGACTAGATTCAGAGCATGTGGGATGTGGGAAATAAAGGACTCAGGGGTGAACTAAATATGAGAAATTTGACACATTTTCTCTTTGGATAGCTACACAGCACATTGAGAACTCCTTTAGAGTAGGAAGTAAATTTAATTTCATCGAACACAATGTTTCTAAAATGTGCTTAGTTATAGAAGTCTTTGCTCGTGTAGGGCCTATTATTTCTTTTAGAATTAATTTCCCATGAAAAGAGTTTGGTAAATAGAGTTATAGAATGACAGTATTTTGTTTTCCCTTGGACTCTTTCAAGTCCATTAGGTCATAGGGCTTTGATCTAGGAAACCATGTTCCTTTGGGATAGTCCCAGCATCCCTGGGGATATTCTTAGAGCCAAAGGTTACCTTGAAGATGGGCTGTTGGGTGGCATTTTGGAATGGCCTTAGTCAGTAGTCAGTGATTCATCTTATGTGCTGTGTCTGCCAGATGCAGACCCAAGCCCGGCCTGGAAGCACAAGCCTGGAGACAGGAGAGTAAAAACCTGAGGCCTGCCCAGATGGCAGAGTGAGTTCAAGGTCAGCATGAGTAACTTAGTAAAAGTCTATTTCAGAATGTAAAAACGCAGATGACATTTTTGGACGTCCACTTATAAATATGGAGCCCTGGGTGATTTTGAACTAGTTACAGTCTGACTCTTAATGATCTCAATATCTGACCTCAATATCTTTGGTCCCTGGTAAAGACACTAAAGCCTATACACTGCTGCTGAGGGCCTGAGGGCTTAAGGCATATATATATATATATATATATATATATATATATATATATATATATATATGATAATTGGAAGAAAAATTACTTAAGACAGCCCAGTACCATAACAGTATTCCTGTTTGTTAGTTATCAATAACAATGTTCCTGTTAGTTATCTATAAAAAACAGCCAGAACAACTTCCTGGGATTAGCAAGCTAACTCCCCAAGCTATGCAAATCTTTGGTAAACATTGATTGGACACGTTTGCAAAACACGCGGCTTGTGTCAGTGAGTGGGCAGGGTTTTGAAAAGTCATTTTCACAGACAGGACTCATGGGTGAGGGGTGTAGCTCAGTAGCACATTTGAGACCTGGGTTCAGTCTTCAGCAATGGCTAACTGGACCTGTAATTCTAGTACTTGGGAAATGAAATCAAGATGATCAGAAGAAAAAGCAGGATTTGTAGACCTCCATATCTCCACAAATATCTTCCTGTTAGTACACAGGACTGGGACTGAGGACTGTGGACTCCAGCCATGTGGTTAAGTCCTGGGTTTTCCAATATCTGGTTCTGGGCTGTCTTAAGTAATTTCTCTTCCAACGACCTTATGTAACAGGTCATCAATAAATGTTCCTGAACTTTGTCAGCTCAGCTCTTACTTGGGCAAACTAAATTGCCTGCTTTTCTTTTTCAATTTTTAGAATGTAGACAATCGGCTGGGGTGTTAGCACAGGCTTGTACTTGGGATGTGGAGGCAAACCTGTTCAATCAATGGTGTACCCAAGACTTGGAGAGCTAGTTTGCTAAGCCCAGGAATCTGTTCTGGTCATCATTATGAATACCATTGGATTTGAGGGCATTCTTGTTTACATAAGTGAGTTTAAGCCAGCCTGACTTGTAGGAGACTCTATCTCAGACATAAACCAGAAAGTAACTAAGAAAACATAGTGGTCAATAATCAAGTGTGACAGCTTCTTGCCTATGCTGCAAAATTATAAACTTCAGGAAAATAAAAACCAATGTTCATCTGGTATTGTCTGCATACCAGGCACTGGCCCAAGCTTCTGCCATTGGACTTTGAAGATATTCTATTTTATTTTATATGTGTGAGTGTGTTAGGGTTTTATTGCTGTGAAGAGACACCATGACCAAGGTAACTCTTTATTTATTTATTTATTTATTTATTTATTTATTTATTTATTTATTTATTTGGTTTTTCGAGACAGGGTTTCTCTGTATAGCCCTGGCTGTCCTGGAACTCACTTTGTAGACCAGGCTGGCCTTGAACTCAGAAATCCGCCTGCCTCTGCCTCCCAAGTGCTGGGATTAAAGGCGTGTGCCACCACGCTCGGCCCAAGGTAACTCTTATAAAGGCAAATACTTAGTTGGGGATGGCTTACAGTTTCAGAGGTTCAGGTCATTATCATCATGGTGGGAAGCATGGCAGCATGTAGGTAGACATGGTGCTGGAGAAGACAAGAGTTCTGCATCTTGATCCAAAGGCAGCCAGGAAGAAGTTGTCTTCCACAGGCAGCCAGGAAGAGGGTATCTTCCACATTGCAGGGAACTTGAGCATAGGACCTCAAAGCCCAACCCCACAATGATACACTTCCTCCAACAAGGCCACACTTTCTAATAGTGCCACTTGCCATAGGCAAAACGTATTCAAACCACCATAGAGTGTTTGCCTATGTTATCTGTGTACCACATGAATGCAGTGCCCGGCCAGAAGAGGGCCCTGGATCCCCTGGAACTAGAGTTACGAAAGGTTGTGAGCTGCTGTATGGGTGCTGGGAATGGAACGTAGGTCCTCTAGAAGAGCAGCCAGTGCTCCTGACTGCCGAGCCATCTCTCCAGCTCCTCTGCCTCTGGACTTCGAGAAAACCTTTTGAAGTAGTTACTATAGCACTTGGTACAGTGGGGAATCTGGATCTCAGAGAGGCTTCGTTGCTCTCCTGAGCTCATGCAGTGATCCCTCAACCCAGGCAGGCTTACTGCAAGACTTACTTAGATACACTTAGGACTTAGGCATACCCTGCATAAAACCGCATGGGCAGGACAGCCAATGGCAGGCTATGAGAAGTGACTTCCTGGAAGAGGTGGCATTTATAATCCCCTTAAATGTCAAACACTGCACATCTGAGGAGAGAAGAGAAAGGCAGTCCCCAGAAGCCATCGGGAATAGGAGTGTGCTAAAATCTGAGGCCTGTCCCCTGCACGCTACACAGCTTCATCTTTGGGTCTCAGTTCCCAGACTGGGAGTTCTTATACGGATCTCTCAAGGCCATGGCGAGGATAAGGCTTTATTGTTGCTGATGTTTTATTTTATGGAGACAATGTTCTGTTACGTAGCTGGCCCAGACCTCTTTATGTAGTCCAGGCTGGCCTGCAGCCCACAAGGCTAATGTATCTGAAGAGCATAGAGGAGGGGCTGACTGGTACACTGGTCTCACTCTTGGCTTCCTGAGAGTCATTTCTGGGGCTGCCATCCAGCACCTGTCTGGGACATCTGAGAAAGCAGCCTTGCCAGGGCTGCACTTCAGTCAAATGATTAAAAGGGCTTGAGCCACTTCAGCTCCCAAGACAGTTTGTAAAGGAAATGAGCGCTGAGGACGGATTCAGTGGTGTGACGAGGGGCTACTGTAATTGAGCAAATGGGTTGTTTATCAGCTTTTTATCTGCCTCTAACAAAACCATGTGAAATGAGGCATTAAATCCCTGGTGTTTTTTTTAAAAAAAGATGACAAACACTAGCTAATTTACTGGAGTAGAACATATCGAGCCAAATGTTTAGTTTTGCATTAAATCTATATCTGGCATTTTCATTAAAAGGAGCAAAATGTGGACTTTATTGATGTTCCAGTGCCCATCTCAGATTAATGCTTAACGTTGAAAACTGGGCACGAAATCGCAAATGTATCTGCAAACACACCCAAAGGGGCAGCTAAGTGCTGTGTGCTCACTCCCGGCCAACCCTGTGGAGGCTGCAGAGTGTTATTGCAGGGCCTATTTGGCTGCACTTGCATCAGCTGTGCTAGGTAATATCCCTGATTGCTTAGTTAAATATCCTCTTAGATAGAGGGAAAGCATGCAGCAAACAACGGGACCATATCATTGTTGTGTGATGAACAATTAAGTCATAATATACTTCTTGATTCTTAATTGATATTCCTGGCAGCAATTAGGTTAGTGTTCTCTTAAAAAACAGATCCTAAAACTAAATCAAAGCCCAAAGCCCATCCCATTATAAGAGAAGAACTTCTATTTTTCATAACTTTAAACCTTAGCTGATATGTTCTTTATATCTGGATATTCAAATGGTGAAGGAGTTCTATTGTGTATCTATTTAGAATAATAAACCTCAAATAATGTGTAAATGAAAATCTCACATCTGGGTATCAGGAAGCAGGCTACGGTCATTTCTATGGAATGAGTCAGATACCTTGGGTTCAAATCCCAGTTCTGGTATGTACTGGTAATTTCTGATTACAAGAAATTGGAGCAAAAAATTTCTGATCTACAAGAAATTGGAGCAAAAAAGGGATAGATCCTCAAAGAAAGAAAAGTGGGATCCCAGTAGAAAAAAAAATCAAAGGGTTTTTTTTTTTGAGCTAAATACACTTGTTTTTTTTGTTTGTTTGTTTGTTTTTTTTCCTTTGAGACAGTGTTTCTCTGTGTAGTCTTGGCTGTCCTGGAACTCACTCTGTAGACCAGGCTGGCCTTGAACTCTGAAATCCACCTGCCTCTGCCTCCCAAGTGCTGGGATTAATGGCGTGTGCCACCACCACCCGGCCTATATACACTTGTAAGTCAACACTGTGTGACTCAGGCTAGGCTCCTCAATGGCTCTTTAAACTTAAATCTTCTTATAGATAAATATAGGTTAAAATATGGGCACTGGTTCCTCTTTTCCAAAATGTAAGCATGAATCTACTTGTGGGCCTCAGTTCTCCACTGACAGGATGAACAAGTTGCCCATCTGTGCCATCCTGGCCAGCCTGCTCTGCTCTGCGTCTCCTCCTGGCAAGCCGTGACGTCTGTTCAGTAGTATTGTTCAAGTTGTTACTACCAAGGTCCTCACCCTTCCTAATGCCATGGTCCTTTAATGTGGTTCCTTGTGCTGCGGTGACCCCCAACCATAGCATTATCTTTGTTGCTACTTCATAACTGTAACTTGGCTACTGTCATGAATCAGTGATGTAAATATCTGTGTCTTCAGATGGGCTTTAGGTGACCCACAGGATGAAAGCCACTGTGTGATTGACTTCCTGACCCAGGGCCCACTTGATACCAGTTGTTGAGGACTCATGATGGGCACAGAGAGAGCTGTGTGTCCTTCGGGAGAGAAGGGTGGTTGTCAGCGGGTGTTTCTCTCCGCTGCCAGGCACCTGGCTTCTGCTTGCTTCTGACAGCCCTCCTTCTGAAGAAGAACCCAAGTGGCAGGAGGTACCAAAGCCTGGTGTTCTTTTTCTTCCTCCATCCTCCCTTCCCTCTGTCCCTCCTTCCTTTTCTTCCTTCTCTCCGTCAATCCTTTAATTCCTTCCCTGTCCTAGGGACCAAACTCAAGGCCTTTTGCATGCTAGGTGTCTTAGGGTTTTACTGCTGTGAACACACACCATGACCAAGGCAACTCTTATAAGGACATTTAATTGGAGCTGGCTGACAGGTTCAGAGGATCAGTCCATTATCATCAAGGCAGGAGCATGGCAGCATCCAGGCAGGCATGGTACAGGAGGAGTTGAGAGTTCTACATCTTTGTTTGAAGGCTGCTAGCAGAATACTATCTTCCAGGCGGCTAGGATGCGGGTCTTAAAGCCCACACCCACAATGGCACACCTACTCCAACAGGGCCACAGCTTCTAAAATAGTGCCTCTTCCAGGGCCAAGCACATACAAACCATCACACTAGGCAAGCAAAAAGTGACAGCTCCAGCACAGAGCCACATGACTAGCTCCTCAAGTCTGACTGTTTTTAAACTGTCTGGTATATTTTGTTTGATAGTTTTGAGCCATGTAGCAGAATCCAGCTTTGAACACCCCACATAGCCTAGGATGATGTCTGGTTTTATTGCTAGGAAGAGATACCATGACCAAGATAACTCTTATAAACTAGAGAATTTAATTAGGGCTGGCTTACAGTTTCAGAGGTTTTGACCTCTGTCATGTCAGGAAGCATGGCACCTTGTAGCCAGGCATGGTGCTGGATAAGGAGCTGAGAGTTCTATATGTTGATCTGGAGGCAGCCAGGAGAGGACTCTCTTCCATACTGAGCAGAGCTTGAGCATAGGACCTCAAAGTCCACCCCCACAATGACACACTTCTTCCAACAGGGCCATACCTAATAGTGCCACTCCCCATGGGCCAAGAGTATTCAAACCATCACAGAGGTTTAGTCCATTATTGTCATGGGCAGTAGTAGCATGGCAGCATGCAGGCAGACTTGGTGCTAGAGAGGTAGCTGAGAGTTCTACATCTGGACTGGCAGGCAGCAGGAAGACACACACTGGGCCTGGCTTGAGCATCTGAAACCTCAAAGCTCATTCCTCCTCCCCCAGTGGCATATTTCCTCCAGCAAGGCCACATCTCCTAATAGTGCCACTGCCTATGAGCCTATAAGGGCCATTTTCATTCAAATCACCACAGTACTCATAGCATGAGCCCTGCAATATTGCTGTGGGAGCTAAAGGACCAATGCTTACAAAGCCTTTAATAGAAGGCCTGGCATGATCACTGACCATATGTTAGTCATTGCTATCACTGTTATTCATAACATAGGATGATTTGTAAAGGATCATGAAGGCTTTTTGGTTAATGCATTGCAAGACTTATTTAAAAAGTGTGTGTGTGTGTGTGTGTGTGTGTGTGTGTGTGTGTGTGCGCACACAGGAAGAGGGTGTCCGATTCTCTGGAGTTGGAGTGATAGGTGGTTGTGAGCTATTCTCTTGCCCTCAAAGAGTTATTATGGGAGGGACCCAGTCAGTCTTACTCTGGCTTCAGAAAGAAGGTCAGGAATAAAAGAAAAAAGGAAGTCAAACTTTGGGAGGGGCGTGTGGCTTCTGCAAGGTGGAGTGAGGTGCAGGCCAGCGACAGCAGGGGTAGAACCCTGAGTGGCAGTCAGCAGAGATGGTATCAGGGTGTCTCTGTGTGCACACCAGATTTTCAGTTTGCTTCCATTGGCTTGCTTGGTCTGTCCTAACACTACTGAGTTAGAATAGACTGAGCATATTCCTCACTGTTTTGGAGAGTAAGAGCCTAAGATTAAGGAGCTGATGCATCCAGTGCTGGGTGAGGCCGCTCTCTGATACACAAGTGACTATTTTCATCCTGTGCCCTCCAGTGTAGAGAGTAGAGAATAGAGACAGGAAGAAAGGTCCTACAAGGGTACAGACACCTTACTTCCACCTCTGGAACTCCACTTTCAAGACCTAATCACCTTCCAACGCCTTGCACATTCAAGTCAGGATCTCAGCCTGTGAATAACATTCAGTGGGACAGACCCGAGAGAAACCCAAGATCTTGTTCACTAAACACCCATAACCCCCCAAGGGCCACACTGCTAACACTGTTTACAAATGGGAGAAGGCCCAGTGCATACAGTATACATCTAGGTTCAATCGTCAGCACCCACATCTGTGGTTTGAGTGAGAATGCCCCCCCCCCCCCAGTATTGGGTATTTGAATACTTGGTCTCCAGTTGGTGGTGCTGTTTGGGAGAATTAGGAGGTGTGGCTTTGATGGAGGAAGTATGTCACTGGGGGTGGTCTGGGTTTTATAAGAAAGAAGGCTGAGAAAGCCATAGGGAGCAAGCCAGTAAGAAGCACCTCCCCATGTCTCTGTATTGGCTCCTGCCTTCAGTTTCCTGCACTGCTTGAGTTCCGGAACTGACGTGCTTTGGTGATGAGCAGCAATGTGGAAAGTGTAAGCTGAATAAACCCTTTCCTCTCAACTTGCTTTTTGGTCATAATATTTTGTCGCAGCAATAGAAACCCTAACTAAGACAGACACCGTCTTTAAAAAAAAAAAAAAACAAAGTAGAGGTGTCAGAGATGGGCACCCTTGCACATACACAGGCTAATGTCACATGTACACTCACCCAGAAATAAAACAAAAATCTCAGTTTCCACCCTCCCCTCAAAACAGAGTTGGATCATGAAATTAGTTTCAAAATGTTGATAGTATCCAGTCTGGACTGAAGAGACGGCTCAGTTAATAGAGATCGTGCTTTACAATTCAGGTCCTTGAAAACCCACATAAATGAATGAGTGTGGAGACTCACACTCCTAATCCCATTGTTGGGCTTTAGAGACAGCAGATGTCTGGGGTTTCTGGGCAGCAGGCGAGTCTCAGGATAATGAGAGACTTTGTCTCAAAGGAGATGAATGATGTTTCCTGAAGACGATACCCAAATCTGTCCTTTGGCTTTCACACGTGTGCACATACATGAATAGTCTGGAAGCTGGGTGTGGTAGCACACAACTTTAGTTCTAGCACTTGAGAAGCAGAGGCAGGCAGATCTCTGTGAGTTTAAGGCTGTTACATAGGGAAATATTGTCTCAAAAAACCAACCAACCAAACAAAAAGTCAGTCTGGGTGCTGAGTGCATAACAAATGGAGAGAAAAGTCCTTTGATGTCCAGGAAGCTTCACACAACAAACTAAATGTTGTTATTCACAAATGCCAGTTGATCGGTTCATGTTCATCCTAGCAGGCATTATTTGGATCAAAACGGGAAAGCAACACAGTGCTCTTCAGGGTCCTCTTCTCATTCGTTTGAGATCTACACACTCCATCCCAACTTCCTCAGGCCTCAAGGATCTCCCTTCCTTGAGGGCCATATTTTCTATGCCTCCCCCACAAAAATTCTTGCATAGCCATGTTGACCTGTGAAATTAACAGCTCATGTTAGTTTAATTTGAAGTCTTAGTTCTAAGCACAAACTCAGTGGCATACATCTCAGATCCGTGACTGTTGTGTGGGGTGAATGGAAGACAAAGGTTATGTATTACCTTCCAGACTACACGTGCAATTGTCAACTCGACAGAACCTTTAATTACCTGGGAAGGGGGTATCAGTGGGGATTGTCCACTTTGTGTTGGTCTGTGGACATGTCTGTGGGAGATTATCTTGATGGGAGAACACCAAGCCCTCTGTGGGTGGTACCATTCCCTAGGCAAACTGGGCAAGAGTGGAAAAAATCAAGTTGAGCATAAGAAAGCAAGCATGTGTGCATTTATTTGTCTCTGCTAGTGACTGTAGATGTGATGTGACTAGCTATTTAAGTTTCTGCCTTGACTTTTCCACAGTCATAGACTCACCTGGAAGTCTAAGATGAAATAAACCCCTTTCTCCCTTTAGGTTGCTTTTTATCTTGCCAACTCCCATTTAACCAGTTTTCTTTACATCAAATAACTTTCAAAATAAGTTCACCTTTAAAGAGAACTCTACCCAATGACTGTAAGTGAGACGACACCAGCATGACTCATCATAAACAGAAAGTAATTATAGAACGAGACACAATGCAAGCGAAACATCATTCCTACTCTCTAGCTGGATTCCCTGGGGGAAATTTATGTCTTCTGGGAGCCTTAGCATGTGCCTGGGTCCTGCTAGGGAGATGGAGGTGGGAGAATCACTTATTTTATTTCTAGGAGTTTGAGATCAGTCTGGGTGGGTCTCACGGGAGAACCATTGGGAGAGAAGAATGTTTGCTCTTTGTTATAAAGTAACAGAGTGCTGGATTCAGCAGCACATACACAAAAACTAGCAGGGAGGATGAACAAGGTCCCTGTGCAAGGAGCAGGGCCTGCAGTGTCATAAAGTGTCCTCTTACTCTAACATTGCTAGACCTGGAAGTCCCTATGTAGCTAGAGAGGACCTTGGACTCCTGATTTTCCTGATTTTAATCTGGGATTAAAGGTGTGAGCCACCACAATATCAACATTTTAATTTTTTTTCTGAGACAGGGTTTCTCTAAATAACCCTGGTTATTAGGAGAAATAATCCTGGTTATTAAAGGTCTATTTAGGTTATTTCTAAAATAAGCCTTATTTTATTTTATTTTTAGACAGGTGTAGTTATGGCTGTCCTGGAACTTGCTCTGTAGACCAGGCTGGCCTCGAACTCAGAGATATGACTGCCTCTGCCTCTGAGTGTGGAAATTAAAGGTGTGTACTACTACCTCACCTGGCTAATATCAACATTTCAAAGTTGACCTAAAGATTTATGCCCACCAATCTCAGATATTTTTCCATTGACTTAGAACCAGGGGATCAGAGCCCAAGAGGTGCTGATTCCC
>NC_034590.1:148837471-148850987 GCF_900095145.1 Mus pahari
TACAGTGTACTTACATATAATAAATAAATAAATCTTTAAAGACAAAACAAAAAATATTTTTATTACATTATCATGCGTGAGCGTGTGCATGCCACGTACAGTGGAGAGGTCAGAGAATAACCTTTGGGGGTGGGGTTCCCCTTCCACCGTCATGTGGGTTCCCAGGATTGAACTCAGTGGTCGGGCTTGGTGTTGATTGCATTTGCCCAGCTGAACCATCTCATTGGCTCTACAATTCTTGAGAAAGGCTCTCAACTATGCATCTCTGGCTGGCCTGGAACTCACTATGTGGACCAGACTGTCCTGAAACCAGTCTGCAGGGATTAAAGGCCTGCACCACTATGCCCAGCGTATGTTCTGTTCTTAAACTACCCCTTTCAGCCTTGCTACACATCAATGGCTCTTAAAGATGCTGCCGAGCTATTGCTTTTCTGAAACTCCTGATTTCTGGTAGTTGATTTTCTGGAATGTCATTTGTGTTTGCTCGAGTCATCTCAGCCCTGCATTAGCTACCAAAGTCAAGTAGTTCTGAGAGGGACTGTATTTGGAGAAACATCTTAGTACTCCTACCAGCCCACTCCCCTCCCCCACCCCCATGCTCTTGGCTTCATGGAAAGACCTTTCCATTTCCTCTCCTTTCTGACGAGAGCAGAGAGGCAGCTTCTAAGAAGGGCTATGCTTTACGTCCTTAAGGGGCCCCGAGTCCGGGGCTATACGCTCACATGGAAGATTCAGTTCCTCTGAGCAGTCTTCCTTGCTTGAACTCTAGATTCTTGGAAGCTAGGCTCCTCTTCTTAGAAAAAGACATCCAAGAGAGTCATATAGTAAAGGGAGGTAATCACTCTTTTAAACAAATGTATCAGTTTACCACAGCGTAGTACTGTTGAGCTAGAAGGGTCAACAGGCAGCAGTCCAGTCCTCTGCTGTTGGATTGGCGAGATATTCTTACTAAGAGTCAAGAAAACCCTTTCTGATTAATATCTTGATAAACTACTTTTTGTTTTTGTTTTAGTGTTTCGCGTGCGTGTTTATGTGTGTGTGTGTGTGTGTGTGTGTGTGTGTGTGTGTGTGTGTGTATTTGGGGGGGTGCTGCTGAAACTCTTTTTATTGAATCGTCTTGGATGGTTGCCCATTTGAGTGGAAAGTGTTGACTTCTCTAAAGCGGCATTGGTGAGGAGGCTTCTGGGATTTTGATTGTGACGTCACACAACGACCAACTTTGGTAGTTGCGTCCTTCCCCCTTTGAGAAATATGAGGACGTTAGGCGAGTGAGCAGGAACCCTGAAAGCGATGGCAGGAAGAGGAGATGCCATGGTGAATGGAGTCTGAGAACACTACTTATTGTAAGGGACAAAGTATCTAAAAACACTGAAAAGCCCTTCAGCGGACAGTCACCATTTTGGGACTTCCCACCTCAGTGGCCTTTGGGACTGGGCAGCTCTGTTGTAGGGGGCTGTCCTGTTCAGGTAAGGTGTTGAGTCTCTCTGCCAGGTGATACCAGAAGCCCCTTTTCCACACCTTCAAGCATGACAAAGATCTTTACATGTTGTAACACATTCCCTAGGAACAAAGTCTCTAGTTGAGAACTGTATTCTAGATGTACAATTATGAAACCAAGCGTGGCTTTCTCTCCAGCTTTGTCCATGGTGTCATTTAAGATGACTGAACTCTGACCTCCTTCAGGAGCTCTTCCTCATGGACGGTTCTGCCATCTGACCTTCTGCAGTAAGATCTTCTGTTTGCACTGTCCTATCTTTAGCTTCTCTTTTTCTCTTCCTTCTCCTCTTTCTTATTCTATGCATCGAACACGGCTCTGAGCAACCATTCATGGGTAGCTTAACAATCAATGCGGAGATCTTTTTCCCTGATGTCATCTGTGATACCTTGAATGAAGTCCAGACAAAATTTTTCTAATCATTTCAAAAGAAAATGAATGCTTTATTTCTTATCTGGGGTCTTACTGTTCTGCCTAGGGTAGCCTTGAACTCCTGGGCTCAAGTTATCCTCATGACTCAAACTCCTGGGTATTGGGAATAAAAACATATGCCATTACACCCACAGATTAAGTATTTTTTCAGTTGAAACAGAAATCTAGGTTTGAGAAACTTATGAGTTCTGAGAGTCCTCCGGAAGGAATGGCAGAGTCGCTAAGGTTAACGACAGCTCCGGTGCATGGTACACTCTCCATCGGTGCCACGGGCACAATTCCATCCAGTGCACTCTGTTACTACTTTGTAGTTGAGGGCACAGAGGTTTAATGAAATGATTTATTCAAGTGTCCAGGGCTGAAGGGGCAGCATGAAGAGTTGAACCAAGGCAGCATGACTCTCGGCTGTACATCGACACCTCCATCCCTGCCCCCATTATTTAGATGTAGTCCTTAAGAGACGAAGAAGGGTCACCAAATGAGACCTGAGCACAAGAGGAGGGGTGGCTTTTCAGGAGTTCTGAGAAGGCATTGGCTGAGTCCTGAGGCTCCAGCTTGCAGTGTCTGACCCTATGCAAATCACCTAGTGATTGTGGTCCCATTTCTGTTTCCATCTGTCTTAGTGAAACTGCCTCTGCTTAGCGGGGTGGAGTATTGCTTTCCAGTTTAGAAAGTTAATCTACTGAGGGCAGCCCAAGTGAAGGATATGGTTCGAGAGAGTGACCCAGCTAGCAGGTGTTGGGGGCAGAAGGTGGGGGTGGAGAATGGAGGGCCGCAGAATTGAGAGAAAGTTCAACTTTTGAATCAGTTAGGAACATGGGGGACAGGGGGTGGGGGGGAGGAAAAGGGGTGAGGAAGAATCCAAAACCTTAGTAGCTCCTGCACCTTAGCTTTTCTAAATTGTTTTTGAGGCTCACTTTGTATTTTCAATAGAAAACCAGAAAACCATAGTTTTTAGGTTTTTTTTTTTTTTTTTTTTTTTTTTTTTGGTGGCACACACACACACACACACACACACACCACACCACAAAACAAAAGATCCACACAAACTTGAAAAGGACCATGACACATTCTTCAGCACTGCAAAAGTAAGTGTGTGTCAGAAATAGAGAGAAATGAGGAAGAACCGAAATATAACCCGCAGCCCCACCACCAGCGAGTCTGTTGAGTTATTGTGAGCCTTATTCTTGCAGGCCACAGAGACAATCTTCACCTAAGTCGCCATCCGATAATTGTGTTGAATAAGATGAGAAAGAGGAAGGAGGAAAGCCAATGAGCAGGTTAACCTCGGTGCCAGCTGCCGTCTCGAGGTTCATGAAGCAAAACGTTACTTCCTGAAGACGGAGCTACCACAAGGCCCCTTCTTCAGTGGCTGTATACGCCCCGAGCCTGGGGCAACTCCCCCATAAGTCCTAGGAAAGCCCTGCACCCACCCTAGAGTTCGATCTGGGAAGCAGTCATCCATGCAGGCCTGGACACACACACTCGTGGGCAGTGAGTGCCTTGAGAGCCACGGTCTTAACAGACTTTCAAAACTCCAGCATTCTCTGGAATCCACCCTTCCTGGGCCTTCTGGAAGGCCACATTTCTAAAGGCAGAAGGGGGATGAAGTCCTGAGATCACTAGGGGACATTGGTTTAGGCGGAAATACGTCATGTATCTACCTTCCATTTGACTTCTATATAAGTCAATGGCAACTGAGTGTGTGTGTGCGTGTGTGTGTGTGTGTGTGCGCGCGCGCGCGCGCGCACACGTGTGTACATACACATGAATATATACTTGTGACATGTGGCTTAAATATTTTCTTGGCGCCGGGCGTGGTGGTACATGCCTTTAATCCCAGCACTCGGGAGGCAGAGGTAGGCGGATTTCTGAGTTTGAGGCCAGCCTGGTCTACAAAGTGAGTTCCAGGACAGCCAGGGCTATACAGAGAAACCTTGTCTCGAAAAACCAAAAAAAAAAAAAAAAATTTCTTGGCTTTGAGAGAAGGAATTGTTATTCTCTTACAATGAGTTAATTTTTTTTTTTTATTTCAATAGAAAAATCTGTCAACAGAACACCCAAAATGCCTAAGGAAAAGCAGGCCAGGGGGAGAAGGGTCCCCTGGCTCATCTAGTGAAGAGCAAATGGCTGGCCCTGGGAGGCAGATTCTCTTGCTTGAGAAAAAGCCCAAGAATTTAACATTCAACAGGCCATTGGTCCCCAAAGGACCTTACCTGCTGTGTCCAATGGCTCACTACATCTGGGGTCTCCTCCCTGGCTGGCTAAAAGAGCCTCCTTGAGATCCAGCGGTTATCCCTGGCTTGGGGCCACCCAAGCCTTCCACACTGGCCAGTAACCTCAGTCCAGGAGAGAAGAGACTCTAGTAAGAAGTCACCCTTTCTCTGCTGTCATCCACCTGCATCTTTTGCCCCGGCGGCGATGTGGTTTAGACCTCAGGTCTGTAATTGCAATACTTTTGATGAAAGATGTTGCACAAGTGCTGTTTGTTAGTTATGAAATCAGATTTTCTATTTGTTCTTAATGCCATGGTCAAATCATAGCACAAAATCATTAAAAATAATCAGTGATTAAAAAAAAAAAAAAAAAGAAGAAGTCACCCATGCCTCCAGCAGGGTGTGGCACTGTCTTCATCTTGGAGAACCAGAGGCTGGCACCTACGTGAGGTGTGTCTTCTGGCTGGCAGTGCTCCTCTGCCTGCTGGGTCTGAAGCTGGCCTCCCTGCTGCGTCCTTAAGAGGGGGGATGGCGGGCAGGTGGTGGGCAGAGGTGAATACCTGGGGGAGCCAAGCACCACTGCTGGTTAACTTAGAGGATGAAGGCACTTTAGCCAAGCTGGTTGAATCTCTTTGAACTAATACACTAGGTGTGGGGTTATAGGCCAGTCACCCCAGCATTTGAGAAGCCGAGTCAAGAGAATTGTCATGACAAGGGGAGTTTCAGTGATAGAGTGAGACCCCAGGAAAGCAACCAAGGGACTCTGAAGAACAAATATAATAACAGATACAATAAAATCTGCTGCCCCCTAGGGAGGGTGAGTGTGTCTAAGATCTGTGCCTAGCACTGCCTGGTGGGACAGGAGTCAGGGCAAAGATCCTACCAATGGCTTAGGCTGAATGTATGTGGCCGAATTATCTGTGCACAAAAATAATCAAAATTATCCTTTATGACCAAGCACACAGCATGAAAATGAAGCCTCTCTAACCTTATCTAGTTTTCCAGTTCCCACACCCAGAGGCGGCTACTATATTGATTTCACGTGTATCCTTGTAAAGAAATCCATTCGTACACAGACATGCCCCGTCTGTCTGCTCCCTGTGATCAAAGAGCTCTCTAGTGGGCACCTGGACCTGCCATTCCCCTTTGAGGCTTTTCAGTAGATTGAGAAGAAACAGGATTCCCAAGGTGCTCCCTCTCATAGAGCTGAGACCTTGACTCACTGAGGATAGCCTTGAACTTCTGATCTTCTCGTATGCACTTCCTCAGATGTTGGGATTACAGGCATGGGCCTGAAGTGCTGAAGACTGAACTCAGGGCTTTTTGTATATATATATATATATATAATTTTTTTTTTTTTTGTATATTAAGCAGGCACTGACAACTAAGCTACATCTCCAGCCCCTCTAAGCCTTTAGTCTCTTTAGTCACCAACCACCCATGCACTCTGTGTCCTTCCTTTCTGTAATTTATCTCTTTTCAGGCCTTGGATTTCACGTCAGTTCCTCAAAGGAGCTGTCTCTAAATGTCTTTGACACCATCAAAGCCTTCCTTTGAAGTAGTCTATGCAAATTTTCATTGGCATATAATTGCGTATGCATTTATATGGTAATTTAAATCTAGCTGGACTAGAAGCTCCTGAGGGTAGGGATTCCAGCATCTCATGTACAAGTCACACTCCAAGTCCTGGGCTACAGGATTTGAGAAATGTCTTTTTTCATATTTTCTTTTAAAAAATTACCGTTACTTATTTTTTGTATAGAATAGGGGGAAAGCACACACAGGGTACATGTAAAGGTCAGAGGTCAAGTTTTGGAGTCCATTCTCTTCTTCCACTGTGTGGAATCTTCAGACTTGGTGGCAAGCCCCGTCATCTGCTTAGCCCTCTCACCAGCCTAGATAAGTATTTCTTGAGGAATCAAGACTTGATTAGTAGAGCTGAAAAGGATTATGGAGCTCTTCCTTTTCAACTTGAGAAGTTTACAAAAGTTTCAGATGTGCACAGAAGTTGAAAGAACACCACAATGAACTTCTCTACATACATCACCTGGAATCAGGAGCTGTCACGGTTTTACCACATTTTCATGATCTTTCCTTCTTTCATTAAACACTTTCCTAGCCTTCTGAAAACACAGAAATGTTAGTCACCATTTATTGAGTGTTTACTATGTGCTGGACATTGTGCTAAGTGCTTTGCTCATATATTGTCATCTTAGTTTCCCAATAACTCTGCCAGGTGACATTCTTAGCCCTATATCAGTGACAAAAAACCCAAGACACCTTAAGTCAGTTTATTCTGTGTCCCTAGCTCAGGTGGGTATCTGGTATATAAGGCTCATGTTTAAAAAAAAAAGATTAATTTATATTTGTGTGTGTGCCTTGTGCATGCAGATACTCTAGGAGACCAGAGGGCGTTAGATCTCTGAAACCAGTTACAGGCATTTGTGAGCACTGGGAACTGAACCTTGGTCCTCTATAAGAGCAGTGTGTTCTCTTAACCACTGAGGCGGCCCCCAAAGCCCATGTTCTCAGTGATAAAACATGGCTTGTTGTAATTTTAAATCAAACTTCCTTTCTATTGCCTTTTCTCCTGCACAGCTCTATGGGTTTCAAAGAAAAATTGAAGCATTGATTTCGTCTAAGCTATAAACAAAAGGATATTATGATTGTGGAAAGGAAACAGAGATTGACCCTATTATTCCCCTATTAAAAATCAATTCTGCCAGGCGGTGGTGGCCCACACCATTAATCCTAGTGCCTGGAAGGCAGAAGCAGGTGGATCTCTTGAGTTTGAGGCCAGCCTGGTTACAGAGGGAATTCAAGCTACACTGAGACCTGTCTCGAAAAACGAACAAACCAAACCAAACTCAACTCAGTGAGCTAGCACTATGGCTCAGAGATGGTAAAGGTGTTTGCTGCCAAGTGCAACAAGCCGAGTTCAATGCCCAGGAGCCACACGGTGGAAGAGAGAATTTATTCCTGCAAGTTGTTTCCTACCCCCGCCCCACACCCCTCCGCTCCCGGAATATACACTGTGTCAAGTGCATCCCCCACCCCAAACAAATACACAGGCAGACAAAGATATATACTAATTTAAGAACAATAATATTTTTCAACGTGTGAGAGGTTTATTGGGGGGGGGGGGAAGGTGGCGGCAGAAAGAGAAAGGGAAAAAGAGACGACAATAATTATTGAAACCTTTATTTATTAAGCTTCACTGAGATCGGGAAATAACAGTGAGCCAAATACATACTGTCCTTGTCTCGTGGATCAGAGGTAAGCCCTGCTGAAGCCATCTTGCTTACGTCTCTTCCGCTGAAGTTGTGGATTTAGAGTGAGAGAATACGGAGCGGCTGACATGGAGGCCTCGTCTGAGCTGGAATCCAGTCTAAGCCTTACTCACTAATTGTGGCCCCCGCCTGAATGCCCAGAGCTTCCGCTGCTAACCCACCCCACCCTAGGTAGGTGGGCTACGAAGGTGGAGCTCCCTGGCACCTCAAGGTTTTGTTAACACTGAGAGTGGATTTGTTAAAACTGAGAGTGGAAAGACCCGGCGCACGATAGGAAACATGGCAGGATGTTTCAAGACTCAAGCTTGACAACAGGGCACAGGAGACTTCCTGCCGGTCCCCAACTGAAAGGAATGGGAATTGGCGACAGTTTACAGCTGGCTTATTTCTTAGACTTCATTTCTAGAGTTACATTTAGTCAACTTTTAACAACGATGAAAAAAAACAATACCACCTGTGTAGCCCTCAAAGAATAAACCCAGAAGGCTTCCGTACAAAACACACTGTTTCAGTTTTGCATACAGAGTATTAATAGCTTCCCCTTGGCGAGCACACATGTGTGCAGGCGTTGTCCTGGGCCTTTTGCACACACTGCTTTGCTCTATTCTCTTCACGGCCCTATAAAGTAGGCATATTTATCTCACTTTTATGCAGAGGGACACTGGCAGTTGGGTTACCTAAGGTCATATAACAAGTGGTAAAAGTGGGCTTTGAACACTTGCCCGTTCATAAACCACCATCTTACCCATGTCTGTTTTGGATGGAAAGATGTGTTCAGCCAGGTATGTCTCCTAACCCCACAGCCTAAGTGTCAGGCTATTCTGTTGTTAAAACATTTCTGAGCCTGGCATGGTAGAGCGTACTTGCAGTCTCAACACTAGAAGTAGAGTCAAGAGGCTCCTAAGTTTGAATTCAAGGTCAGTCTGTGCCAGATAGTGAGACCCTGTCTCAAAGAAAATAAAGGGATGGAGGTAGGGTAGGGCTGGAAATGTAACTCACTGGCAGAGAGCTTGTCTGGCTTGGACTAGCTCCTGAGTTTGATCCTAGTACTGAGAACAACCTTTTTCAGTCTCCTCTAAGTTGGACTTGTCCTCTGTTTTCTTTTCTTAAATGTCAGCTGCTCTCATTACACGTGATTGACTATCAGGAATCTTCCTTTTTTTTTTTTTTTTTTTTTTTTTTACTACTACTCAGTAACATGATTCACACTCCTCCCCTCACAGCTGGCCATAAGAAAGGACAGTACTCAGGAAAGAAGGTGAGGCATCATGGGACTTTGGAGAATCAAAGATCCTTGCTTTAAGGAGGTCGAGAATAGCTTTCTGTAGAAAGCTGAGGCAGGGGACGGTGGCTCTGGGTTATGGTTCAGATCTTATGTGTTCCCTAAAGTCCCATATGCTAATGACTTGACTGACTGCTTGTGGCACCACTGGGAAGTGGTGGGACCTCCAGGAGGTGGGGCCTCACTGTAAGAAGTTAGGTCATTAGGGGTGTGCCGCTTAGAGGAGTTGCTGGAACCTCAACCCCTCCTTTTTACTCTTTTATGGACAACATGAAGTGAACAAAATTTCCCTGCCACATGCTTCTGACCTCCTCAGTGTAACACTGAAGTCTCCTCCTTCTCCTTGTAATTTCTTTACTTCTGGTATCTTGTTATAGTGACAGAAAACCAAGGGAACACACTCCAACAGGCGATGGCCACAGTCCAAAGACCACGAATATTAGCGGGACTTATTTTCCAACTTATGGTCGAGTGAAATAATGGTTTTGTTTTAAAAAAAAATTGTTTAAAAAAATGGGTTTGTAACTCCTAGCCAGCATTGGATTTTATTTCACCTTTTCATAGAAGGAGCCTATATGTATCCCTAAATTGGTTTTTTATAAGACAAAGTCACTGAACTCACAGCAATAAAACTCATATTTGTTTTGGACCTTACCATCTACTATTTTAAGCACTTTATAGATGTTCTTTCCTTTAACTTCACAATCAGCCCATGAGGGAGGTCCTGTCATTATTGGCTTTTTACAGGTAGTAAGTAAGTCAGAGACTTGCAAAAGGTACAAAGTTACAGTTATAGTCTAGAGAGCTAAGGTGCAATGAGAGCTAGAGTTAGCAATGCCCTAGTGCATGCTGGCATTATCTGAAGAGTAGGCTTTAGAATTTCTTTTTTAACACATGCACCACTCTCTCCCCCAGGCACACATGACTATGAAACAATAGGTACTTTGATTTCTTTGACTATAGTCATCATTCCATTACATACAACAAGAGACATAAGTCAAGACATCACTCTGTGCACCTTAAAGAAAGGAAACAAGAAGGAAGCAGGTATGCTAAGTGCAGACCTTCAGCTCTCCCTCTGCTCCTCCAAATCCAGCTCCATAGCCTCACTTCCATCTCTGTAGCGGACCACCTGCCTTGACTTCCCCTCCTCTTTGCCCCCATCTCCAGCAGACCACACAGATCTTCTTTTCCAGCCTTCCTCCTGCTCATCCTGTTATCCCAGCCCCCAAACTAGCAGGCTTTCCCTGCCAAGCCTGCCAGTGAAGCAGGTGAGCCTAGCTTCAGATTGTCACTCTCCATCCCCCCCACCTCCACATCCAGTCCCCAGTCTCAGCTCTGAAGCTGACTACCTGTTGTGGTCTCTCCTTATTCTCTGTCCACATTTCCAGGGAACTAAGAAGATCCTGGTGGAACACCCTATTTTCCTCCCTCCCGTGGACCTCCCCAGCTCCTCCCAGCCCATCCCCATTCAAAAGTGTCAGCTCCCAGTGCCTAGAAACACATTTTACCCAGAATCCCTAGTGGCCACACCTATCAGGATCAGAGAAGAATGTCTTACCAGGCAGCACACTGCTTCCACACCCTCCTAAGAACCAGAGCAGGCAACAGAAACCAAGAAACAAAATACCTACCCAAGGAAGACAAGGTCAAGTATCAGCACATAAAACCTAGCTGCCTATATACCAATGAAAAAAACACAATCAATAACAGCCAGGATAATATGTATCCACCAGAACCCAGCAACCAGACCATAATAGGCCCTGAGTATTGCAACATAGCTGAAACATAAGACAAAGGCCTTATATGATAGAGGCCCTTAAAGAGGAAATTAATAAATTCCTTAAAGAAATCTGTGACTATAAACACACACACACACACACACACAAACAGGAAGTGAATAAAAAAATTTTAAGATCTGAAAGTGAAAATAGAATCAATAAAGAAAACCCAAACTGAGTAAAATCTGGAAATGAAAAATTCAGGAACTCGAACAGGAACCTCAGAGGCAAGCTTCCCCAACAGAGTACAAGAGACAGAAGAGAGAATCTTAGGCATTAAAGATAGGATAGAAGAAAACAATACCTCCATCAAAGACAATGTTAAATCTGAAAAAAAAAATCCTGCAAAAAACATCCAGGAAATCTGGATAATTATGAAAAGACCAAAACTAAGAGTAATAGGAAGACAGGAAGGAGAAGTAGTCTAGGTCAAAGGCAAAGAAAATATTTTCAACAGACTCACAGAAGAAAATTTCCCTACCCTAAAGGAGACACCCATCAAAATACAAGAAGTATACAGAACACTAAATAGTCTGGACCAGAAAAGAATTCCCCTCAGCACATAATAATTAAAACACCAAATGCACAGAACAAAGGCAATATTAAAATATTCAAGAGACAGAATACTAAGTAACATAAAGGCAAATCTATTAGAATTACACCCGTCTTCTCAGTGGAGACTCTAAAAGCCAGAGGGGATTGGGGAGATGGTCTACAGACTGTACGAGACCTTACATGCCAGCCTGGACTACTATATCCAACAAAACATTCAATCACAATAGAAGGAGAAAATAAGATATTCATGCTAAACCCAAATTTAAGCAATATCTATTTACAAGCCCAGCCCTACAGAAGATGATAGAAAACAAAACAAAACAATACAAATAACCCCTTCAACCTAAAGAGTTAATCACATCCGAGAAAACATGAGGAACGAAAAATCCCAGGTCAGCAAGTCAAAAAAAGGACACGGACACACACACACACACACACACACACACACACACACACACATTACCACCGCAACAAAATCACAGGAATCAACAAACACTGATCATTGATATCTCTTAACACCAATGGTCTCAATTCCCTAATAAACACACACACACACACACACACACACACACACACACACACAGAATGGATGTGAATACATTGAATAAATTCACCCTTCTGCTGCATCCAAGACACATATCTTAACATCAAGAATAAACATCACCTCAGGGTAAAAGGATAGAGAAAGATATTCCAGGCAAACGGACCTAAGAATCAAGCTGATGTGGCCATTTTAATATCTGACAAAAAGACTTCAACCAAATGCTACTCAGAAGAGATTGGGAAGGACACTATGTATTCATCAAGGGAAAAAAATCAAGATGACATCCCAATAATATCTATTCACCAAACACAAAGGAACCCAAGTTCATAAAAGAAACACTACCACAGGTTAAATCACATATTGAGTCTCACACACCAGTAGTAGAAGACTTCAATACTCTACCCTCATCGATACACAGGTCATCCAAACTAAAACTGAATGAACAGAGAAATGTTGAAGTAAACTGACTTTAAAAACAGAATGGGCCTAATAGATACTTACAGAATATTTCACTCAAACACAAGAATAAATACCTTCTCCTCTGTACCTCATGGAACTTTCTTCAAAATTGACCACACAATTGAAAATAAAGCAATCCTCAGCCAGGCATTGGTAATACATGACTTTAAGCCCAGCATTCAGGAGGCAGAGGCAGGTAGATTTCTGTGAGTTTGAGGCCAGCCTGGTCTAGAGGGAGTTCCTGGACAGCCAGGGTTACCCAGAAAAACCCTGTCTCGAAAAATGAATGAACAAATGCAAATCTCAACAGACACAAGAACACTGAAATAACATCTAGATGTTATCCGACCACCACAGAGTAAAACAGAAATCTTACACTCTCCTGGGAAATGAACAATTCACTATGGAATGAGAAATGGGTCAAGACAGAAAGAAATGACTATTTTATTTATTTATTTATTTTTTAATGTGCATTGATGTGTTTGGCTGGCATGGGTGTCTGTATGAGGATGTCAGATCTCCTAGAACTGGAGTTACAGTTAGTTGTGAGCTGCTGTGTGGTTGCTGGGAATTGAACCCAGGTCCTTTGGAAGAGCAGCCAGTGCTCTTAACCGCTGAGCCATCTTTCCAGGAGAAATGAACATATGAGTGAAAAACGAATACAACCAGCATGTCTTGTCTTTCTACAGTGTGGGCTCTTCCAGTTTTGCTGTGGTGACCCCTGTGAAGCATTCCTGCTTGAAAGGCACCGATTCCCTTGATGTTTATAATATCAGCCTTCTTGTGGATTCATGTCCATGTGACCAAAGAGCAACTCTGTTTGTATCAGATTCCTCTCCTCTTTCCTTCTGTTCTTCTTATTTTGGTGGCTCATTGGATGGTTCTGGCAGAAAGAAAGCCATAGCACATATTGAGACCTGAGCATACCAGTGTAGACTTTTCTATCAGTGCTTTGTGACAATAGGTAGTTATCCTTCTCACACACACAGTGAACCTAAAGCTCAATGCTGTGAAATAATTTTACAGAGGCCACACAGTAAACCACAGAGGAGCAAACGCCAGACCAGACCTTTTCATTCCAAACAGTTAGGGCGTGAACATCGCTACATATTTTTTGTATCTTATTGAAACATTTGTGAGCTATGACATCTGAGGTCACAACAGGGCCTCCCAGAACCATGCGTTATCGAGCAAAGATCGACTTGACAAATATGCATGGAGGGAAGTCTCAGAGAGACATCCATGGGAGCAGAGTAGGGTGATCAGCATTGGGTAGAAACAGAGACATCACGGAGAGGAATTTTTCAGCCATTCAGCTGGCATATGTTTGGTGACAACAAACAAAGCCACCACACATCTGAGAGTCAGAGATTTCTTCCTTCCTTCCTTCCTTCCTTCCTTCCTTCCTTCCTTCCTTCCTTCCTTCCTTCCTTCCTTCCTTCCTTCCCTCTCTCTCTCTCTC
>NC_034590.1:148851057-148882335 GCF_900095145.1 Mus pahari
TCTCTCTCTCTCTCTCTCTCTCTCTCTCTCTCTCTCTCTTTCTTTCTTTCTTTCTTTCTTTCTTCCTTTTGCATGCCTTGACTTTGCATTTGGTAAGTCAGTTTCAAAAATTGAACAAAACAATAGCAGCAACAGGGAAACCCATCCATTTTGCAACAAAGGACCTGCCCTGGTAGGCGATGGACTCTTTCCTGGGCAATGTTTTGGTCTTGTTCTGGTGATGAGTGCATTCAAGGCTATGACGACCTAGCCGTTTTGTCTTCAGTTAACTTATATGTTAACTATACTTGCACTACTATCGTCATGGAAATCACACTGTTGCCATAGACAGAAGCAACCGAAGGAAGGAAACACTTGTTTTGGCTTATGTTTTATGAGGATTTTGGTCCATTGGGATCGGAAGAGGAAGACATGGTGGGGTAGATCATATCACTGCAGTGGGAGTGTGTGGATGAGGTTACTCACATCACGGAGGACCAGCAAGCAGAGAGTGCATCAGGAAACAGGCTGGCTGTGGCCTCTGAAGGCCCAGCTCTAGAAGTCTGCTCCCACTGCTAAGTCCCTTCTCCTAACAGTTACACATCCTCCTGTAATAGCTCCATCAGCTAGGAAATAAGCGTTCAGAGCATGAAAATGGTGGTGGTGGGGCATTTTAGATTCAGTCATAACAACTGCTTACAATAGAGAGTGGTTTAGTTTTCCAGACCACAATATCTTTATTTATAAAGTGCTTATGTGTACTACAAAGTATTGTCTTGAAAATTTTACGTCTCACCCCCTGTCCCCTGCCTCAGCAAGGCAGAGAAGAGCGCTGGCCTCCATGGGAATTCCTGGCACAGAGGGGTGGGCCACTCAATGTTTGATGGACTGAGTTAATCAAGGCGATGACACCAGCCGACAACTAGTTCCTCCCGTGAAAGCATGTCCTGTTTTCTATCATCTCTGCTCCATCCTTCATCGGCCCTTGTGTGTGTTAGCAAATGTATCATTTCCTTGCTGAGAAAACCTCTCCCCTCATAAATGATTTCACCTTCTTTTTCTTTTTTTTTAAGAGGGTGTGGTGCTTGGAACTCAACCAAAAACTTTTCACACATGCTGGGAAAGCACTCTACCAGTGAGCTCTACCTTAGTTCATTCCTAGTACTTTTGATTAAAAATAATTACTATTATCATTATTATAGGTGTGTGTGTGTGTGTGTGTGTGTGTGTGTGTGTGTGTGTGTGTATGGATGCACACATGCACATAGATCAGAGGATAAGTTTGTGAAGTCACTTCCGTCCTTGCACCTTTATGTGAGCTCCAGGTCTTCAGGTTTGCACCCCGAGGGCTATACTGAACATCTCACTAGAGCTGTTCTTTTGCGTTATGGACTCTTGGATTGCTTTCGGACTTCCTAGCTCACAGAGTGGTCCACTGATGGAAAGTCTCCCCTATTCTCTTCCTAGCTGAACAAATATCCCCACGAAGGACGGCCAGGAAGCTACACACCCAAGGAGGAAGCACCTCCAGGGAGCATGTCTTAAACACGTGCTCACTTCCTAGTGAGTTAGCTTCCTGAAAGGGGATCCTTAAGACAAAGTGTGGATGGTGACAGGAGCCATACTGCAAGGCAGAAAGGCTCTTCCACGTTTGATTTAAATAGATAGAAACAAGTTACAGATACACCAACCACCATTTATTTGATGGAATAATTCCATGGAATACTTCCATTTTTCATTTGCTTGGCTTGTAAACATATACAGAGAGAGAGAGAGAGAGAGAGAGAGAGAGAGAGAGAGAGAGAGAGAGAGAGAGAGCGAGAGAGGCAGAGAGACAGAGACATGCTCACAGAGCCTGCATCTTTGTACTCAAAAAAAAAAAAAAGAAAAAAAAAGAAATAAAAAAAAGAAAATCCAAGTTTGAGAAGTGGTCATTCCCTGGTGTGTTTGCCTGAGGCAGCAGTGTAGTAGACACCTGCAACCAACCTTCCTTGCACACTTCCAGAGCTCCGACTGTGCTCAGGGTTGTGCACACCCTTTTCAGAGCAAGCATCTCTCTGAACCTCTTAAATCTGGAATGTTCACAGTCCAGGTCTGGTCAGTGAGAGATAAGTGGAAGCTTCCTGCGTGGGGCGCTTCCAGGAAAGCCATTGTTTTCTTAACAAAACGAAGAGTGCAATTGGCACATGTGTTCTGTCCTTTACACTTCCGCTTCTTCCTGCCTGGAAATGTGGACCCGTGAGTGGGGGCAGCCCCCAGCTGTGGAGGAAGAATCCAGGCACTGAGAGTGACCAGGGAAAGAAGCTGCAGCGGAGTGTGAGGCCTCTTCCTTAGATGGCTGCTTCGGTCAGATTTGAAGACTTTAGTCACAAGAGAAAAAAATAAAGCCTCACTCAAGAAAAACAATGGGTCAGTCCCTTGCAGTTCAGTGTAGTCCTGTAGGCTTCAAGAAAAACAGCATATCTTTGAAGATATTGGGAATCAGATGTACCATGTCACAAATACCACTAGGTTTTGGACCATCTAGATTTTGTTAGCACTTATTTAATTATTTTCCTCTACCCCTGCCATTTCTCCTTCTCTTTCTTCCTTGCCTGCTTTCTTCCTTTTGTAATTCCAAAATTTGTTGAGCAGCTCTTATGGGATCCATAGGCCGTAACCTCATAGCCAATATTTCTGCCCTCAAATGATTATATATTCCTTAGTGCCCTGGATAGTTTTATGGCACTTGACACAAGCTAGAGTCTTCAAAGAGGAGGGAGCCTCAATTAAGAAAATTCCTTCATAAGGTCAGGTTGTAGGCAATCCTATGGGGCATTTTCTTATTCAGTGATTGATGGGGGAGGGCCCAGCCCACTTTGGGTGGACCATCCCTGAGCTCGTGGTCCTGGGTTCTGTAAGAAATCAGGCTGAACAAGCCATATGGAGAAGCATGGTAGCTCCATGGCCTCTGCTTCAGTTCTTGCCTCCAGGTTCTTGCTCTGACTTCCTATCACCCTGACTTCCTTTGACGATGCACAGTGATATGAAATCTTGAGGCAAATAAGCCCTTTCTTTCCCACGCTGCTTGGGTCATGGTGTTTCATCACAGCAATGGAAACCCTAATTAGGACACTTATATACTTATGACATCAGGCCAGTGGCAGGAGGCACAGAGAGGTCAGCGAGATTATGACGGATACTGATGGGCAGGGCCTGGTCTGCAGAGGTTATTGTGCATGTGGATCTGAGTCTAGAGGGATGTATGGGAGTTTGGTTGGCAAAGGCAGTGGATTGAGTAAGAGGCAGACACGGCAAGTGTGGGGCATCAAGGCTGTAGAGCTCGGCACTTTTAGGGAACTGAAAGCTGTCCCCTTTGACTGAGACACTGAGAGCAAAAATGTAGCACAGGACTGGTCTAGTGAGGCCGACGGGGTCAACTTGTGTTAGCTATGTGTGCCTATATCCTAAACACAACGGGAGGCAATGGGAAGTACCTCAAGACTCCAAACCTGACCATATTTGAGATAAAGAATCCAAAGGCCAAGCCTTCTAATCATAGTTTATATAAAGTGTGTGTGTGTGTGTGTGTGTGAAAGAGAGAGAGAGAGAGAGAGAGAGAGAGAGAGAGAGAGAGAGAGAGAGAGAGAGAGATGGAAACACTGAAGACTCTATTGTGAAGCAAGAATAAAGCAAGTTGGATGAGGGGAGAGATGGGCTTCCCAGTGGACAGAGTGACTCGGGTGAAGGGTTTTGGAGGCTGAAAAAGCAAGTCACATGAGGGGACCTCAGGATTTGGAGTTTATCCACATGGATGTAAAGAGGGCAATGATGGGAAGGCGTGTGCAGTTGGACTGAGGAGGGTTGCGCCTCGGAACGGGGAAAGGCAGGGTAGCGGGGCACTGACTGCAGAGACAACTCCTTAGGTTTCACAAGTGGGTGCACAGGTCAGGGCGGAGGAGGCTGCAGGCGGGAGACCACGGAGAAGGCTGCGATCATCTATTGGAGACTGCTTTCAGAGACTGGAGCCGCTCAGCTAATTAGCTTGAGTGGAAAGGAGGCACAGTCAGCCTCATAGTGTGCAGCCCTCTGGTCCATTTGGTCCTTAGGAGACGCAGCTATCAGGCTGCCTGTGTCTCTCTCTGCCTGGAGCGTCCCTCCTTCCGCCCCCCAGCACACACACACATTTTCTTACTTTGCTTCTAGCACACCAGCTCATTCCATAAGGCTCCTGGTTTCTGCTTGCTGGTTTCATTTGTCAAAGTCTGTGGGAGGTTTGGGCTGCTATGTGTGGTTGTATGAATGAGAATGGCCCTCATAGGCTCATGTATTTGAATACTTGGTCCCCTCCGTTGGTGGAACTGTTTGGGAAGGATTAGAGGGTGTGGCCTTGTTGGAGGAGGTGTGTTGCTGGGGTAGACTTGTGCCACTCCTCTGCTCTGCTCTTATTTGTGGATCAAGATGTGAGCTCTCAGCTGTCCCCGCTACCATGCCTGCTCTACCGCTAGGGAACTCTAATCCTTTAAACTAGAAGCCCCAGGCTAAACACTTTCTTTTTCTTTTTCTTTTTTCTTTTTGGTTTTTCAAGACAGGGTTTCTCTGTGCCGTCCTGGCTGTCCTGGAACTCACTTTGTAGACCAGGCTGGCCTCGAACTCAGAAATCTGCCTGCCTCTGCCTCCCAAGTGCTGGGATTAAAGGCGTGTGCCACCACCGCCAGGCAGCACTTTCTTTTATAAGTTGCCTTGGTCGTGATGTTTTTTTTTTTGCTTTTATTTTTTTAAGATTTATTTATTTATTATATGTAAGTACACTGTAGCTGTCTTCAGACACTCCAGAAGAGGGCGTCAGATCTTGTTACGGATGGTTATGAGCCACCATGTGGTTGCTGGGATTTGAACTCCGGGCCTTCGGAAGAGCAGTCGAGTGCTCTTACCCACTGAGCCATCTCACCAGCCCGGTCGTGATGTTTTATCATAGCAACTTAAAAATAATTAAGGCACCATGGAACCCACTGACCTGAATACTCTGAATTTTACAGCCTCAGAGCCTGTCTATCACCAAGGGGAACTCTCCTTGCTTGTCATAACAAAAAGTCATCCCACTTAACTCCAAATTAATTTTCTAGTCGCAAAACCAATACAGTCCACACAACAAATCCCACTCACTCTGTGTTGGCAGGGAGTCCTAACAATTTACATTGCTATATTAGAATCAAATAGACCAGGTCATGAATTCTGCAAAGCTTTGAGCCATGTAGACTTTGTTGGTGTTTATTCGATTATTTTCCTCTTCTGCCATTTCCCTGTTTCTTTCTTTGCTCCCCTCCCTGATTTATTCTTCTTTCCTTTCATTATCTGCCAGATAGCATGGTTTCACTCACATTATTTCTACATTTGTCCAGTAACAGGTTATTATCTGTCACCAGAATGAGGACAAGGACCGTGTTTATCTCATCTCTCAGTGTGTGTCTATTCCTGAGTAATAAATTACCTCAGAATGTAGTGAGTTAAAACACCACCAGATGACTCAAGCCGAAGAAGCAGCTCCACCCATGCCTTTGCTTGTCAGGCGTTAGAGAAGTGTCCTCCTGCAGCAGATGGGAACAAACACAGACACTCACGGGCAGCCACCATGAAGGGACAGAGAACTGGAACACTCAGCTCTAAAGGGGATGTCTCCATAAAACCCCTCTCCTCAGGGCTCAGGGAACCCCTTAAAGAGATGGAAAGAGGTAAGAGCCAGAGGGGACGGAGGACACCAAGAAAACTAGGCCCTCTAAATCAACACGAAATAAGCTCTTATGAACTCACAGAGACCTCATGAGGCAGCATGCACAGGGCCCGCACGGGTCTGCACCAGGTCCTCTGTGTAGGCTTCCAGCTTGGTGTTGTCTTTTTAAAAGGGGATTCCTGAGTGTAAGAATGAGTGGGTCTGTTCCTTGTGCTTTCTCTTGGGCTCTTTTCCTTCTGTTTGTTTGTTTTGTCAAATTCCAACGGGCTAGCTTTTATCTTATGATATTTTATTTTATTAAACAAAAACCAGACACTGAATAACCTCCATAGGTTGGGGATTTGGCCTGGGTGGTTGTGCCTTTGGGGCCTGTCATGAAGTCAGTCAAGAGGTTGGCTGAGGCTGCAGGCCTCTGAAGGGCTTCCAAGGCACGTTTTCGTGCTGTTGGATCACCACATGGGCATGACCTTGAGTAGCTGCTTGAGTATCCCCACAGTATGGTAACTGGTTCCCTCAGAGCAAGTGATTCATGACTACGAAAGGAGGAAGATGGACTCCTTGACTTTTATGGCCTATTCTCAGAAGTCAAACATGGCTGGTGCTCCATCTGCTCGTCAAGAGTGACTCATTAAGTCTGCCCAACATTGAAAGGAAGGGGAGTTAGCCTCTATTGTTTGAAAAAATGATTGTAAAATTCTTTTAGAGTTTTTTTTTTTTTTTTAGAAACTACTCCAACTGTTCTAGCCTCAGGACTCGGTACAGTGCCTGCCAGCTACTGGGTGTTTATTAGTAGTTTGGAAAATATCAGTCTCTCTCTTAGATTTGGGTACTAGCAATGGGACAGCGGCTCAAAGGCAGACGGTTACAGTAGGGAATTGGCATTTGAGCTTTAGTGCCTTTCTCACAGGTCCCAGCAGGAACTGGCTTGATCATCTTAAGTCGCTTGGCCAGGCACAGATGTGAGCCACTGGTGTTTCTTCAGGTCTAGATATCAGCTTGATAGAAGAGCTCAGAGAACTCACAGGGTCTTGAGAATAGACAAAGCTAGTGAATTAGAATTCTATCTCCCTATTTATAACACGAATCTCTAATTGTTATATCGAGGTACAGATAATTTATATATCTACTCTACATATCCCTGAAGACTTGTGGTCTCTTGAGCAAACAGATCCAGGTTAGAGCGTGACGCACACCCCTTAGCTGGGATGCAGGATGCAGGATGCAGGATGCAGGATGAACAGGATGCTGGGAGAACAGGATGCTCAAGAAAACCTCTCCTCTCTTTTCCTTCTTTGTGATTCTCTTTGGCATCTTCTCCAGATTTTTCTCAGCTGGTCATGGTGGCCTCCATCTGTAATCCAAAAATTTGGAGGTAGAGGCAGAAGAAATGTCACAGTTTGAGGACACCCTCTACAGCTACATGAAACGCTTTCTCAAAGGGCAAGCAACCTTAGTCTTCCCGTAGTCATTTGCCCTCGTCATGAAATAGTTACACAGAGCTGAGCATGATGGCCCATACCGATAGCCCGAACTACATAGGCTCAAGTGGAAGGATGACTTAAAGTCAGGGGTTCAAGGTCAACCTGGGCAACACATCCAGACCATGCTTATGGTACACAGCACAGTAGTTCCATATTAACTCCATTTCAACTCCTCTTTCCTTCCACAGAGTTTTGTAAAAGTTCATCTTTCTTCCCCTTATCCATCTGATTTCCACTTCTACTCTTACAGCCTGTTCCTTTCAAGGCTGCCCATGACTCCATCGCCTTACCAGAGCCATTATTTTCTTAGTCTCAGAGCATCTGACTTGTCAGCTGTGACCTTTGAAGTTGTTTTTTGTTTCTGACTTGGTGCCATCACATTTTTCTGGCTTTCTCCAGCTGTTGTAACCAGAGGTCAGAAGAGGGAGGTTGACGGGACTGTGTGCTTGGTTCCTTGGCCTTTAAACACATCGTCCAGGATCTCTGTGAGCGCATGCCTCTGCCCCAATTGTCTCTTTAGAGGGACACCAGTCAGAGTGGATTAACCCTTTCCTGAGAGCTGCCTCTTAGTTGATGATGCCTGACTCCCTTTTCCAAGTAAGGCCACGTGCTGACATTCTGAACGGTTATCAAGCAACCTTCTAGACTTCGCTTTCCCTCCATCCTGCCCTTGGTCTCTGCTGAGAAAATTCATCGTTTATATCACCTTACAACCGAGGATACCCAAGGGCTTTTGCCTTGGAGTTTTGGAGGGACTGATCCAGTAACCCAGTTGTAATATTCAGATGCTTCTAGGCCCCCTTAAATTTATAAGGATCAAACTAGACTTATCTTATCCTCAGTGCTGTTGTTTCTCATGAGTCTTTCAGCCTCAAACTGGCTCCATGGTTCATTTGGTTATGGGGGTCAAGCTCACCACCACCACTACCACCACCTCTTCCTCCTCCTCCTTCTCACCCAAGTCTGTTGATTACACTGCTCCAATTGCCACCACATAGCTCCCTTTCTTTTTTTCCTCTCTGCTGTCACTTTGACATTGATTTTTCATCTTTTAACTCAAATTCTTCATCTTCATCATCATCACCGCCAACATCATCTTCGTCACAGCATTTCACAATGCAGCCCAAGCTGGACTCAACCTTCCTGTCTCAGCCTCCTGTGTTCCACCATACCTGGGAAGCTAGAATTACTATGACTAATAATGATAATAATAGCCAGCCTTTATCTTGAATATAGTGAGCAGCATGTCCTTACATGAGAGCCTTTTTGCTTTTGCCCTTTTCAATACATTTTGCTGGTGTGAATGTATCAGCCCCTTGTCCTACTTTGAGTGTGGTAAGACACTGACAGACAGTGGCCCTGGCTATTACTCTCCCTACCTTGCTGCTTTGAGTCAAGGACTCTTATTGAATCAGAAGCTCTGTGTTCCTGCTTTACCCTGGACAGCCAGTGTGGCCTGGGATCTGCCCATTTTGCCCCTTCTATGCTGGGTTTACAGGAACACACAAGACCACAGCCCTGCCCTGCTTTTTATGTGAGCCCCGTGGATTTAAGAGCTCTTACCTACAGAGCAATCTCTCCAGCTCCTCCCCTCCTTCTCAACCCATTTTGAGACCTTGTCTTATGTTGCCTTCTAATTTGGATGACCTTGAACTTCTGATCTATCTGAATGCATGTCTGCTAGGCTGAAGAACATACCCAGGATGTTTTCTTACATACTAGGTGAGCTTGCTACCAATGGAACTGCAGTCCCAGACATTATTTATTTCTTCTAAATTTTCTCAATCCACTAGCATTTAACACAGTCAAATCTTAAGTATTCATCAGCCACATGTAGCAAATGATAAAGTGACAAAGACGCTGGCCATTGTTAAAACCCAGATAAATTAGATAAATACGCTTGCATAATAACTTGTCCGTTTTTCTTTTTCTTTTTTCTTCCTTTCTTCCTTCCTTTCTTTTTCTTTCTTCCTTTCCTTCTTTATTTTTTGTGGCAAAGTTCAGTGCCCTTTAGAGAAGAGGTACTTAACCAAGGTTTGTTTTTCTAATGGAGTTATTTTTCATTCAGTTGAACATTTCAGTACTTGTTTTATGTAGACAGTGACTAAAATACCTCCCTGTAGCCATTTTTTGTTAAGCCATGAAACAGAAAACAATTCATACATTTTACTTTGTTTCTCTGTAATGAGAGATGCTTTAAGAATGTGTTTTTATAAGATTTGCCAACATTTTTATCTTACACAATAATAGCTCCCTCCCCATTTCCTTTTGGAGGATTGATGGGTGGATAAAACTTGGGACGGAAGATCTGACAGTGTTGAGACGACAGCAAAACAACGTGGTTTGAAGAAAAGGCTTCAGGGAAGTGACACTGCAGAACACTAGACCACGAGCAGTAGGAAATGGCTCCTCTTCGGAGGATGCTGGGATTTATGTTAATTAAGAGTGGGCGGAGTCTGGGAAGACTGACAGTCCTGCAAATGGTCCCAGGCTGCGTTAGAACTAGACTCCTCTGGTTGGTATTTCCTAGGATCTGCTGCTGCTCACGGCTTGCCCCCACAAATTATTTCTTAGGCAGATGTTAACGCCACTTAACATTCTCTGATATTAATGCTCCCAAACTCATTATTTTAGGAAAGGAAAAGGATGTTTTCTATAAAGTGTGTCACTTGGTTTTTTGTTTTTCGTTTTTTTTTATTTAGACTTTTCTTCCTTTTTTTTTGGACAGAGACTTACTTTGTAGCCATAGCTGTCCTGGAAACTCACTATACAGAACAGGCTGGCATTGAACTCACAGAGATCTGCCTACCTCTGCCTCCTAAGCACCGGGACTTAAGGCATGTGCTGCCGTGCCTGACTTCATTCATGCTTTTTTGAGGCAGGGACTTGCAAACTAGCCTGGGCTAGCCTTGAACTTGTGATGCTGAGGACAAGCCCCGCACTCAGCCTGTAAACGATTCATAATAAGATGTGAAAAACCCTTTCAACAAAAGTAATTCAGTTTGAACATGGAAGCACTAACATATTAGAAACATCTGCAGAAAAGCCGCTGGGAAAACCCCTCGGACCATTGGGTTCGCCTGAATTTGCTCCCAGGCGCAGACAGCCAGGCTGTTCACCTTGGCCACAGAGAGATCAAGGATCCAGACTTCCCAACGCCTGTGTCAAGAGTTTTCTTTTGCTAAAAGCAAAACCAGCATTTATCAAATACTAGCTGATTGTTAGGCGATGGGTTAAACACTTTTCACAAATTTCAACAACCTAAAAAATAAAAATAAAAATCCTCCAAATAGAAAGCATTTTAGGTTTAGAGGAAAAAGCATGACTATCAAATTTTCTGTTGGCATTTCCTTCACTTTCTCAAATGAAAGTGACTACGCAAGATTCTAAAAATAAGGGTGGCTCCCATTTCAGAGTCTAAATACGCAAAGAAAGGGCTCTTGGTGGTCTCTGCCTGGCTGTGTTTTGAAAGCTAAATAAATAAGCCTCAAGTCACAACAAAAACTCAACTCCCCAGTCTGCCTTGCTCTGTCTTTTGTTCACTATTTCTCTTGTCTTTTTAGTCTCTCTTTCCTTCTCTCTCTTACTCTCATCTCATTTCCTTCCTTCCTTCCTTCCTTCCTTCCTTCCTTCCTCCCTCCCTCCCTCCCTCCCTCCCTCCCTCCCTTCTATTTTAGAGAGTGTGGTGTTTAAAGACAACTTCTGTCGAGATTCCAAGTCTTCTGACTTGTGAACTGTGTGAGAACCTGGACACCATCTTAAGCAGTGGTTCTCAACCCTTTTGTGGGTTAAATGACCCTTTCACAGGGGTCACATATCACATGTCCTACATATAAGATATTTATGTTATTATTCTAAACAGTAGCAAAATCACGGTTATGAAGTAGCCATGAAACTTGGGGGGAGGAGGGTCACCACAACATGAGGAACTGTCTTGAAGGGTCGCAGCATTCGGAAGGTTGAGAACCACTGCTCTAAAGGGAAGTAGAGGCCCAGAGTGGTAAAGGATTGTGCCTGAGGTCAACTGAATAAACTGAGACCAGCAAGCTGCTGACAGGTCTGTGGGGATGGCTCAGTGTTTGCCATGCAAGCAAGAGGACCTGAGGTCAGTTCCCAGAACCACGTAACCAAGCTCGGTATAGTAGTGCATGCTGGGGAAGCAAAGACAGAGGCACCCCTGGAATTTGGCAACCAGCTAGCCTATTTATCAAGTTCCAGGACAAGTGAAAGACTCTCTCAAAAACAGAGTGGACAGCACCTAAGAAACGACAGCTGAGGTTGACCTCTGGCTTCCACACATGCGCATGCGTATGTGTGCACACACGTCCAACACACATGTGCAAAGCAACCTGAGCAGCAGTGGTCGTGTCTGACGGCTTCTCTAGGTGTCAGGCCTTTTGGTTGTTCATTCTCAAAGTCTTTAACCTCCCTTGAAAGTGTTCAGGGGCCATTGGCAGCAGTCTTGGAATGAAAAGAAAACCTCTATTCATGTTCTGCGCTTCAGGTGAGGTGAGGGACAGACTGCCTAAGGGCCTCACACAGAATGTTTTCTCAGAGATACAGGGGTCTTGACTTTGGAATAATAGCAATCCACAGAGAAACCTCAAGATGGCAGTGCTTGTGCCTGGATTTGCTTTTGGACACTCACGTTCTCGGGCCTTCTGGGAAAACTTTGCCACGGTTTTCCAGCACAGTGGCTTCGACAGAGGCATCTCAAAAGGTGCGGTGTGGAAGCAGCCGCCTCAGCAGGAGACTGGGGTGGGGATGGGGCAGGATCAGACCAGAGCCCCATCTGGAAGCCTCAGTGAGAGGACCTGGAAACAGGGATTGCCCAGAGGCCCCTTAGCAACCCGCACCTGCACCGACAGTCAGCTCTGAGCCTGGTCTTAGAAGCAGCGCTGACATTTGTTCTTCACAGTCAGCTAGTTGATGGAGGACACTACTTGGAACTGGGCTAAGACAACATGCTTTTGGGGGCGCCATCGTTTCCCTTGTATGATAGGAAAGAATGGGCTCCCATGATGCCAAACTCCTACCTAGATGTAAGACTGCTATGACTCTCGAATCACATTAAAATAATAGAATAACCTGTGCTTGAATTGCTTACTGTTTATAGCCCTACTCCCCCCACCCCCATCCTACCTAGATCAAACAGATTTAACCTTAGTGGAAAACTTTGATGCCCTAAATTCCTGGAAGAATTTGATGGACGTTAAAGCTGCTGTATGCTTCTGGAGATTCGACACCAAGAAGCCTGGCAAGCTGAATATTGCGTGAGGTCAGCAGAGTTAGTGGGATGCAGAACTGGAAAGCTGTCCCAACTGTAAGCATCTGCCATGTGGTGCCAATCCTGGAGTTTGGGTTCCCAGCTCACACGTAAATGGGGGCAGTGTGATAGCCTGCCTGTTGCCTTGGTACCCAGGAGGAATAGACAGGGGAGCCACATGAGCAGAACTGGCAAGCTCTGGATTCAAGCGAGAAACCAGACCTCAATGTAACAACATGGAGAGTGATCAGGGAAGGAACTTTGTGTTCTGACCTCCAAATACATGTGCGTGTATTTGTGGAAGTACATCAGAACACACACATACACACACACTACCATACATACAACCATTCAACCATACATACATACATACATACATACATACATACATACAGGATTAGTGGAATGTTCACCAGATCTTAAGACTAACTCCCAGTTCCTACATGTGATCTACAAGTCCTGTGAGATCTGACTTCTCCTTTCCAGCCTGGTGACATTCCCTCTGTCTCTTCATTCATTTGATTCCTCCAAGGCAGAAACTTCCCCCAGCTCAGAGCCTGCCTGTCCCACCATAGCTTGTCCCCTGGAGCTCTCTGCTTCGTTCTTACTTTGCCAAGATGACCCAGGCCTCAGCATTGCACCACAGCTTAGATCTCTGACGGCCACCTCATCAAAAGCGGACCGCTCTGTCCTTGTCACAGACTGAATAGTGTTTGGGTTAGACATTTATTTGTCTCCCTACGTATGCTGGGAAATTCTAAGTTGTGGAGTTTTTCTTCCATGTTTACCACTATTTCCTGGCATATAGTGGGAATTCAGTGAGGATTTGCTGGGTAGGGGCAGAGGAAGGTACTCGGTTGGCAAGCTGAATTTGATCCCCAGTACCCAAATAAAAGAGCCAGATGCAGTGGCCTGTTTGGAATGTCAGCAATGGAGAGAGAACGAGACAGGCAGATAGATCCCTGCTTGGGGCTCATTGGCCACTCCTAGACCTTCAAAAAAACAAGGTAGATAACATCAAAAGTACACCTGAGGTTGACTCTGTTGTTCACAATCATGCATGGGCATGTATATCTGTACACACACATGCCCATGAACACAGATACACACGTATGCATAGATGTGGAAAAAGTACTAGTACTGAAGTAAAATTAAATTAAAAAAAAAAAAGTTACACTGGTTAGTGAAGGAATGAGTTGGGTGTGTTAGCCAAAGAGCCCCAGGACATTCTCCAATTAGTGGGTCTTTTGTTGTTCTGAGACATGGTCCTGCCCTCCCTCCCAGGCTGGCCTTGAATTCAATCCTCCTGTTTTTCCCTCCAGAGAACTAGGATTCTAGGTGTTTACCACCACACCTGGCTTTTACTGGTTGTTTATATATGACACAACCTACACAAATACTCGGTGAAATCGCCCCTTTGACCCCATTTGGGCAATGTGGAATGGGCTATCTGCCTCTAGGTAAGTTGGCATTAATTCCAACGTGTGTTTATTTAGACCGAATAGGCCTCTTTAGTGGCTCAATTAAGAACACCACCTTGCCAGTTCCTTTAGTCTCCGTCCCATCCGCCTAAATTCTTGCTACATCTTGGAGAAGTTTATGGGGCCAAGAAGTTACCTGAGCTTTGATATCATTAGGAGAGAAATCTTGAGCAACTTCGCCTACGAATAAGTTCAAATCAAGGCATACATGCAATTACCACAGGGTCACCCATCTGTAATCTGTTTTGTTGCTGGGACCACATGGAAAAAGAAAAAGAAAAAAAGAAGTTATTTATTAAGGACAGAATGGTTCCTTTTGAATTCTGTAGCAACCATGCCCTGCTCTTTCTCCTCTCTCTCTCTCTCTCTCTCTCTCTCTCTCTCTCTCTCTCTCTCTCTCTCTCTCTCTCTCTTTCCCCTTCCAGTCCATGGAAAGTGTTATCTCAGGAGGCTTTGTGCAGGAAGTTGGGTTTATCACTTCCGCACAGTTGCAGTTTTTTTGGACTTAACTACATGCTATCAGATTACATCAAAAAAACGTGGGCCTTTGTGTGCTTAACTCATCAAAGGCATCGTGGACCCTCAGGATTTGCTATCACTAAGCTGCAAACGCAGCCATGTAGCAAAACAAAGCCTATCTAAACAGGACGTGCCCTTTCTGCCATGCAGTTGCTCTCTGCTCGCAGCAACACTTGGGGGCTCAGGTGTTTCACTTCTTGTTTTTATATTTATCTCCGTTTAGAATTGCTGTCATTTGCCTGATTGTGTTCAAGGAAGGAAAACCCAAAATACTACTTAGCAAGATCACGGCCATTCACGCTGTCAGTTGGGCTGGCAAAACCTTTACTTAAGGTTAGGGTTCTTGGTTCTCACTTTGGAGAAGCAAATCAGTGAAAACTATCAAGAGTTATGGAGCCTGTCACCCCGGTTTGAAATCTGGCTTCCTCTACAGCTGTCACTGACCCACTCGGGCTTTCTTTTTTCCAACTGAGAAATGGAGGTAATTATAACACCCATCTCATAACTTATTTGTTTATATATTTATATATATTTTTTATTTATGTGTGTGTGTGTGTGTGTGTGTGTGTGTGTGTGTAGCTACAGCCTTATTTAGCTGAGGCTGGCCTGGAAACCAGTATGAAAATGAGGATGACCCTGAACTTTTGATCCCCTAACCTCTCCATACTAAGATTATTTATGTAGATTTTAGTTAATAGAGAGTCTCACTGTGTAGCTCAGGCTGGCTTAAAACTCAATATGTACATTCAAGTCCAGACTAGCCTCAAACTCAGAATCTTCCTATCCCAAATCCCCAAGTGACAGGACAACAGTCATGCGACCCACACACCTAGCGCCCTAGTCCCCTGACACAGAATAAATCACATCCAAGAACGTGTGAGAAGTGCCTATAGAAAAGGCTTCCTCAGGAGGCCTATGACATTCTAAAGACCAAGGATGCTGTGTCCCAGACAACCACAGAATGGCAAGACTGTAAGACAGAGCTCTGGTCCCAGGCTGAATACGCTTCTACCACTCAGGACTTATTACTAATTTCTTCCTTTATTTTTGTTTTTTAAGACAAGGTCTCCCTTGGCAGCCAGCTGGCCAGGGACCAGCTGCTGATATAGAACTTGCAACATCCTCCTGCCTCAGTCTCCTCAATGCTGGAATTCGAAGTGTGAGCCACCATGCCTAGGGTTATTTTCTTCCTTAGAAGTTCCCTCTTCTCTTGGTAGGATGGCTGCCAGAGGCTGCCTCTATTGGCAGCCACAAGAAACCAACCCGCAAGTGTGAAGTAATAATTCTACCCTGGGGCTGGCTCCACCCTGTTGACCAAGGGTTTTTTGGTTTTGTTTTGTTTTGTTTTGTTTTAGTTCTGCTCAGCCAACTCCGTTTTTTTTTTTTTTTTTTTTATATGCTTTGCCTAAAAAGGAGTTCTCACCCTCTCACCCAACACTGCTGCAGTGGGAAATGGCTGACTGCCCCAGAACTTCCGGACACAGAGCTCGCTCTTTCGGGGGATGGAAATGGCGGCGGCACAAGCTTTCCACTTCAGGGTTTGAGGGTTCCTCCTGGCAGTGACTGTCTACCATGAAGCTCCTTTCCTCAAAGCAGATGTCAGAGGAGGGACTCCATCCTGTACAAGATCCTCTCGCTGGGGTCATATGACAAGGCGGTCTTCACGGATATTTGCATGGAGGAAGTATGACAATTTTCATAGGCCTTTGGCCGGAAAGAAATTGAAGTTACACCTAAAAACCTGTATGCTTTAGGAAGGTCATTTTTATCTTTTTCGACACCTGAACCCATCTAAAATAGGATATTAAAACAAGCCTCATGCTTTGTTCTTTCCTCTTCTTCTTTCAGTTGTTTTGATAGGTGTTTGTTTGTTTCTTGGAGTCATGGGCTTAGGATACAGCCCAGGCTGGCTTAGAACTCACTATGTTGCCCAAGCTGGCCCTCAACCCTTGATAGTTTTCCTCCCTCCGTCTCCTGAGTAATCAGATTACAAGCGCAAGCCAACACTCCTGGCTTTTATTTTGCTTTTGTGATTGTACAGGCATATCTGTATATACACGTTCAAATGCATACGGGCATATATGTATGTGTCTGTGTGTGCGTGCATGCATGCCTTATTTATTTATTAAACAGGATATTTACTTTCTTTGTTAAAAATAAGATTCCCTTGGGGCTAGAGAGATGACTCAGTGGTTAAGAGCATTGACTGCTCTTCTGGAGGTCCTGAGTTCAAATCCCAGCAACCACATGGTGGCTCACAATCATTCATAATGAGTTCTAATGCCCTCTTCTGGTGTGTCTGAAGACAGCTACAGTGTACTTACATATAATCAATCGATCAATCAATCAATCAATCAATCATTGGGCCAGAGGGAGCAGGGCCAGAGTGAGAAGAAGAAGAAGAAAAGATTGCCTTTATACAGAAAATGTGGTACATTTACACAATGGAGTACTATTCAGCTATTAAAAACAATGAATTTATGAAATTCTTGGGCAAATGGATGTATCTGGAGGATATCATCCTTAGTGAGGTAACCCAATCACAAAAGAAGTCACTAGATATGCACTCACTGATAAGCAGATATTAGACCAGAGACTTAGAATACCAAAGATACATTGTGCAAAACAGAAGAAAACCAAGAAGGATGACCATTGTGTGGATACTTCATTCCTCCTTAGAATAAGGAACAAAATACTCATGAAAGGATATAGGTACAGAGACAAGATTTAGAGCTCAGCCACCACAGAGAATACGTTCCCAGTGTCCGTGCTGAATTGAGTGTTCCCTATTCGGAAAGAAGACTTGGGACGTTTGCCTAGAGCCCTCTTCCAGGAGTTTTAAACGCTGACCGCAGGGATCAGCATTTCCTGTAGACCGATATTAAAAATCTTCTTTTCTAATTACAAAGGTAATAAATGTGTTTTATTAACCCGGATGCCTACCTAAGCAGAGAAGTGTAGAGATTTTAAAATTTGTTGCAGGAGTGGCGCAGTGATAGATAGAGCTTTGCCAGCATGTACGAGATCCTGGGTTTGGTTCTCAGTACAAGAAAGGAAGGAAGGAAGGAGGGAGGGAGAAAGAAAGGATAAAATGCAAGACTTTCATAGTGACATCGAATGGTAGTTATCACATACTGTTCCAATGTACATCAAAACATCTCAGTGTTTTTTAAAATGCCAAAATGAAGCCAGGCTGTGATGGCTCTCATCTTTAATGCCTTTAATACTCAGGAGGCAGAGGCAGGGGGAATCTCTGTGAGTTGGAGGCCAGCTTGGTCTACAGAACAAGTTCCAGGACAGCCAGGGCTACATGAAAAACCCTGTCTTGAAAAACAAAACAGATAAACAAGTGAAACAAAAAGCTAAGACAACTCTTCTGAAACCTACATGTTTTCCTTAGTGGTGTATCTAGGATAGATAAGACGTCAATACAGACGTATTTATCCCACTGTTTTGTGTTGCTCCTCCAGCTTATAGTGATTCCAAGGTATAATACCCTATAAATTATTTACTTAGTTTGCTGCATTAGACTTTAGACTATTTCAGTTTGGGTTTTTTTTTTGGGGGGGGGGCGGGGAGTGTGTTTAGCTTAACAAACAGCACAGTATTGAGTATCCCTGTCCAAACATCATTTCGCTCATGTGTTAGAATTTCTGTGAAATTGCCACCGTTGTCCCTGGATGGCCAGGGCTACATACACAGAGAAACCTTGTCTTGAAAACAACAATAACAACAAAAAGCAAACAAAACCAAAATAAGGTATGTACATTTTAAATTTTAATAAGCATTGCTAAGTTGGGTGCCTGTGTACCCTTTTGCAATCCACCCAAAAGTCCAACAGGTCTTGCTTGCCCATACCATTGGTATGATCCAATTTTATGGAGTTTAGTTTCATTCATGTTTCTTTTGCTGTTAGTAAAGTTGAGTGTCTTTAAAAATTGTTTGAGGGCCAAGGAGATAGCTCAGTGGGGTAAAAATGCTTGCCGACTAAGCCTGAGGATCTGAGTTCAATTCCTGGACCACAGGTAACAAGCCAGATTCAGTGGTTCACATCTGTAATCTTAGGATTCCTACTACAGTGAGATGAGAGGTGGAGACAGGAGAGTCCTTAGAAGTTCATGTATACAGTGCAGCAGCACTTTGCTCAAAAACAAGGTGGGAGTCTCTTGGGAACAGTTGTTCTTTGAGCTCCACACTTGCACCTTGACATGCAAATGCTTGCGCCTCTAAACCTCCTGACACCGAACAAATAGATCGTAGGAAAATATTTTTTTCTTACTCTCATATAGGTGTTAGCTGTCACCTCTCATCAAAGAAACTCCTCTTTGCAGGACACAGATCTTTCCAGAAAGCCACAGCTGGTGTAGAACAGAGAAAACAAACAAACAAACAAACAAACAAACAAACAAACAAACAAACAAACTGGTGATGGGGTGGCTAGCCCTACCTATGACATAATTCCTAAACCTAGAGTTTAGGGAACATTACAGGAGCGGTAACAAACAAAAACAGTCTAAGTGCAGAAGACCAGGAAGTCTGCTATGAGATCTCAATCTCAGAAACGACAGGGATACGTTACCCGGGATAACATGACAATATGGTTGTTTAAACCAGATCTGTACAAGGACAGCACCAATAGATGAGTTAATGAGGAAGGGAGAAATCTCACCGTGTCCCACCCTTAGACCAAGAACTACAGGCAACTAATGACTTTTGGGAGTGGGAGACCTAATCTTTGCCAGGGATGAGCCCCTAATTGATTGTCCAACACGAAGTGGTCAGTCCTGAAGTCAGGCCTTGTCTACACTCTTTTTGAGCACAGAGAGCTTATTATCATTTCTTTACCTTAATGCAATGGCAATGTCCCAAGAAGACACAGCTGTGCAAGTATCCAGCTTGATCAGGTTTAGTTTTTAGAAACTGCTCCTCTGGACTGGCCTCCTCGGATGGTGAAAAGCCTGGGTAATCACACCTAGGGCATTTTCTTGTCCTTTATGTGCTGGACTCTGGGTCTTATCCTAGATGAGAGCTGAGCCTAGGGGCATAGGCCTGTGAGCCCAGCTACTTGGGATTCTGAGGCAGGAGGACACACAAGCTCCAAGTCAGCCTGGGAAATCTCCTGAGACTCTACCTCAAAATAAAAGGTAGAATGTGGGGTGGGTGGATGTAGCTCAGTGATGGAGCACTTGTTTGGGATGTGTGTTGTCCTGTGTTAAAGACAGGAAGGAAGGAAGGAAGGAAGGAAGGAAGGAAGGAAGGAAGGAAGGAAGGAAGGAAGGAAGGAGGGAAGGAGGGAAGGAGGGAAGGAGAAGGAAGGAAGGAAGGGGAGAGAGGGAGGGAGGAAGAAGGAAGGGAGGGATGGATGGTGGGGGAGGAAGGAAGAAGGAAGGAAGTCAGGAAGGAAGGGAGGGAGAGATGAAGGGAGAGAGGGAAGGAGGAAAAAAGGAAGGAAGGGAGGTCGGGAGGGAGGGATGGATGGTGGGGGAAGAAGGAAGAAGGAAGGGAGGGAGGGAGGGAGGGAGGGAGGGAGGAAGGAAGGAAGGAAGGGGGCAAATAGACCAACCCAAAGAAACCCATAATGTTTTCAGTGATCTAGAGGTCGAATAGCTGCTCTTGCTTCTTGGTTAGAGAAGTCTTTTTTTCCCCTGACAGCTAGAGATGTAGCTCAGTAATAGAGTGTTTGTCTGACATGTACAAAACCCTGGGTTAAAATCCAGAGAGAGAGAGAGAGAGAGAGAGAGAGAGAGAGAGAGAGAGAGAGAGAGAGAGAGAGAGAGAGAGAGAGAGAGAGAGAGAGAGAGAGAGAGAGAGAGAGAGAGAGAGAGAGAGAGAGAGAGAGAGAGAGAGCTAATAGAAGTCCAGGCTTTCTTTCTTGACTCTGACTTTAAATGAAAACTGGTTCTTTTAAAGAGTTTTCAGTGTCTCCCTTAATTTCCAAAGTATTTTTCTTCTGGGTTTGGGATAAACCCGTTCTTCTCAAATCTCTGACCTCCTTAACTTCTCCATTTCAAACTCATCTTCCTGACCCTTAGATTCAACGACATTATATCTGTGAGCTGGTCTCTGATTCTGCTAAGTAACTGGTCACCAGCTATAGTGATCTGGTGTCCTTTCTCATCACCCCCCCCCCCGCCTTGATTCTTTTTCTGTCTCTTGGACACTTGCTTTGCCTAAATATTCTATCATACCTCCCTTATTCTTTACAATTAATCTTTATTTCTCATTTATCCAGTTTTAAGGTTACTTCTTTTTTGTCTATCTCCTTTGCTATAGCAGAAAGAACTAATAAGTGACAACTCTACATTAACCTTTCCAATTCTTTTATGGGAATGGGGGTCTGAGGGTCTTTAAATGCACCGGGACTTTGCTTACTGCATGTTATGTTAAAAGAAGATAGTTTTCATAGCTATTAAGTCAGAGACCAGAGGACTGGGGTGGGAACCAGCCAGGAGACCCACTCTCAAGAGCTGGGGTTAGCTGGCTATTGTTGTCCTGATCATACTCCAGCTTGGTTTTGTGATTTTTTTCCATATATATATAGGCTGGAACTTGCTTTATAGTGCAGGCTGGGCCTGAAATGCCTGTTTTGGTCTCTCAGCTCTGCCTCTGGCGGGGTTCTGGGAACCCTACGGATGAGCTGCCAGTCCATCATTGCTTTTGCTGAAGTGCTGCATTGCTTGCATTTTCCATTCACTTTCCTTGACTCCTGTTTTGTTTTGTTTTTGATAAATGGAAGGAAGACGGACTTTGGATTATAAGTAGACTCAGGTTTCAACAGTACCTTCCCAGGTACTGGACATGATTCCTTGGGCAAGTTACATTTTCAATTTTTCCTTCCAACAACCGTGTTTTAAAATACAAATCGTATTTATAAGGCACAGTGCTTTCTGGAGACACCCAATATGTTTTCTTATTACTTTCCTCTGATGCCCTTATATTCTTTCTCTGGTCACTTCCCACTGTGATTGGGTTTAGATGAGTTGACGATCTGTTTAGAATCTTGGAAAGCTGCAGTTTCTTTCTTCCCGCCTTCTTGATGTAAGGCCATCAATGTGCTGCATCTGACCAAAGCAATTAGTCTGTGAAATCCTCGGAGAAGTGCTCATTCGCTGGAGGGAGTAATTGTGTCTCGAGTCGTACTGTTAGAACCTGGAGATGTAGCTGAAGCCCGCTGCACATGAAGCATTGCTGCACAGATGAGCAATTTGGTCAAACCCACAGTGGATGATAGGTAATTCTTAAGGTTTCCACATGGTTTTGAAGTGCTTCATAGTTTCTCTCCCCCACTGTGTGTGGTGCGCGCGCACGCACGTGTGTGTGTGTGTGTGTGTGTGTGTGTGTGTGTGTGTTTGTGTGTGTACTTGACATTGAGTGTCTCCCTCCATTGCTTCTCCACCTTTTTTTTTTTTTTTTTTAAAGACAGTCTTTCATTGGGACTGGAACTCACTAAGACAGCTAGACATGGCTCTTTCCAGGGATGTTCTTACCTCTGCTTCTGAAGTGCTGGCTCTACAGGCACAGAGCTGTATGACAGGCTTTTTATGTGGGTACCGATGACCTGAACATGTGTCCTCATGCTTGTGTGGCAAATATTTTGTTGACTGAGCCATCTCTCCAGCCCCAAATGGTTTCAGAATAGAGGCCCGACTTATATAACATAAAATGAACCATATAGTCTGGTACTCGATCGCTCCATTCTGTCTCCCCTCACACTAGCTCCTGCCAATCATTAATCTACTTTCTATCTTATTGGGTGTGTTTTTCTGGATGTCATGGAGTAGGAACCGTGAGATGTGTTTTTCCTTGGCTTTGGCTTCTTCCACTTAGTTTTTGGTAATCAATAAAAGCTATTAACAAAATACAAGTATTACAGAGGAGCAAAACGAAGAAATAAAACATTCTGAAGTCCCACTGTTTGCGGTGTGGCCCGTGTTTCTAATGCTACTACCTCCCATAAGAAATACAATTTACACCCTTATTTTCAGCTTAGTGTTCTAATACTAAGTTTAACGCTCTGCACACAACTTGCTTTGTTAATGCATGTAGATGGTCTCCTTCTCTTTAGTGGAAATGTAGGGTTTTATTATACGGTGGTCATCTAGGTGGTTTGATAAACCTATAGATGAATATTCTTTCTTCTCTTCCCTCCCACTTATTTGCTAAGTAAAATAATTTGCATCTGTCTTAGTCAGGGTTTCTATTCCTGTACAACATCATGACCAAGAAGCAAGTTGGGGAGGAAAGGGTTTATTTGGCTTACATTTCCAAACTGCTGTTGATCACCAAAGGATGCAGNACTGGAACTCAAGCAGGTCAGAAAGCAGGAGCTGATGCAGAAGCCATGGAGGGATGTTCTTTACTGGCTTGCCTCCCATGGCTTGCTCAGCCTGCTCTCTTATAGAACCAAGACTACCAGCCCAGAGATGGCACCACCCACAAGGGGCCCTCCCCCCTTGATCACTAATTGAGAAAATGCCTTACAGCTGGATCTCATGGAGGCATTTCCCCAACTGAAGCTCCTTCCTCTGTGATAACTCCAGTTGTGTCATGTTGACACAAAGCTATCCAGTACAGCATCATAACCGGCCACGTGCGTGTTAGTTATCCTGACATGTTTATATCCTGGGGAAATAAAGGGGGAAGGTTTGTATTTCTATAGGGTAGTGTTATGTATAAGACTTTCCTCTGGAAGACACACACACACACACACACACACACACACACACACACACACTCCTACTCACTTCAGATAGATATCCTACAACAGACCAAAGTACAGATACCATCAAAGTCCAACTCATTGGTTCCCAAGTTGGTCTTTGGTGGTATCTGTACTTTGGTTTGTTGTGGGCTCATTTGTGGAGTGGGGATGGGAGAGTAGATGTGTATGTGTTGTGTCACCCCAGGAAAAAAAGCCTGTCACACAAGTTAAAGCTCTGTAAACCTTGAGGTTGTTCCTAATTTGAGATTCATTTGTTATTGGAATCAAAACCAAAGTCAAGGTGGTGCTCAGGGATGCAGAGTAAAGAGCCCGAGGCTGATAATTAGGTGGCCCAGGCTAATTTTCTTTTTCTCCAAAGGCTGGATCTGGGTCTTGGGAATTCGGTTTCCTTATGAGCTTGAGTTTGCTCATCACTGACATCAGGTCGATGGGCTGAGTGACTAGTGAGATGTTAAGCTTCGGTTGATATCCTCACTCCTGTCACCACGATTCTTTCCTCTGTTTCCCAAGGACTGGCTGTCCCCCGAGCCTGCTGTGGTACGACCCCTCCCTCCCTCGGTTATATCTGATTGATGTGGAGCTAGTCACTCGTGACAAGTCAAGTCTGTCAAAATCTTTCTCTAGGACTTTTGAATGTGAACCACAGAATGTATGAACAGTTCCTCTCTTGTGGTGGGAGACTGTGAGAAGTGAAACTTGGTAGCCATTGGTAACTGTATTATCAGTGTAACGAGTTACTAATGTGGACAGGACAAAGACTGGCTTCCTTGCCCTGTGGGGAAGTAGTCACACAAAAAGGAGCAACCTCTACATGCGATATTTAGATTGTATCCTGGAACAGAATCCAATGTATTGGGGTGGGGCGGGGGGGGGGAAATAAAGCTTCAAGTTATTTCATGTGTCAACTTGACTACACTCAGGATGGGGGGGGAGGGATACTTGGCTAAGTATCATTCTGGGGTGTCTGTGAAGGTGTTAATGGGTGAGACTAACATTTGAATGGATACATAAGTAAAGCAGCTGGTCCTCACCCAGTGTGAGTTGAGGCCCAAAGAGAACCAAAGGGGCAGTTTGTTCTCATTGCCTGCATTCGAGCTGTGGTGCTGGTCTCCCTGTCCCTTCAGGCTTTTTCTCAGATCAGGAAGTCTCTCACTGGCCCTGCTGGGTCTCCAGGTGGTCAACCTTTAAGTGTGCCATTGCTTCGGCAATCTCCTGTCTGTATGGCCGGTACTCAAAGGCAGAGACAGGAGGGCCGTGTGTTAGAGGCTAGCCTGGGCTACATAGTGAGACCCTGTCTCTCAAGCCAAGGGCCTGCAGCTCCGTGGCAGCACTTGCTTAGCCTTGAGCATGGCGTTGGGTTCTTTCCCCTGGACTGCCAGTTGAAGAAGGACTATTGGTGGCTTTGAGTCTTTTTACACATGTTCTTCCTATGTTAAACTTCATCTTCCCCACACCACACCTTTAGTATAAAGTACAGTTTGGCTGTAATGTGACACCAAAGTTTTTTTTAAAAAATTATATAGTTTAAGAAATGGTTCATGCCAGGCGGTGGTGGCGCACGCCTTTAATCCCAGCACTTGGGAGGCAGAGGCAGGTGGATTTCTGAGTTCGAGGCCAGCCTGGTCTACAAAGTGAGTTCCAGNGAGGCCAGCCTGGTCTACAAAGTGAGTTCCAGGACAGCCAGGACTACACAGAGAAACCTTGTCTCGAAAAACCAAAAAAAAAAAAAAAAAAAAAAGAAAAAAGAAAAAAGAAAAGAAAAAAGAAAAGAAATGGTTCATAAAGAAGGCTACACATCCTAAAGAACAGATTTTTTTTCCCTCCCTTCCCTCACACCTACCAGAACTTTCCTTTCTCATTGAGTGAATATAGTAGACTTTCATTACTACAGTTGTGATGGCTAATCTTGATTGTCAACCTGACACCCTTTGGGAGAGTGAAGCTCGTTTGAAGAACGGACTCCACCAGCTCAGCCTGTGAGCATGTCTGTGGGAGATTTTCTTGACTGATAACTGATGTCAGAGGTCCCAGCTTGTTGTGGGTGCTACCACCACTGGGCAGATGGTCCTGGGTGCTGTAAGAGGGCAGACTGAGTATATACAAGGGTAGAAAGTCAGTGTTCTTCCCTGGTTTCTGTTTCGGTTGGTTGCTGCCTCCAGCTTCCTACCTTGAGCTCCTGGCCTGACTTCTCTCATCAATGGAGTGTGACCTGTAGGCCTAAGAGGCCCTCCACTCCTGGTTGCTTTTGGTCGTGATGCTGTGACAGCAACAGAGAAACAAACTAGGAGAGAAACTGATACATGGAATGTGAAAAGCCTGACTATGCTGAGTTTGGGTGGATTGTGAGAGGATTTTTGGAGCTTTGAACTGGAGAAGTCATTGAGTACTCAGAGCTCAATGGCTGTTTGTGGGAGCTAGGAAGATGAGAACGTTGAGAGAGATACTGATGGTGGAGGCTTGTGAAGTGTCAGACAGAAGCAAAGACTGTCAGGGACGTTTGTGTGTTATATTAATTGTGTGTTGAATTAAGACTCTTTAGAAGTGAAAACTGCTTTCCTGAGACAGATTGACGCTGGTTAGTTAGAGCAGAAAAATCAGTGATTGATAGGAGACCAGCATCACTGAGGTGAAGTCTTCTAGGATCTTATTTCTTCTGAATCAGCCACAGGAGATCCCCTTGAGCTCCTCATGAGGGACACACACACACACACACACTCACACACACCACACACACACACCACACACACACACACACACACTCACACACACCACACACACACACACCACACACATACACCACATACATACAGCACAAGTACACACACCACACACACACACACACACACACACACACCACACATTCACACCACANACACACACACACACACACACACACACACTTTTTAAATAAGTCTTGCAACACTTTAATCAAAGAGCACCCACAGGCACTCACTCACAGACAATCTCGTCAAGTGGGCTGGGAACATAGGTCAGCTGATAGAGTGCTCGCCTAGCATACGTGAGGACCATGCACTGAACCTAGGTTCATTCCTCAAGACGACATAAAGTTGCCGCTCCAAATTTTTTCACAAAGATTCCCATGCTTAAAAGATAACTGATTCTCTGTGGCTTTGTAGGGAGAAGAAAGCACTATTTAAGAATAAAAATTGGGCCAGTGAGATGGCTCCGTAGGTCAGGGGGGCCTGCCCCTAAGTCTGAAGATCTGAGTTCAATCCCTCGAATGCACATGATAGAAGGAGAGAGGCAGCCTCCACCAGGTTGTCCTCTGACTCCCACGGGAATGCCATGACACAATGCTTCTCCCAAGTTAAAAAAAAAAAAAGTATAAAAAATAAAAATTAAAATTAAGCTGTTTGTGGCAGCATATTTGTGTAATTCTTGCACTTGGGAGGTAGAGGCAGGAGGGTCAGGGGTTTAAGGTCACCCTTGGCTACAAGGTGAATTCAAGGCTAGCTGGGACTACGTTAAACCTGTCTCAACCCTCCAAACAAGCTGGATGTGTTGATGCTTGCCTTTAATATTAGCACTGGGGAGTCAGATGCAAGTGGGTTTCTGTGACTGCCAGTCTAGCCTGAGCTCACTCTATCTATCTATCTATCTATCTATCTATCTATCTATCTATCTATCTATCTCCTGATGACCATGTGCTAGACAACATAGCCATAGACCAAGAGCCACTCCTCTTCCTTTTGTTGGGCTAACTCTGAACTTCCGTAATCTTTCCCTAGGAACATAAAATAAATCAGTTTTCACTATGTAGCTATAATTTTAGCTAAGGCTGGCCTGAAATTTCCTATGCTGAACAGGCTGACCTTAAAATCCTGATCCTTTTGCTTCTACCTCCCGAGTGCTTGAATTATAGGCGTACCGCCACATCCCACTTCCTTGGGATTCTTGCAGTTGCCTGTAGTACACTAAGCTTGGTGTGTCTTCTGAGCCTCCGCTCCCATTGGTTACTCTGCTTGTAACTCTCCTATGACACAGACCTATACAGCGAATTCCTCCTTCTGGTTAAGGTAGCACAGATCCTAGCTTCTGACAGTACATGCCAATGGAGATGAGGGACTGGGTTGGGAGAATAAGAGCAGATGTGCATTCGGGGCTTCGCATGGGGGGCGGGCATTTCTGCTGTTCCCTGCCGCTGTTTCTGTAAGGCTGGAGCACTGCAGATGAGTAGTTCTCTGGCTGATGGAGGGGGGTGCTTCCCAAAAGAACTTGTGGTGAGGGCTGGGTCAGGTGGATACCTGTTGGCATGAGCTCTTCCCCTCTGGTTTTCCCTCGGACCTCGCCTCAGCCTTGGCAGCGCCCTCCTTTCTTCCTGATCCCTCCCCCACTGGATCCCTTAAGTGCTGCTGGACCTGTGACTGACCTCCCCTAGCTTTCCTCAGTTCCTTGATTTAATGAGAATCTTTAATGGAGGAGCGGAGCCAAGAACAATGACACTGAGCACCTGTTTCCTGACCTTTTAGAAAGCTCAAGGATGTGGGACAAGGAGTTTCACTACAGTCAGTGAGGTCCTTTCCGACCTGCAGTTGTGTGCTGGGTAATCCACCTTTCCCTGCCTGCCCCAGGTTCTTCCTAATGAGGGACTCTGTTCTCTTGGGATTTGAAAACAGGTTGTACCAATTTCTGTCCATGATACTTTGTTGAGAACAAAAATTAAACTTATTGTATTTTAATCTTTGTTTTGTGGCAGGGTTACCACATGGCTTTTAAAAATTGTCTTAAATTTGAAGACATTTTGGGAGAATAAGTTTTTTATAGTTATGATACATATTGAATTAAAACTAAAATTTTATAATAATGTTGATACTACCATTTATTTAAGCAGCAGTAGGTGTTATGTCAAGAGTTCTTACATCATCTCATGCCATAATTCTATTACACAGATCATATTGATTAGCTCTTTTGTATAACTGTTATCCTTCTAAACATTACATACACACACACACACACACGCACACACACACACACAAACACACACACACAAACACACACACACACACACACACACACACGCAGAGTTTCATTTAATGTCCTCAACACTACAGCAAGGGTAACATTATTGTCCCAGATAAAGGATATGAGGCTTACAGACAGCTGTTAGTCTGCTTTGGAGAGTATAAGAAAAACTACAGGCGGGGAGTCCAAATTAACAGAATTGATGTTCTCACTTTTAGAAGCTAAAAGTCCAAAGCCAGGGACTCCCTGGCTCCTGACTTGGCATCTCCAAATACCTTATTCTCTGCCAGGACAGCTCTCTGATGCCTCTTCTCCTTTTTATAGGTACATCAACACAATCCACTTACAGCCTGTATTGAGACAGAATCTTACTCTACAACCACAGCTGGCCTGAAACGCATCACATAGCCCAGACTGGCTTCAAACTCACAGGATGACTGTACCTCTGCCTCCGGGGATGCTGGGATGAAAGGCAGGAGCCACAAAGTTCAATCACACATTCCTTTTAAATAAGCCTTTCTCCTTCTGTTTCAGCTCTTCAGAAAGCTTGCTCACCGGTTCTCACTAGTTAAAAGCTGGAGCAAATGGAGCTGACTTTGCCCCCGTAGACTCCTCCTAACGCCTGGCTTGATATCTACCTGGTCTAGGTGAACATGAGGGTGAAGAATATCAAAACTACATGTTCTCCCATGGTTGTCCCTAACTCACAGTTCCATGACTCACAACTAGTTACTAATACCATGTCTGGTTCTGGGGTCCCCCGTCCCATTTGTCTTGACGATGGACAGATGCACACTCTCCTAGCCCCATGCAGCAGTGATACGTGCTGGTTGTTTCTAGTTCTTTCTCTGCTGCTATGAATTGGCTCACACCAATTATGACTGCACAGGAGGCGACCCATAGATGCTGGTGATATGCTCTTAGCTGTGGAAGTTGAGTGATGTGCCATTAAATTGTTTTATTTATTACTATTATTATTAATTTATTTATCTTTTGGTTTTCAGACAGGTTCTCTGTGTAGAGTAGGCTGGTCTTGAACTCAGAGATTCCCCCTGCCTCTGCCTCCTGGGTACTAGAATTAAAAGGGTGAACCACCCCACCAGGCTTAGTGATCTTAAATTCTTAACTTCACTCAGTACATGGCTGTGTAATTTCAGTCTCTTTGGACCTCCACTTTTTGACCGGTAAAATGGGTTGGAAATGTTTGCTGTGTGAATACCAAAGAGTGGGTGAGTGGGACACATGATGATACAAAAGTAGATCTCACCTTAAAGGTGTGTGCTGTAAAGAGAAATAATAAAATTAGTTGCAATAATGACACCAATGATAAAATCTGAGTACTTTTTATAAGGAGATAAGTCCCCCCAGAAGTCTGATGTAGAGGTGGGGCAGAAACAGTCTTTGTTGGAAACTAAGTGTTAAAACTTCCATGGTCCAATGGAAGCTGACCGCCTGCCACGGAGGATGAAAGCCACTCTCTTAAATATAAAAGGAAAACGTAACTTCTCCTGTTAGTCCTTCCTCATGCGGGGTGCTTGCTAAGGGCTCCCCACTAGATCAGTGGTTCTCAACCTTCCTTAATGCTGCGACCCTTTAATACAGTTCCTCATGTTGTGGTAATCCCCAACCATAAAACTATTTTTATGTTGCTACTTCATAACTGTAAATTTTTGCTACTGTTATGAGTCGTAATGTAAATATTTGTGCTTTCCCAGTAGTCTTAGGTGACCCCCGCTGCGACCCACAGGTTGAGAACCGCTCTTCTAGACGGCGTTAGAGACCAACTTCGTTCATGCGCAAGTTCATGAGCACAATAAGAGAAAACTGGTTACAGAGTGCTGGTGGTGCTCACACTGGTCGGCAGAGCTTTGTCAGCTGCTCTGGCTTCCTTAGAGCTGGCTCCAGCTCTTACACTAGTGCCACTGAACACCCTCAGACCTGGAGCCACTCTTCCCGGATGCAACTGCTGAGGGCGCCCTCTAGAGGTCGACTCGCTACTCTTGCTGCATCAGGCTCTGCCTTCAGCAGTGACAAGCTACCTATTATAATAGGACTCTGCAGTATGTTGTGGGTGCGACCTGGACATGGAATATTAAATTTTAACTGTGTCACAAGATTTGAAACAGGCTTTTCCTGAGCCGGTAGTGTACAAGGGAAATGCCTTGTAGATAGGGTTCACAATAGGGATATCCTCTCTGGAATACGCTGACTGGGGCAGCAACGTTTAGGAAAGGACAGACCGGGGTTTTGAGGTATTTTAAAAGAGAGATTAACACTTATTGTAGAGGCGCTAATCACTGAGCGAAATAATCAAGGGCCAAACTACAAGGTGTTAACAAAAAGATTAGAGAGTTGGGGTGTGAATATTTAAATCTGGGAATGAGGAACTTGGGTACACAGAGGAAAAAACAAACAAACAAACAAACAACAACAACAACAACAACAAACTACAAACATAAGAGCCTGAACTGCTGGTGTACCCAAAGCAGGGCTCAGGAGTTATCATGAAAACTATTAAATGTTGAATGCTGGCACGGTGCTTAGTTTGTATCAGGCACACAGTAAATATTAGATTCTGTCACCTCTTTATTAAAGTTCATTGTTTAGGATATTAAGAGGATCAGAGAGGAAAAAAAAGGTCATTTTTGTTGTTGTTGTTGTTTTAAGAAAGTAGAGGAGAGACTGGCTAATTTATTTATTTATATTTATTTATTTTCATTTATCTATTAAAAGTTTGAGGAACAATTTGCTTTTAGGAATCGATCACTCCCAAGCCAGGAGTTTCCAGAACTTTTGCAGTCAAGGACTGGCTTGCTCAGATCATTTTCACTTTCTTTTTTTGGAACAAGTCAGAGCACCCGAATAGCCTAGAACTGAGAACTTGAAAATGAAATCAGAGCACAGGAGGAAATGGTTTGTTATCCAAATCACCAGCGCTGTAGGAGATGGTTTTCTAGGAAGCCGGCGTTTGCAGAGAACAGAATAAGAAGGCGGAGAGGAGGGCGGGGCCGGAGAGGAGGCTTCTGGGAGTTTGGGAGTTTGTGGAGTTCCGAGAATGAGGTGTTAATTCTAAAAGGGACAGGAAAAGTCCAGATTAGAGTTTTTTTTTTTTTTTTTTTTTTTTTTTTTTTTTTTTT
>NC_034590.1:148882374-148908617 GCF_900095145.1 Mus pahari
GGGGGGGGGGAGTCACTTAAATTGAGCAGTTGAGACTTGAGTGCCAGTCTTTCTTTGTGCTGAATTGAGGAAGAGGAGGGCGGGAACATTTGCTGGCCTTCCCTAGGGCTATTGAAGGGCAAGTTTGCAGACCTCTGTTGGAGAAGTTTCTCTGGCCTAGATTGAGAGCAGTAGTAATCTACCGGAACAAACGTATTTATAAGCAGTTTGACCCGGAACAAACGTATTTATAAGCAGTTTGACCCGGAACAAACGTATTTAGAAGCAGTTTGAGAACGTGACCATTCAGTGAAACAACAGAAGAAGGTGCCCTTAGGGCTCATGACCTTCCCAGATGTGGGCTTTTGATTAAGTTTACCCTTCCATGCATGAACTACTCTAGTAGAGCAGGCTTCAAGTCAATCCCAAGTGGGTTGGTTGTCCCTATAACGGTCACACCACTATTTTACTAGTAACACCTCCTGCCCAGAATGTCTGTATGCTAGTATTCAGGATTTGCTGTTGGATACCACTGAGGACATCTCTTCCAGCAGTCCATATAGCATGCAGTGCTGTGAAAACTAGCCAGTAGCTGGGCCTCCTGGCACACGCCTTTAACCCCAGCACTTGGGAGGCAGAGGCAAGTGGATTTCTGAGTTCAAGGCCAGCCTGGTCTACAGAGTGAGTTCCAGGACAGCCAAGGCTATACAGAGAAACCCTGTCTCAAAAAAACAAAAAAAAAAGAAAGAAAGAAAGAAAGAAAGAGAAAAAGAAAGAAAGAAAGAAAGAAAGAAAGAAAGAAAGAAAGAAAGAAAGAAAGAAAGAAAGAAAGAAAGAAAGAAAGAGAAAACTAGCCAGCAGGGAAGATGTTAGAAGCCCCTTTGAACTCTGTGATGGTTTATATATGTTGGGCCCAGGGAGTGCCACTATAAGGAGGTGTGGCCTTGGTGGAGTAGGTGTGGCCTTAGTGGAGGAAGTGTGTCATTGGGGCCATGGGTTTTAAGACCCTTCTCCTAATTACATGAGATCCAGTCGTCTCCTAGCAGCTTTCAGATGAAATTGTAGAACTCTCAGCTCCTCCTGCATCACACCTACCTGGACGCTGCCAGGATCCCTCCTCCTTGGTCATGGTGCCTGTTCTCAGCAGTACAACCCTAAGACAACCAACCACCTTGCCTTACTCTCCTCCGTAGAAGTGGCTACTGCTATCATTGTAGTGTTCTGAGAGCTGGTTCCCTGCTTTTATATGCATAAGACTATCCATATCCAGAAAGGCAAATTCGATGTTTCAAAACCAGCAAAGTAAGGGCTGGAGATGAAGCTCAATGACAGGGTTTACCTTGCATACTCAAGGTCCTGGGTTCCATCCCCGGTAGTGCAGAAAAACAACAACAAATAAGTGACGTGTATTTCTTTCTATCTACCTTTCTTGTTTCTTTTTTTTTTTTTTTCTTTTTCTTTTTTTGGTTTTTCGAGACAAGGTTTCTCTGTGTAGCCGTGGCTGTCTTGGAACTCACTCTGTAGACCAGGCTGGCCTGGAACTCAGAAATCTGCCTGCCTCTGCCTCCCAAGGGCTGGGATTAAAAGTGTGCACCACCACAGCCTGCACCTTTCTTGTTTCAATCTGCCAAATTACAACTTCATGGACAGATTTACCAGACTTATTTTTTTTAATACTGTCCTTAGTCTATTTAACCATTGATGAAGATTTAGGATTTTTTTTTTTTTAAGACCGTTACTGTGAGAAAACAGCCTAAGGAAGTCTTTTTCTAATGGTAGAAATTATGTAATTTTCAGAAAGGAGATGGCATACCTGTCAGAGTTTGGAAAATTAAACAAGCGGTTTAAACAGCCTGCTTCTCTGATTTCCTTTGACCCACATCAAATCCCCAGCAGTTCTCAAAGCAAATTGTCACCAGTATTCTTTGCTAGGGGACAAGTTGGCTTTTCACGGGGTTGAAACTAGAGTGGAGGCAGAGTAGGAAAAGGCGTTTTCTGTGGCTCAGGAGAGAGATCGAAGAATGAGCATCACTGACATGGGGCTGGAGATGTGGCTCCCGTGGGAGAGTGCTTGCTGCGTGCCTAGCAGACTTGAAGCCCTGCGTCCAGCCCCATGCATTGCATAAACTGGGGAGAGAGTGAGTTCGAGGCCAGCCTGGGCTACATGAGAATGAGATGAGAGAGGGAAAATAATAATAACAATAACAACAACAACAATAATAATAATAATTTTATAATTATATACTTTATAATTATATATAATTGATATTATTATTATCATCATTATTATTTCTGTCTGTACTTCATGCTGCAGAATTGCTCAACACTTCAGACCTTCTCTCCTCAGCTCATATCCACTGTATTAGTCCACTCTGGACCACTGTACTAAAATTATATTATTTTAATTTAGATAAAAGGTTATTTTTAATCCATGGTTCACAGACTAGATCTCAACATAGGTCTTCCTGTTGCAGTTCTGCCTCTGGAAGCCTACATGCTATAGTAGAAGTGTATGGTAGAATAAACTACCTGAGTCAGGAGCTAGGAAGCAAAGAGGAAGAGTGCCGGAGTCCCATAATCCCCTTTAGAGGCAAGCCCCTATCAGCTGAGGACTTTGTAGTAAGCCCCGCCTCTTAAAGGTCCACAGCCCCAGTCATATTGCTCTGTTGCTCGGTTGTTTCATTTGGGTTGCTGTGATAAAACACTCTGACCAAAAACAACTTGGGTAGCAAAGTGTTAATTTGGCTTCTAGTTTGAGGTCACAGTCCATTATTGAAGGATGATAGGGCAGGAACAAGAAGTGTTTTACTATTTCACACAGCAAAATCTGTGATCTCGGAACTCACATCCAAGTAAACTCATCAGAAACCATGTAAGAATGGTGTTTGATGGTCTGCTCAGGCACTGGCTCAGCCAGCTTCCTTATACAGCCTAGGACCACCTAGCTAGGGGATGGTACTGCCTACAGTGGGCTGGGATTTTTCTGCATCAATTGACAATCAAGACAACCCCCTCACTTAACAGACCAATCTGTTCTGTGCAATCCTTCAATTGAGACTCTCTTCTCAGGTAATGCTACAATACATTACGTTGGCAGTTAAAGCTAACTAGGATCAAACATTTTGGCCATCAAACATTTAAAGCTTTTGGGGGATCCTACTCATATTTAGGCCAATGTATCCAATAATGACAGTAACAATAGTCTCAGTACTTGTAAGGAAGATCTATACTTTAAAACATATATTAAATTGATAATTCTCCATTCTCTCTGTCCACACATTTAAAAATCATTTAATACATTCACTACCTGGGCCATAGTGATAGCTCAGTGAGTAAAAATGCTTGCTGTACAAGCTTAAAGACACAAGTTCAATTCCCACATCCGTGGTAGAGGAATTAAACTGACTTCTGACTTCCGCATGAACACCATGGCACCTGCATGTGTATATACACACACACACACACACACAGAGATGTACTGATAAATAAAATTAAAAATAGATTTAATGAATATGTACTACAAACCATACATGGGATTAGGCTCTGGGCATGCCAAGATGAATTCAAGGTCTGAGGATTATTCTAGAAGGTTTTACAAAGTCCTCCCTTTCAGCTATTGTGCAGGCGTGACAGCAGTTGGAGGGGTGATAACGAGAGAAAGCATTGTAAAAAGGAGGCATTTCAGAGTTTACCTAATATAGCATTTACAGACAGTCCTGAGTAAAATCTTACAGAAAAGGTACGAGTTCACTTAAGGGTGATAGGAAATGAAATGTACTTCCCCCAAATCTTATTCATAAGGTTTTAAAATTAAACAATTAGCATTTATTTATTTATTTATTTATTTTACTTTTTTAAAAGAAGGTCTCATTCTGTTACCCAGGTTGGCTTCAAACTCATGATCCTCCTGCCTCAGCCTCCTGAGCACTGGAATTACAGGTGTGTGCACCACTAACTAGGCTTGGCACTGAGCCTAGAATTTATTTTTTCCATCTCTGCTGCTTCTGCCCTCTGTGACCAATCCAGGCCATGAGGACTTTTCTCATATCACCGCACAACTGCCTTTCATTTCCGCCCAGAAGCAACCCCAGCACACCAGAGTCCCATAGAGTGAAACACTGCATCTTACTTGTGAGCCAGGGCTCCAGCAGAGCAGAAAGCGTGAGTAACACCTTCTCCACCGCTCCATTTAGTAAAATCATGTTCCGAATATACACTGTAACGAAGTAGGTGCTGTGGCATCCTTCTATCCTGATACTTTTAAATAGGTTTCCCCTTTTTCCTCTCTCATGTTGACCACACAAGCCTGGCACCTATCCAGAATGCATTTTAAATCAGTGAGTCATTGGGCTGTGTTAGGAAGGCTAACCCTATGTAAAGCTGTTCCCACCAACAAAACAGAAAGGCTTCCAGGACCACTACTCATTTCAAGGAGAGAGTAAACACTTTAGCCAGGGCAGTGCCCTAATTCAGCAGATTTTTCTTTATGTCCAAGTGCAGTGTGCTGGCAATGAGGAGCAATTGAGAAGTCATAACCAAGAAGATGATTGTGCTGGGGCCTTAGGGTCCCCTGTAAATTTCTGCTGGTGACCCGAGAGTCACTGCTTGACCACATAGCCAAATATTTGTATTAGGTGTTCCTGTGTTTAACACACTAATTAGAAAGATGGCATTCTTTGACTGCCCCCCCCCCAAATCATTTGACTCCTAATCTCTTTCTAGAAACGTCTGCTGGATAAATGGGACCAAGAGTGTGCTTTCTAAAGAGAGACTTTACTGTGTTGCAATAAATCCAGGGGCTGGGGACATTAATGCACCTGAAGTGCTCTTAATGTGTCTATGGTGGGGATCATCCTTCAGGCCCTGTTGCAGAGAACTTTACCTTGAGGGTTATAAATCCTTTGATAAATGACCCTAATGGGAAAAGCTTCATCAAAGGAAACATGGACTCTAAACACAGGTAAATGTATTGGCCAGAATGGAGGCTTCTAGACAGGTGGGGAGGTCTTGATACTGTGGGGGATAAACTCACAGCATTTATCTCTGGTGAGGCTGAACGACTGGCTCTAAGAGGTATCCAGGGGAAAATAAGACACCAGTGGGACTCCCCCCCCCCCAGGCCCTCAAGCAATGCATTTCTCTTTCTCTTTTCAGTTTATAATCCAGGATGTGGTAGGAACTGCAGGAATAGAAAGCTCCTATCCAGAGTGAGTTCTGAGGGCTGGTGAGGAAACTCAGTTTGTAAAGGACTTTCATAGCATGCACAAAGCTGGGATTGATTCCCCAGTACCATGAAAACTGGCCATGGTAGCATAAGCCTGTAATCCAAGCAGATGGGGCAGAAAGAAGATCAGGAGTTTAAATCACCCTTGGCTATGCAGTGAGTTTGAGGCCAGCTTGGGCTACATGAGACTCTGCACAGTCTGAACCAAGTACAGTCTGAGAACTCCGTCGTGGTAATACCAAGAAAGCAAAATAAAACAAACACTTCTAGCACTACCAAATCCTACCAGGATCTTTGGTAGTGATGATGGAGGCAGGGGAGTGAGTGGGCTCAGAAACTGTGTTTTAATTTTAAAATAGTATCTAGAACTTAAAAATATTTATTATAACTCGTTTCATTTAAAAATATTATGTACTGTGTTTTAAAATAGTAACAATAAGATTATTACATGTTAACACAGATATAAATAAAATAAAATAAAATAGATAATAATGTAATATAAAATAGATATATTTTCCAAAATAACAATTTGTGAGAATAATGCTATTTATATATTTTTGCTAGTAGCTTACTAAAGATCTGTCCTAATAGACAACAGGTGGCCCCTCTTGTTGGCACTGCATTGAACATTTGGTGATAGGCTGTTTAGATAGGAAGTCCACTCCCAGACAAATACAAAGTTAGAAAAAAATGGATTTTTTTTTAGATCTATCTATCTATCTATCTATCTATCTATCTATCTATCTATCTATTTTCATGTGCATCAGTGTTTTGCCTGTATGTATGTCTATGTGAGGATATAAGATAACCTGGAACTGGAGTTACAGACAGTTGTGAGCTGCCATGTGGGTGCTGGGAATTAAACCTCAATCCTCTGGAAGACTGGATAGTACCCCTAACCACTGAGCCATTTCTCCATCCCCAAGAATTTTGTATTAATGGCATTTTCAGGCTGTTGTGATTTAGGGGAGGGAACATTTTTATCAAAGTTGGGTAAGTAGCTTCAGATGGGGCAACGGCATTGTGGGATCTGAAATCATAGCATTGGAATGATTTTAATGCCCCATTAAAATGTAGGCACTTTCCCAAAATCTATCTTTTTAAGGCTGGCTGCTTATTACAGTGCTTACATACAGCAGGGTTGCTTAAACTTTTTCCAAGTGTCCAGTGGAAGGATTGGATGGTTACTAAGTATTGAAGCCACCATGGACTTCCTAGGGTGACAGGAGTGGCTCATTTCAGTTCTCCATTGTCTGTCTTGCAATCTACCTTTTCAGTTTTCTCCCATACCTCATTTCTGTCTCCAGTATCTTCTCTCCTTGACTTTCATAATTAGATGCTATTCCTGTCCAATCATGGCCCCTCACACTCCTTTCTGTTGCTACATACTCTTTCCGCTGACTTTAACTGTGTCTCTTCCAGGGTTTGGACCTTGGACTAATGTCTTTATTTTCTGCCTGGTTTTACCTGAAACACTGTCACAGTATCAACCTTCACCTTCATGCTGATAACCCTGGAATCCATATCTCTAGCCCTGACCTCTCGCCTAAGTTCCTGCCTCTTATCTCTGTCAGTCACCGCTGGAGAGTTCTGCCTAGATTTCCCACCACCACACACCCAGAGCTGGCTTCGCAGGCTCCTGCCTGTGAGGAAGGTGTGGGTGTGCCTGTGTGCATATAACACCAAACGCCAAGACTCAGAGAGTCCATGCATGTCTATGTGAGACTTACCCTTTCTTCCACCGCAAACAGCAATGCCACATTGTAACTACCTACCTAGGTGTCAGACAGGTCACATCACTGCCTCAATTAATCCTCAAGAAAATCTTGTACTATGGGAATTGTTTGCACTTTTACACGACAGGAAACTGAAACATGAAGAAATTCAACAGCTTGCCCTATATTACACAAACTACTAAGTGGATATACTGTGACTGTCTTTCCCAAAGTGCATATGCCTTCCGTTACATTTATGACTACCAAAATACATTTTATTCACAGTTAAATTTCCTGAACAATGGGGAAGGGGCAGCAGTTAACTCTATGGGTCTTTGGCATTTGGTGGGATCTATTTTTATAGACAAGGTTTGCCTATAATAATAGGTGGTGACTGAATGTGAAAGCTTTGGACTCAGCAGGCCTGGGCTCTCTCCATCGGTAGAGTGAAGACACATATACCTTCCTCTTGGGAGTATTGGAAAGAACTAATGAAATATCACTTGTCAGGAATCAACCTCGGTTGTCAGATGTATCCTTGTAACTCCAACACTCAGAAAGTAGAGGCAGGAGGAGAAAGAGTTCAAGGCCAACATCAGAGGGCAGCCTTGGGTGCATGAGGCCCAGTTTCAAAACCCAAACCAAAAACTCCATCCTAATTATTTGGGAAGAGGAAAGGGCCTTTGAGGAGGCAGAGGGAGAGTATGTGTGTGTGTGTGGGGGGGGGGCAGATTGTCCAAATGCTTGGTATATGAATATGAAAATGGTATGATTCTGTATAACTAATATAAATATAATAAAAAATTTAAATCTTCCCAAAATACCCATCCACTGATAAATGTCTATACAGGACATGATATATCCATATGATGGAATACTATCTGATAATAAAAGAGAAATGAATTCTGCTGCAGGCTACAGTATGAATGAGCCTTGATAATATGCCAAACAAAAGAAGCTATACTCAGGAGGCATGCTTTATTCCATTTCATATCAAGTTTTCGTAATAGGAATAATCAGTAAAATCAGAAAGTAGGAATGTGGTTGATTAGTTGGAGGTGGGGCTGCTAATTGGGGGTAGAGGTTATAGGCAGACAGTTAAGGCATATGGACTATTGGCTGTACAGCTCCGTGTATCTGTTAAAATCCACAGAAGCATGCACTATAGTTGGGTGAGGTACGAGATATATGAATTATATCTCAGTAAAATGGTTAAGGAGCAGAATGAATCTCAAATGTTCCATCCACCATCAGCTGTGGGAGGTTGGACACACAAAAAAATCCTGGGAATCCCTGGATATAATGAAACTTGGTTGAAGGAGTTTGCAAAGGACCTCAGAGAACTGACTTGTGAACTTGCAGGGGAATTTCCTGTCACTTCCTGCCACAAAGCCCCTTCTTGCTTTGCTTGAACTGTGAGGCTGTGTAAGCCGTGTTCCCTTGGAACCTGGCCTTGGAGGTCCGGAAGGAAGGAATACTTTCTCCAGTTTGTCAGTCAGAGAAGGAGCTGAATGGCAGCTCCCCAACCTCCCCCAGCCAAGATGGCCAACATCACAATCCATACAATATAATGCTGATCCCACGGATCAAACACACTAATTGACTACCTCTACCAGATTTTCACTTTGATCATAGCATTTTAAAACGTGGACCTGTAAGTTGGGATGTAGCGCTTACCAAGCATGCAGGAGAGTCTTGATTTGAACAAAACAAAACAAACAAACAAACAAACAAATAATAATTAAAAAAAAAAAACTCAGATCTGAGTCCCTTAGCATATCCCTACAGTGTTCCCAAAGAATTTGTCTATCTGTGTCTTGAGAGATTTAACATGTCTTCCTGGGGATGCATAAGTCCCTTTGCAGGTGATTGAAAGAGCAATGTGGACGACATGTTCAAATAGACTAGTGTATTTTTAACTGAGTGCTAGTCAGATAATTACCTCTACAATCTATAGGTGCGAAACAGATTGTAGCCCCCAAACAAAAAAGGCAAGTTCATTGACTGAATTCATATGTGTTTATCATCCTTTTCTGTACTGTATTAGTGTCTTTAACTGGCCAGACAATCATAAAAAAAAAAATTTTAACTCTCAGTAAATCTTATCAGTACCCAAATAATGGGATCCGTGTTTACAAGCTGTGACTGTGTTCACTCTTTGATAAAGACTACAGACAGTCAATAAACTCGGAGACATTTACATGGCCGGTAGGAGCCTAACTAAACTATCTAATCTTTGAAAAGACAGCCAACACAATGAACTCCAAACTTAATCCCTTCAAATACTAGAGAGCCGGTTAGTGCTTAAAATCAAATCACTCTGCACTGAAGAAAACACCCATTAAGGCTTTTCCCTCTAACTCCCAGAAAAGAATCCCGATTGCAGTTTGCTCTCTGAAGGCAGGTCTTTATCATTCACATTCAATGACTTCTAGGCCCTGGGCTTGGGAAGGGGAATGGCTATTAACTATTGTATGAATGACCTCGACAGCCTTTGACACTTTAAAACTTCACAAGAACATTTCTCGTTCATTTCCCAGAAGCAAAATACATTACTTTCTGATTCATCTCTCTTAGTCAAGCAAGCAAGCTTCCATGTGTTTAGAATTCCTGGATATTAGTACTTAATTTATTGCTTGGAGAGTCTTAAGAAGAGACCGGACTGAAAGACTATGAATTAACCCAGTGGTCCATATTACCTAACAAGGGAGAAAAGTTTAAAATTCTTAACCAGATGTTTTAAAGAAGACAGATTGTGAATAAATACCTGGGGACGGAGACATCAATTTAGATACTAAAAGAAAATTTGAGTTTTCTGTGAAGGGGTGAGGGAGGGAGAGAAACACACACACACACACACACACACACACACACACACACACACAGAGAGAGAGAGAGAGAGAGAGAGCCCCATCCTGCATATAGAGGTAACCAGGAAGGCTCAGCCTTGTTACCCACTGAACTTCCAAGATCCTGGGTCTGAGAGCAAAGCCACACCTTGGGCTGCAGAGCACTGACGTTCCGTTCTCCACAGGTAATGAGGATATTCTGGCTGGCCTGGCCTGGCACTTAGTCATGCCAGGAAGCCCGCTGGAATCTTGACTTTGTGGATTAAGAAATGGCAGGAAGTTTACCAACGTCCGGAGTCCAGGAGCAGGGCTCGACCCTCAGGTCAGCAGTGGGAAGTCTTGGATGAAGGTTGACATACTTATTTTTGCATAAACTTTGAACTCACACTGATAGGCTATCGGTAAGGGGGTAGATTTGGTATGGGGAGAGATGGTTTGGGGGACACTAACAGAACCGCATATTCATTGACTCAGCTCTAATGTCGAAGTCACCCACGGACACTCCTAGCCTGAGTCACCCCCTTGGCCCCGTGACCCTGCTCGTTTTGTTGAACTAGACAGAGCCTTTGTTCAGGTAGACTTTCTCTACCTCATTCCCACAGCCAAACAAAGCTGGAACATGGCACAGAGCCAAGCTGGGCCTGGCTTTGTTCGATTTTGTTGTTCTTTTGTTCTTTCTCTGTGTCTCTATGTCTCTATCTCTGTCTCTCGCCTTTCTGTCATTGACAGGGACTCATGGTGAGGTCAGCTTCAAACTCTACACTCTCCTGCCTCCATCTCCCAAATGCAGGGCTTACTTACAGGCAGGCACTGGACATCTGGCCTCATTCTGGATCCCTTATCTCTATGGCCCTTCTGGCTTCTCAGCTCTTGCCTTGTATATTTCTCTAGGCCCTTATCTGTTGTTGTTCTGTTGGGAGGGGATTATTTTATACCTTTTTTTTTTCTTCTCTTCCCACCTCATTGCTACAAGGACCTTGCTTCCTGTCTACTGAGGAAATAAAGTCAGCAGAAGGAAAGTTCCATAGGTTTCCACAACCTTATAGATCCACTGACCAACATTTGGGTTCATAGACTGTATTCTTCTCTCTCTCTCTCTCTCTCTCTCTCTCTCTCTCTCTCTCTCTCTCTCTCTCTTCCCCCTCCCCCCCTCTCTCTCCTTTCTCTCTCTTGCTCTATCTACCTATTCCTATCTCTGCTTTCTCTCCCCTATCCTCTCTCTCTCTCTCTCTCTCTCTCTGTGTGTGTGTGTGTGTGTGTGTGTGTATGTACCACAGCACAAGTATGGCAGTTAGAAGACAACTTGATTCAGACCCCACCCCACCTCGCCAGTTAAGCACGATGCCATAGCTCCTTGCCACTCTCCTGCATTGTCAGTCTTTGCCAGTACCACATGAGCATCTTGCACCATAAAAAAAAAAAAACAAAAAAACACAGTATATGTGACTCTCTTAACCCACTTTCTCTTCTAGCTTACCTGCCACTTCTCATCTTCTCTTTTCAATAAAATTAAAAATAAATTAAATATAAACAAGAAACTTATAATAATAAATATATAAATATACAGTAAGTAATTGTATATTATTTTATATGATATAATAAAATAAATTAGATAATGCAATAAATATAAATATATAGATATATTTATAATAAATAAAGATAAAATAAATAAAAATTTAAAAATCTCTCTCTCTCTCTCTCTCTCTCTCTCTCTCTCTCTCTCTCCCCTTATTCTGAATCCTTTTACTCCCCTCATCTACAGAAACTGCTCTTGTAAGACAGCCACTGCAGTGAGTTTTTCATCTTAAGGTAACCTGAGATTTGAACCCACCATTAGGATAGGAAGTAGAAGGATAGATGTATCCTGGTTGACTGGTGACTTGGGGTCCCCACACAAGACCTAGCCTGCATTAGCCACGTCTAGAGGTGTTTGTGAGTCTTCAATTAACAATATAATTTGTACTGAAGAGAAAATTTGGTATAAAAGTGATGAGACTAAACGCATAGGTGTTCACTAAAGATAAACTTCATTACATCCAGGTTCTGAGGATGAAAACATTGTTACTACGCTCAGTTTCAATAACTGAGATGACATCATCACCACCACCATCATCATCACCATCATCACCAGACACGTTTCTGGGCAACACAAACTTTGGATCTCTACAAAGACTTAGAAGGCCATTCTGAGAGCAAAAGAACCAGAAGGTTTTCTCAGGAATCAGAATTTGGCCAATGTGATATTGACCTATATTTGGACTTTTAGACTTATTTTTTTTTAAATTGTATGTATGTATGAGTGTTTGTGTGGAGGGGGTATGCACATGAGTGCAGGTGCTCCCAGCCAGAAGAGAACACTGGATCCCTTGGAGCTGGAAATAAGAGGCTACTCTGAGCTGCAGGACTGAATTTAAGGGCTCTCTCTCTACAGGAGCGGCTGTACATGCTCTTAGCTGATGAGCCATTTCTCAGTCCTGAAATACAGTCTTAAACCTTAGATTTCACTTCTACCTCCAAGGCTATTTATTAACTGTAAGCCTGGTTATAAAGAGAGACTAGTTATAGGTGTGGAAAGTTAGTTCCAAGAGATTTGTTCTGTGAAATTGAGGTCAGGTCAGGACATGTGGAGACGGCTCACCTTTAAGATGACTTCTGATTGGTGGAAAGATCATGTCGCTTCAAGTGCTGCCTCACACAAGCTTAAATAATATATGTTTTTATTAACTATTTGAGAGTTTCATACATTGTATATTGATCATATTCACTCGGCTTCTTACTAACTCCTACAAAGTCCCCCATCTCGATATGTGTCCTTGCAGACGTGTGTATATTTACTTATTTAATAATTTAATAATCCATCAACTCAATCATTTAAGGCATTTAAACTCAATGTTTCTTGATAGAATGGGAATTTCATGGAGGGTGGGCGGCAGGGCTGCTGAGAGGAAAGACTAAGGAACAAATAACAGGCTTGGCCGACATTCTACAAACACTTGAGCGTTTTGAAATGGGCTCACTTTCTGCAAAGGTTACCGTCAAAATCCTGCACCTCCTCAGCGAGCCCCTGGATGCCTGCACTGTGATTGTTTTGGGATGTGACCAACTTCTGTGGAGTTGAGCTTGTTGGTTTCATTATTCCCTGCAACGCTTCCTCCGTACTCATTGATTTCCATGGCTACACGATGATTGCTTCCTGAGAAACAAAAGAACACATGTGTTTAGAAGCGAAAAGGAGACATACAGATCACCTATTGAACTGCAGCCCCTAACAGCCCGGGATAAATGGAAACTTTTCTTACTTTCAGGGTGTGTTTGAAAGGATTCGAAACAGTCATTCTCTTAAGTTTTACTCTCCAATTGTTGTCCTTGGGAGGGGCCAGACTCTGTCAGGGACTGCAAACCAAACTCACTCCCACAAGTTCTGTAGGATATAGGCTGTCAGCAGAATCAACATTTCTGAGCAGTGGCAGATCTGGAGAAAATGATAGTGGGTAATGGGAAACTTGAGGAGATAAAGGGTAGTGAAACCTATTGTGGTCAGGCATGTCTGCAATCCCAGCATGCATAGGGCTGAGGCAAAAAGATCATATTCAAAACCAGCTTGAGGTATTGTGAGAACTATAAAAAAAAACCAAACAGCTAAATAAGTACCCTGTCAACAAACCAACCAAAGACAACAGCATGGTGCAGGAAGAGATAACTCACCATTTAAACTGATTTTATTTTATTAATTGATGATATCAACAAGCATTCACAAAGATGTCTATGTATGAAGTCCTGTACTAAATGCTCTGAGAACAAAGGTGAAAACACCCAGGGTTGAAAAAAATTTAGCTGGGCATGATGGCACACACCCTTAATCCCAGCACTCTGTGAGTTCGAGGCCAGCCTGGTTTACAGAATGAGTTCCAGGACAGCCAAAGCTACACAGAGAAACCCTGTACTAAAGGAAGAGAGAGAGAGAGAGAGAGAGAGAGAGAGAGAGAGAGAGAGAGAATGAGAATTCTTAGTTTAGTATTCCAATTACAGCCTCTGAGTCTTGTCTAAATAGTCCCTGTACAATTTGGGACCTGCAATGGCTTTGAGGAGGGGTCCGGGCTGTGTGTGATGAGCCTTGAACACACAGAAATTCACTGACTAAGTAGACCTCTAGAAGCTGCTCTGAATAATAGAAACTGCATCCACCAATACCTACAGACACTCAGCGGGGAGCTGGAGAGCAGAGAGCTTGGCGGAGACCAACTTGGAGAGGGAGAGTCCGGTGAGAATCTCTTTGTTGGGGGACATTAGTGTTAGCAAGTCCCCAGTGTGTTCAGTGTATGGAGAGGGCTTCAGGAAGACAGGAGAGAGGCAGGGTCCTATACAGAATACAGTAGTTATGAGTAGTTTTGGGCAAATTTGTGTTCAAATTCTGCTTCTGGGGTTTAACGATGGATCCTTCCAGCTAGTGTGTGTGTGTGTGTGTGTGTGTGTGTGTGTGTGCATCACTGATATTGACCGCAACTGGACCACATTCCTCTAGCTCAAGCTGAAACAAAGGAGATCTTTGTCTACTGATGTAGTCAGGTTTTCTCAAGGACTTGGAGCACAGTAGAATTTTCTATTTTTTTTTATATACATTTTTGTTATTTTGTGACAAAGACTTAATGAGTATTCCAGGCTAGTCTTGAACTTGTGGTGATCCTCCTGCCTCGGCCCTTGAAATACTGAGAATATAGGAATATGCCATCATAACTCTAAAGTCTCAAGTGAGTAGTTTTATTTTTTAAAGATGAATAATTATGTTTGAAAACTAGAGAACAGAACATCGGAAGTAATTGCGTCTGGATTTTATACTTCCTTCATGTTCTTATGGGTCACTGATTTTTTTTTTTTTTTTTTTTTAAAACTAGGGCCTAGGGCTTTAAAAAAACATCCACGGTACTCATTTCAGAAAAACAAGGGAATGATGCTCTTCTCCGGAACAAAACAAAAACGCTCTCTGGGGTTGAGAGATGGATCAGTCTCGGTAAAGTGAGATGCAAGCAGAACGGAGTTCGGATCCCCTGCACCCACAGAAAAAGCCGGGCTCAGAGATGTGCATCTAACATCTGAGCACTGGGGATGTGTGTATGGAGACAGGAAGACCCCTGGATGTCATTGGTCAACATCTAAGTGAATCGATGAGCTCCAGGTTCAGTTAGAGACTTTAATCTCAACAATTAAGGCCAGGGTGATGTCTCCCCAGGCAAGCCTGCTCGCTGCCAGGCCGAGATACTTGAGTTTGACTGGGCACCCCATGTGTAGAAGGAGAGAGCTTATCCTGCAAATTCTGTCGTTTGCTCTGCATGCGCATGTGCGTGCAGACAAAGCTCTTTTGATACAGCTACATACATAGCATACATAGCGATTCCTCATTAAGCTATAGTGCAGAGCCGACCAGCACCTCTATGGTGCTCTGCTTTTCCTGGTACTGACCTGAAGACTGAAGGTTCATTAGTTTGTTAACCCTCTCAACAGATTTATGGGACAGGAGCTTGTCTGATGTGCAGAAAAGGAAACTCCAGGAGCAGAGAGATACATACTTAAATCCACATAGTCAATAAGTAGCAGAGGCAGGATTTGAACCCAGGACATCAACACCCAACACCAAAGTCGCTAACACAGTACAGTCACAATACACAGATTCTCTGTTTGTGTGTTTGTGCTCACACATGTGTGCATATGCCTGTTGTGTGTGTGTGTGTGTGTGTGTGTGTGTGTGTATGTGTGTGTGTGTAGCTCAGACTGGTCTCAGACTTTCAGTTCTCCATCCCAGCCTCTTGGAAGCTAGGATTGCAGGGAATGCAGGTTGCATGCATGTCTGCAAAAGTCTATTCAATGGCTGGCACCCAACTTCATCTCTTAATACTCTGCTTAGTGCCTAGGAGGAAACCTGCATTGTGCCTGCGAAATGAACCTTTCTAGATGGGTGTCTCCTGGCCATTGTGGAAGCTGTGTTTTGTGCTAAATCCAACGATAAGCTTGAAACTTATTTACAGAGCTGGAAACCACACAGGGATCAGATTCAAGTTCCTCAGCCTCACGGACAGGTAACTTCACGACCTTGTCATAACCCTTCATTCACAAGCTGAAGCAGCTCAGTGCTTGTGGGCGAGGCTGAATGGGGATATCCAGGAACTCAGTGACTCTGTCTGGGCCTCACTTGTCCTTCTGGGGAGTTTCCCCGAGGGGGCCATTGTGTAGGCAGTCCCTACAGTAGAAGGCCACACCTACTGTCAGAGGTAACTGAGAAACAGCTAAAGCAATTAGAAAGCCTGGCATGGGGGCTCACACTTGTGATCTCAGTACTTAGAAGGTGGAGCCAGGGGGATCAGGAGTCCAACATAATCCCCAGCTACACAACAGGTTTGAGGTCATTCTGGGTTACAGGAAACCTTGTCACAACATTAAAAATGAAACAAAGTAAAATAAAAAAGCAAAAAATAAATCCCCATGTAACCATTTAAATGATCCAGTATTTATGGCAAGAAAGACATGAGAGGTGTAAACAGAGGTGAAAACCTGCTGGTGTAGTGAGGGAACTTTATTTTTTTTTTTCAACTATACACAAACTATCTATTTACAAGCCTGATTCTACAACTACCCTACTAGCTCTTTAGACATCTCTTTCTTTCTGTGTCCTTCTACAGAGCTAGTCTTCCTTTCTCTTGAGCTCCTCCAAACCCAGGGGGGCTCCTGAACTCTCTTTAGAATCCTGCTGCTGTACCTGTGTCCTGCCAGCTGCTTCTCTGTTGCTCCCGCAAGCCCCCAAAGAAGAAAGTGCCTACCCCTTACCTCCTTCCATAAAGGCTCTTCCAAGCTGAAATAGTTAGGGCTCTGTCAAAAGTCCAATTGCTTATAAAAAGAAGTCTCTAGCTGCTGCCTCCCCCCCCCAAGACTGGCAGACTGAACCATGTCACTGTCATGGTGGTGGTGATGGTGGTGGTGGTGTGCTCCAAGTTAAGTTAGTAGGAGCAGAACTGTTTCACCTTTATGGTGGCTTGAGGCCACCCAGCTGTCTTTGCCTCAGGTCACAGACCCCAAGACCCCTCCCAAGCAACTTGCTATGAAATTGGCAGGAACTTTCCATTCTTTAGCATTCTTATCTAAGGAGACTTTTGGAGGCACACCCAAACTGTACCTCTACAGGACACACCTGAATGCATCTGACAAAGGCATTATCTGCTTATGCTTTTATACTTTGCTAACAAATAGATTTTCTATGTACAGTAATCAAAAATCCTGTAGCCTCCCCACAAATGAGAAGCAATGGGAGTCGAGCAGAAAGAGCTATAGACTAAGGGCTGCAAACAAGGCTGCTCTCTTGAAGGAAACGGGAACTCAAAATGGTAGTTTACAGTTACGCTAAGGAATGTTATTATGTTTTGTATTGTATATTATGTTACTGCATATAGCACATATAATATCTATCTATCTACCTACCTAAAAGTAGATATAAGTGTAGACACGTGTATATTTAAAGTTCAGAGTGGGGTTGTAGATAAATGGTAGCAAGACTACTGTTTAAAAAAAAAAAAAAAAGTCCAAAAATTTTCCCCATGTTATACTCTCTGAATGAGGATATTTTACAATTAAATAACTCATATTTAATTATATTCAGTATCACTTACGGAAGAAAAGAATTCCAAATACATAAAAATAAACCTGATGAGGCTTTGTCTTTTGATTAATGTTTTTTTCCCACCCAGCAGGAAAATGTTTATTAACAAAAGTTTTGAGAACAATAAAGCGACTGCAGGTTATTAATATGAAAATAGTGTTGATTGTTTCTTCTGAAGAAATCTCCGTGGGCAGCCTGTTTCCTGAAAAATGACTCAGCAAAACCGCCAAGAAGAGCTTCTGCTGTTCAATACAATTGTTAGGTCAGGGCTTGTTTCTTATCTATAAAGTCCCCTTTTGATTGATGACTTGGACTTCTTTTCAGTCAGGGGCTTTGGATGGAAACGATTTCTAAATGTAAACAAATGCCTTTAGTATTAAAAGGAAAACATTTCCGTTTGTTCAGTACTATTTCCTGATTCGGTGCTTGAAACTATTTTCGATGGAATTGTTTGGTTTCCAAAAAAAAAAAAAAAAATGGGAAAGAGAATGACTGCTTAGAGGAAAGTGTATAAAGGAGGGGCTCCATGGCCCTGGGCAAGTGGCCCAAAGAAGCAGGTGTCCTGAGCTGTGGTCTCCAAGCAGAGGTCCCTCTGATCTTGTGGGAGGAAGGGAGTCTTTGGCACTTTGTGTTATTAAAGGTCTTGTTGCACGTTCTTAATTTCCCAGCTCTGTGGAGGAGATCTAATGGAGACTAAATGATTCCCTGAGAGTCATTGCTTAAAAGACTAGAAGGGTCTGATGTGATTTCTAGTGACATTTTACTATGGCGATTGTAAACAATAGAATGAGTGGCCCACAGTGAGGCATATCAGCAATCCTAGCGATGGGAGCCTGAGGCAGAAGGATTCTCCATAATCCAGGCTACTCTTGGCTTCATAGCAAGTTCTGCCACTCTGAGATACAAGAGACTCGTTCTCAATATAAATACATACAGCCTAGAGAGATGGCTCAGCCGCCAAGAGCATTTGCTGATCTTGCAGAGGACCCTGGTTTGATTCCCAGCACTCACATGGCTGCCAGCAACGCTCTGTAACTCCCTTCCCTAGGGAGCCAAAGCCCTCTTTTGACTTTCTCCCACACCAGACACTCGTGTGGCACACAGACATACACACAAGCAAAACACTCATGTGCATAAAATAAACAAACACATGAGCAAGATGAAACTTTATTAAGAACAGGAGCTAGTTTCGGGAGTTTGCTGAACCCGCCCCCAGGCTAATGAGCTATTGGCTGCTGGGAGAGTCAGTTTCCTTCAGGATAGCCCTGAGAGGCTGCTTTGGCTTTCTTTAGTAGATGGCTTTATGCACGTACTGAGCGCACTATGTGGACTCAGAGAACATGAAATTAGGAGGGAATGGTGGCAGGGAATGGTGGAAGAATTCAAGAATGGATTTGAGCAAAACACATTATATCCGTGGTTCTCAACCTGTGGGTGGCCCTCAACCTGTGTGATCTTTTGGGGGTCACCTGAGACCATTGGAGAAACACAGATATTTACATTATAATTCATAACAGTAGAAACATTAGTTACAAAGTAGCAACAAAAATAATTTTTATGAGGCTGCACTGTGAGACATATTGTGACATACTACAGCATCCGCAATGAGATTATTTTTTTTTCTTTTTCAGAGTGGGGGGTCGGGGGAGGTGGTTTGCAATGGCTGATACAAAGGGATGGGAGATAAGTAGGCTTGGGGTGCATGGTGTGAAATTCACAAAGAATCAATAAAAAAAGGGTTGAGGGTCACCACAACATGAGGAAACTGTGTTAAAAGGTGGCAGTATTGGCAAGGTTAAGAGACGGTGCATTTATATACATGTATGAAATTCTCAAATTAAAAAAAAAACAAAACTGAAAAAAAAAAAACTGTAAAAAGTTTTTTTAAGTGCTGAAAGTTGACCACTAGGTGGTGCTGTAGCCAAGCTCTGTGATCACAGACTTACTTGGCTGTGTGTATTGGCTAATTCAAAAGTGGAGGAGACCACCAAGTCTGGCTTGAAATTTTTCAATGAGAAGACTCTAAAATAAATTGAAGCTATCTAGAGATTGAGTATTTACTTGCTGAAGCTATTTCTACTCTAGAAATTTCTTCCACTGAGAATTCAGATTGAGGGAAGGCTATTGTAGAAAAGATTTGAGCTGTCTCTTAGAAAGTTTGTGTGTGTGTGTGTGTGTGTGTGTGTGTGTTCATAAGAAGGCCTTAGATCCTCTGGAGCTGGGGCTATAGGTGGTTATGACTCATATGACACGGGTACTAGCAACCCAACTCTGGTCCTAGTCCTCTGTAAGAGCAGTAAGTGCTCTTTGTTTTCCACCATGAGACAGGATTCTCTGTAGATCAGGTTGGTTTTGAACTCACAATCCTCGTGTTTGGTTTGTTTTGAGTCAGTGCTAATTGACTATTCCTGCTCAGTCTTCCACCCAGTGATTGCTCACTGTGTGCCTGCTGCATACGAAATATCCCAAGATGTGCTCTGAACCTGAAGAAGTTGAAACAGCCAACTAGGGAAGATGGCAACCAATTTCTCCGTAGAACAAGAGGCTTTAACGGTCTTGTAAGATGAGTGAGGGGCTGGAGAGATGACTCCGTGGATAAGAGAAGTTTCTCCTACTGTAGAGGGATCCAAGATGTTTCCAGCACCCATATCTGGTGGCTTACAAACTCCAGTACCCTCTAGTTCCAGGGAACACAGTGGACGCCCTCTTCTGGCCTCTTCAGGCATCCCAACACTCCCAGCACACACTCACAGGAGCACATGGATTAAAAACAACCTCCCCCTTTAAAAAATGATGAGAAGCAGTAGCAGTTAGCACCGACTCTTAACTGGCTAACCTTCTCCTAGATGCATTTCTAATTAGATGCTTGTAAGTCGAGTCACCCTCACCGCTGTGAGAAGGTGCTTTGCTGCTAGGGTACCCACATTATAGATAAGAAAAGCTGTTCAGGAAAGGGGAGCTAGACAAAGGAAGCTGCATATATAAAGGCTCAGGGACACACAAAACCATAGCCTGCTCCAAGGACCAGCTTGGCTGAACTATCAGGAACATGAGAATACTCAGAGAAATGCCGTGCCGTCTGTGATTTTTATGAACAGAAAAATCTGAGGAATGGTGTCAGAAATTCAGGAGAAAATTTTACAAAAGTCTTAACATTTAGACATTTATTTTAACCTAAGTGTATGCGGTTTTGAGGTACTATGGGATATTTTTGAAGTATTTTATTTTTTAAAAGGACTGTAGGCATATAATGAATTGAGAAAACAGATCCATTGAACCATCACAAACCTCTCGAAGTGAAATATTATATGCTGATGATAGAAAAATATATAATGGTTCTGTGGGAACACATAGATTTATGCCATAGCTCTTTGCTAAAGAACAGACTTTCAAATACCAAGCCAAATAAATAATGAATCATATCTCCTAAAAGTAATATAATGCTCTGCAGGTTTTTAAAAACCCAGTTAATATCTTGAAAGATCTCCTAATGTTGAAATCATATCAGTACAATGCAGCTTTTAACTATTTTAGGTTAGATAGCCTTTGTAAGGCAAACTGTGATATCACAATTAAATATTTATTAGTTATCCATTACTTACAAAGCACCGTGCTTCTGTGTCAAGATTATTTATTGAACAAATATTTATTGAGCACCTGACTTGTGCTAGTCAGTCAGCTGAAACAGCAAAACAGCAGGGCCCCATCTCCATGGTTACCCCTGTCTCAGGCAGGCATCCCCTTGGTTACCTCTGCAGGCACAGTTGCTTCCCAGGACACGCCTCTCGCACCTTAAGGATCCCTGTGTCCATCCATCATCTTCTTTGGATGGGATTTGACTGTAACCTCTTGATGTATCCAAAAGAAACTACTGGGTAACCTGCAGGCTCAGTGGCCGGTCCTTCACACACACACACTCTGTCTCACTTGAGGTCTCCAGGAACTAAAACAACAACCCCCTAATTTAACCAATTCTGAGTGTATGGCTCAGAAGGCTGAGTAAGGCCGACTTCTGCAACAGACCTCCAGAAGGTTTTCCTCTGGAAAAATCAAACTGGCACCTTCATTAATCACCTCCCTGTACCCTGCCTTCCCGTCTCAGCCACATGGTATCCTATCTGGCCTCACCCCAGGCCCCTGCTATCCTACCTTCTGTTTCTAGCATTTGCCTGGGGAAGCCTCATCTAAGTGAGAAGGACTTGTGACGATTCATTTTGTTTAGAATAACACCTCAAGGCTCTTCATTGAGGAGGATCGTGTCCTTCCTAAGGCTTAATGATGTCATCACACTGCATGCTTATAGCATGGTTTACCTAGGGGTTCATTCATCTGCATGCCAGTGGGCGTGGGATCTGCTCCTTCTGACATTTTATCTCTCCCTTTTCACTGCTCATTTCTCCTGTTCAGGGAGAGTGTATTTTTCTCTCTTCTCATCTGTTTGTCTCTTCGTTTATCTACCAGACAAATATCTGTCAATGGTCCTCTTTGCCACAATGTATACAAGTGTCGGCATTACGGATACATCGACAAACAAAGAGGAAACAAAACTTAGTCCTCATGTATCTAACATTCCAAGGGAGAAGGCAGATGGGTGTTCAAAGCTGGAGAACCCCCGGTGATGGAAAGAAAGCAGAGGCATGGAGAGGAGAGTCGCATCCAAGGTGACACATTTGTGTCCAGGAAAGATGAGCTGGGAAGGAAGAAGCCAAAGGAACACCCGACAAGCTTTGAGCAGGAGCAGAGTCAAAGCCGGGAAGTGGGGCAAGCCGGACCCACATGAGCACTCAGAAGCTAAGCACAGAGGCCAAGGGAACCCGGCAGCAGAGAACTGCAGGCATCGAGGTTGGGGCTGCGGTAGGGGTGAGGGAGGGTAGAGGAAGGGGTGGAGGAAGAAGAGGAGTCGGGCCAGGGAGGTCTATGATCATTCTGAAAAGCACCATAGGCATTTCATGCAGAAATATCACTCAAAAGAACTTTTGAGTCTCTGCTAATGAATTTGTGTGTTGAATCTCTCTTAAAGGATGATTCTAAGAAAAGCCCTCCAATGTTGAATTTTGTCAACCCTAAAAATAAGCTTAGTGGGGCTATTGCTTTCCTTCTCTGACCTCTGTACTGCTTGCCGTTGTGATGATGATGATGGTGATGGTGATGGTGATGGTGATGGTGATGGTGGTGATGATGATAATAATGGTGGTGGTGATGATAAGCATTATAAACAAGGCTTCATATACCCAGACTGTCCTTAAACTCTTTATGTATCTCAAAAATGAGCTTGAACTTCTGATCCTCCTGCCTCCACACTCCTGAGAGCTGGGATTAACAGTTTGTGTGTGTCACCACACTTGGTTTACACAGTGCTGAGAATCGAACTCAGGACACACACATGCTCCATCCATTTACCAAGTGAGCTACACTCACAGTCTGACTATTATTTTGCTAGAGTCAAACTTTGTAGCCCAGGTTCTGGGACTCATGTCAATCCTCCTGCCTCGCCTGTCTCTCCGGGTCAGGATTGCAGGTGCGGGACCCACAGGGGGGAATCTCTGTAATATGCCCAATATGATGACCATAGAAGAATAGAGGTGGGGAGCCTATACGTTTCTTTGAAGCTTCTGGTCACAAGCTTTGTTGTGTGTCTCTGTTCATGCTATTCTCTCCGAAACACCTCTCTCCTCTCTCTCCCCTTTCCCTCCTTTACTTGGCGAGCTGTCTGTCTGGTTTTGCAGCTCTGAGATGTTATTCTTTCTCCTATCTGCTCCCAAGGCTGCCTAGGTCCCTCCTCCGAGCTCCCACAGAAGAAGCTGGGGACATCTCTTTCCTAGCACTGATTATATTGTATAAAACAATGTGGCTTCCAGAAGGGACTGAAAGTTCTCAGGGCAAAAGTGTTTATTACTATATAACTGTCCCCAAGTAGGTATTTGATAGCAGAAATAATGAATGTTCTCAGGTTTGAGTTAGACTAAGGGACTTTCTAACTTTCCCTTCTAAATGCTAATGGGGTAGAGTTTTCTTTCTTTACTAGCCAATATATTCATGGTTCTTGGAGGTGAATTCAGATGTGACTGAAATGATTTCTGAAGCCATTTTTGCCACTTACTGACTCAGTAGCCCAGGGCAAGTTACTCAGTTTCTCCTTTGTTCATTATTTTAAGTGCTCTAAAATGAAGTTAGTAATATACCTCTTGGGCTCAGCAGTTAAGAGCTCTTGCTGACTTTGCAGAGGACCAAGGGTCTTACAACCCTCTGTAACTCCAGTTTCAGAGGGAATCCAATGCCCTCTTTTGACCCCTAAGGGCACCAGATAAGGACGTCAGACACACACGTAGTGTACCATACATGCAGAAGAAACACTCATACAATAAAATAAATTAATCTAAAAACTTTTTTTAAAAAAAGAAAGATCACACTATTAAAAAGTAAAACAAATCGACCTCCTCTTGTGATGTGCGGGCAGGCGGAAGATGCCCAGAAACCTGGATGCCGCTGAGTAAGTAAATGACGTACAGATGGGAGAGAAAGAAAGGCAGAGCAGCGTGCGCACAATGAAGAGAGGCAGAACCGGAGACTCGAGGGTGGAGAAGAAATAGCCTGTTGTGAGTAGCCAGCCCTTGAGGACCATGTCTGGGTCTATGGCCTTGCAACAGTGAGGGTCTGTGCTGATGCCTGTGGCCCAAGTTACCACTGAAAAGCATGCAGATGTCCCTGGTTTGGGCCACCGCCATCTGGGGCCATGTTGATGTTTAAAGACTATGTAAATCTGGCCCCGCCCCTCACCAGCTGTGGCACTCTGAAGATCTTCCCCTCCCCTTGCCTGGACAACATAGTAGAGCTGGCCCTGGTGATGTGGGTGAGGAAGAGCCTGACAGAAGGACAAGAGCAAGAGATCTGACCCCGCCCCTTGTGTATTAAGGGTACTTGGGTGAGCTGGCCCTGCCCTTTGATGGAGCAGTGCTGGAGAGCAGGCCCTGATGGTGTGAGTGAGGGAGAGCTAGTGGGCTGACCAACTCAGCTACCACCCAGATCCAGATCTAGGGCTTTGAGTTGATCCACCCCCACATCTACACCACATACGAACCACTGGAGCATGGTTCTGCAGGGTCCTGCAAATCAAAGCTGCAGGATCCCTAGACACAGGGAAGCAACAGGCAATCTGAGAGGAGGCCTGGTGAGGATCCAGTATTGATAGTGTAGCAGAAACTACAAAAGGCCTCAAACCAGACCAATCACTCACTGCAATGGACATTTGCATATAAAGCTGTTTGGGCAAAATGGTAAACTGAATAACACACCATGACACACTGCAGCAAGACTATTTTTTTATTCTTTCTTTCTTTCTTTCTGTCTGTCTCTCTCTCTCTCTCTCTCTCTCTCTCTCTCTCTCTCTCTCTCTCTCTCTCTCTCTCTCTCTCAGATTTATTTGAGTACACCAGTTGCTCCCTTCAGACACACCAGAAGAAGGCATCATATTCCATAACAGATGGCTGTGAGCCACCACGTGGTTGCTGGGAATTGAACTCAGGACCTCTAGAAGAACAGTCAGTTCCCTTAACTGCTGAGCCATCCCATCTCTCCAGTCCAAAATACATCACATATGTGGCCCATACGGAGATCGAACTCAGGACCTTGGTGTTATTAGTACCACACTCTAACCAGCTGAGCTAACTGGCCAGACTATTTTTTTTTTTATTATCATTATTATTTGTTTTCTTTGGGGGAGGAGTTTACAAGGGCAGGGGGTGGATACGGAAGGATAGGGAAACAAGTGGGATTGGAGTGTATGATGTGAAATTCACAAAGAATCAATAAAAACTTAAAAACAAACAAAGCAAAATGACAACCTACAGTTTTAGGAAGGTGTGTGCACGTGTTTACACCGGCCTGTGTGTCATGGTGGCTATTTGGATAGGAGAGGGTAAAAGCGGGGAGGGATGGTAAATACCTGATGTGTCTGAGATGAGAGGAGACAGAGAAGAAAGGAGGAGGTGGAGAGGTGAGCTCCACCCAAGAGAGCTTGCCTGTCAGCCAGAGAAGATGCCAGGACTGTAGGAGAGGGGCGGGGGGTGTGCTCATAGTATCAGAAGTTCACATGATGAGTTTTACAGGGTGGGGGGGACTGAGAACGGCAGGGCACGTGCTGAGCAGAACTCTGTGTGTCAGGGTACAGTGTCTGGTGGGCACGGTGTGGCCACATGTCAGAGGTGAGAGATAAATGACATATGAGCAGCTGCTGTTAGCTATAACATGACCCCACCCTGAAAGCTAGGTCCATCACCTACACACCAAACGTCTAGAAAAGCTAAAAGTCATGCTAGATCCAGGACCCTGAGACTACCCCACCCACCCCAACCTGCCCTGTTCTAGATTTTCTTGAACTTTTTCTTGCTTGATATGTCCTTACCTCAGTGCCGAGCTCTGAGTTCTGAGTGCTGGCCAGCTGGACTTAAAAGCTGTCAACATGTCTTCAGAAGGGACCGTTTCACTTCTTATTGTTTTAGGACTCTAAGAGCGCTTTCAGTTATGGTCCAAAGTACCCCCATTTTAGTCAAGTAGTATAGCATATGCCCACAGATTTGGTGTAGTTGAATGCCATTGTATATGGTATTGATTTCGTATTTCAGTTCTTTTCTTTTTTTTTGGATTTTTGAGACAGGCTGCCCTGTGTAGCCTTGGCTGTCCTGGAACTCACTATGTACACCAGACTGACCTTGAACTCACAGAAAGCTGCCTACCTATGTCTCCCAAGTGCTAGGACTAAAGACATGAGCCACTACCACCTTTGTGGCTTTGTATTTTATTTCTTTTTTTTTTTTTTTTTTTTTTTTTTTTTTTTT
>NC_034590.1:148909098-148910824 GCF_900095145.1 Mus pahari
GATGGTTGTGAGCCACCATGTGGTTGCTGGGATTTGAACTCTGGACCTTCGGAAGAGCAGTCGGGTGCTCTTACCCACTGAGCCATCTCACCAGCCCCTGTATTTTATTTCTTAATTACACAATATACAAATATATATTTGAAATTTACCTAAAAATATTCCTGTGTTCATTCATATTTAAACATCTATCTAATTTTTTAAATATAGGAGCCATATGTTTTCCACATAATATATTTTTTCTTACCATTCCACATAGTTTGTCTCCTCAACATATTGCACTGAGATAATTTTGAATAGAGCTAGTAATTGTTTTTTGTGAACAGAGAAGCCAGTGTTTGACATTTATTCAGCAAACACATCAGCATGGGTTTTTGCACAGACTTTTATTTGTAAAATAGCTGAGTTTCTACTGCCTTTATGAATCCATAAAAACATATAAAGGTCAGAATTACACAGAATGAAACACAGACTCCACAAGACTGGATGAACTGAATTCTGGGTGATATTTGCTAAAGTTAGGATACCTTCTTGAGGAACCCTTCTTCCATCTGTCACACCCTTGCTTTGTCCCCAGTTCCTAGATGTTCCCTAAAGTCTGCAAACTGTGGGTGCAGCCCCTATGTCAGTGAAACCGTGACAGCCGAGTCTAGTCCTGATGGGGACAAAGGGCCAATGGGATCTTATTTGAAGAGGTTGTTGTTTTGGTTTTTTTTTTTGTTTTTGTTTTGTTTTAAGATCTAGAGGTCTGAGGGCTCCTAGTCGACCAACAAGACAGAGGCTTAGTTACAGAGAAGGAAGAAAAATCCCAAAGCAGCCTCAGGAACAGACATGGATCCAGAGTCTCATCCCCTGATCATAGGACCACATGAGCATCCTAGGAAGCATCGAAGGTGGACACAGCATCCCACTGAGGATACAAACCACACTCAAGGGCAGCCCCCACGCCCAGACCTAGAGGGCCAAATGAGCTCAGTGATACTTCTGGAGACTTCTGTCTCATCATGCTTTATCTGGATGCCCTTTTTAACCTTATAGATCTTTTGCTTATATCTTATGGTTCTGATTTTGTGTTTTTAGGGCATTTCTATGTGTGCATCTCTGCATTTGTATGCATTTCTTCTTTCTTCTGCTTTTTCTCTAGTTCATATTCTCTCTCGCTCTGTGTCTCTCGCTCTCTGTGTCTCTCTGTCTCTCTCTCCCTGTCTCTCTGTCTTTCTGTGTCTGTCTCTCTCTCTCTGTCTCTCTCTTCTGATTGTTTTGTCTCCATCCTTTTTTCCCCTGTTTGTTTTCTAATGAGAGAGAGAAAGAAAAGGTATGTGGATTTGTGTATTTTGGGTAAGTGGGGAGGTGGGGAGGACCTGGAAGGAGCTGGGGGAGGGGAAACCATGATCAGAATATGTTGTATGAAAAAAAAGCCTATATTTAATAACAATTAAAGTTATATTAATTAAAAAGAAAATACTGAAGCTGGAGAGAGAGCCCAGTGGCTAAGAGCAGCAGCTGCTCTTTCAAAAGTCCTAAGTTCAATTCCCAGAAACCATATGATGGCTTACTTACAGCCTTCTATAATGGGACCCAATGTCCTCTTCTGGTGTGCAGACAAAGACTCATATACATATAATACAGAAACAGATAAACCTTTAAACAATCTTTAAAAAAAGAGAATGCAATAAACAGTTAATGTCTGTAATAGTCACACACACACACACACACACACACACACACA
>NC_034590.1:148910864-148917618 GCF_900095145.1 Mus pahari
TTTTTTGTGAATGTCTTGGAATATGGCTGTTGAAACTTTCCATTTTCTCTTTTTCCTTTCCTTATTTGGTGATTTTTGCCATCAGCACATCACTCACATAGGAGGTTGTTTTTCTGAGTGACTTGTAGGAGGAGAGCCTCTTCTATTGTTTCAGTGTGAGTGTGTGTGTGTGTGTGTGTGTGTGTGTGTGTGTACACACCCAGGCACTGCCAGGAAGTGAACTCAAAGAAAGTTCTAAATAAAAGGAAGATGCTGGCCGAGCTAGTGGAAACAGGAAGTTGTTGCTTATGCCTTCCATAGAGTAGAAGAAAGTAGAGGTGGAGGACATTCACTTGACAAGTGGGAGGAGTGAAGAGAATGGAGTCCGAGAGGAGGAGGGATGGTGGGGAGCACTCACGAGAAAGTGGTGAGCAAGCCAGCAGCTTAGAAGATCTTGACTCTTTGAGTGGGACTGGCTGCTCTGGAAGAGACTGGTGGAACTGGGTGGCAGGGCCCAGGGTTGCCTCAGTATAATTCAAAGCTGTGGTTACTACAGCAAGTGGTCATTAAATAAACTGCTTGACACATTATTTTCCTAGGTAGTCTATTTAAAACAGTAGGAGTTTGTATTAAGGAGTTAAGCCAGTGTCCTAAAATCCCCTCTGGTGGATGTAGCAATATGTAACAAATGAAGGACAAGTGGCTGTTCATGTTTCTTCTTAGGACTCTTCTGTAAGTTTGAAGATTTTAGATCAGTGTGTTTTAGACAAGGTCTTACTATGTAGCCAAGCTGGCCTCAAGCTTTGGCTTCTATCCCACCAGCAAGAGCTGGGATGCTGCCTCATCATGGCTGGTCAAAATAAAATTCTGACTGTATGGGAGAAGAAGCAGTTTTAAAACCATGTGGTGTTGAAGGCAGGACCTGTCCTGTCAGGTGTGTGTTTGTGGCTTTATCTACATATGTGTTCTTTGATATTCAATGTATTATGTTCATGCATGATAGGAATGGCTTCTCATCGTCTGTGCTGTCAGGTTTTAATATATTTAATTTGAAGTTCTCAGATGTTTGCATCGCTTAGACCAACACTTCCCTACAGAGCAAAAGTAATTTCTAGTTTTCACATTCTTTCTGGTTCCAGTACTCTCTCTTCCTTTCTGTGATAACCAGCATCCTAAATCCTGGCATCTTCATGTTCTGTCTGCTCCTTATAAAAACGAATTCTGCAGAGAGGATGTGGCCCACTCATCCACAGCAGAGTAAGCATTAGGAGGAGGTTTAAATCTAAGCATCCTTGGGAGGAATCTGTGCTGGAACGTGAAGGGAAAGAACGGACATGTCTAGAAAGGAGACAATTAGCATATAGAGGGTAAAACAGAGGAACAAGAGCCTGACTACCCGGAGACCTCAAAAATCACACTTCTAGGGCGTCACATTCTTCCTAGACAAGTTGCCTCCTGGGACTCATCAGCCAGGGCAGAGTTTTCACGAATAGCCAAGAACATATGTTAACATAAGCATTATCGCAAATAACATCACCTATTAGCATACATAGTATTAAAGCATGTCACGCCAAATTAAGTGTACACAATTAATTTTACGGCATAATGGCTCTGATTCCATCTCAACGTTGCTGTCTGTGAGAAATAACTGAGCCGAAAGCAGGCAGTGGGCATGAGCTGGCTGAACTGGGTCAAGGTTAATAATAAGTAAAATGTTGTAAGTAGAGACGAGACAGTAACAGCTGTGTGACATTCTTGGTGGCAGGGACATTGACAGCATAGGGACAGACAGTGAGCTTGCTTTTTGTTACTCCTTTGGGTGTAAGCAGAGGAGGCTTACAACAATAGCAGAGAAAACACGATTCATTGTAGAAATCGTCATCACTCCTGTATAAAATCAAATGTCTACAGCTGGGAAGTCAGAGGTGTGCGGAACCATGTTGGAAGAAGACACAGAGCAAGCTTATGAGAATGTCCTAGCAGAGATTCAGTCCTTTGAGTTGCCCATTGAAGCTACTTTAAGGTAGGATGTGTTTATGTTTTGCAGTTTATATATTTTACCTTCATTTCTCTTTTCCGTCTTAACTTTCATTTCTTTGGAGTCCGGAGACAATCTCACTCTGTAATTCAAGTTGGCCTCAAATTTACAGCTATCCTTTGCCTCAGCCTCCTGAATGCTAGGATTTCAAACCTGCATAACTCGGCTTTAAAATCTGCAGATTTTTAGTGGCTCCAAGATGATCTGTGTATAACTTCCTTGTATCCTTCTTTCTTTCCTTTCTCTTCTTTCTTTTCTTCTTCCTTCCTTCATTTCTTTCCTTTTTGTTAGTTTAAGTTTTTTGAGACAAGGTTTTTCCATGTAACAGTCCTGACTTTCCTGGAACTGGCTCTGTAGACCAGGCTGGTCTGGAACTCAAAGAGATCTGCCTGCCTCTGTCTCTCTAGTGCTGGGATTAAAGGTGCATGCCACTAAGCATGGCTTCTTGTATATTTTCTTAAAATAACAGAATAAAAAATAGTTTTTGAAAAAACATAGTTCTCTACATACTTGGTAACAAAGTTTCTTATTTCTTCAGATATTATAAGAATCAATTTACCTTCTCTTTGTATTGAATGTTTCCTGATCCATGATCACAAAGATAAAAACAGAAGACTCTTAAGTGGTTGAATGTGACCCAATATTATCTCCTTATAGATATTTCATTTACATTCAATTGTTTTCTGTAAACTATCTCAGTAAAAAGAAAAAAAAGGGGGGGGGCTGGTGGTGGCTCAGCAGGTAAGGGCACTGACTGCTCTTCCAAAGGTCCTGAGTTCAAATCCCAGCAACCACATGGTGGCTCACAACCACCTGTAATGAGATCTGACGCCTTCTGCCGGTGTGTCTGAAGTCAGCTACAGTGAACTTATGTGTAATAATAAATAAATCTTAAAAAAAAAAAAAAAGGCCAGAAAACTAGACATATCATTGGAACCAGTTCGTATTTGGGTGGATCTGAGTTACAGAGCAGCACAGTAGAATGCTTGTTTTGTATTGTTCTCTTGGATGTCTGGTGGTCTCTTAGCTACGTGCTTTTTATTTCCATGTAAGACCTAAAAATAGCTTCTTCGAAAATGTGAGCATTCGCTTGTACAGTTCAAGCCCAGGACTAAGATGAAAACCCAAATGCCTCTGTGTTAGCTTTAAGCATTTAATCATCTCTGCCTGTCTGCCTGTCTGTGACACTTATCAGTGTGGGAACAAGATGCCAGTTGCTGCATGTGATAGTGACAGTCAGTAAATATTTGTTGACAAATGTTTGTAGAGTAAGTGGGAGGACACTTCTTCATGTCTTCTCTTTATTCTCCAAAATAATCTATTGATTAAACTCGTGTACATTTCTGCTTCTTGTTTATATTTTATTTAGCACTATGTAGTTTGAATCTCTTTGAAAAGCTCAGGGCAGTGTTGGGCCCCCCAGAAAACGGCTGTGTCTTCCTCCCTTGGATTGGAGGTACTGGTTCTTGGATTGGCAACATGTAGTTGCAGAAGATCTTTCTTGGTGTGGATCATGCTGTGTCCCCGACTGGCCAGTGCCTTCTGAAATGTGTGCCTTGGCTTGTGGAGTCACTAAGCATGTTCAGTTACCGTGATCTCTACTGCCAGCGCTGCTCAGACGCCTTGACCTCTAACCCCTGACCCTGTCTGCCTCTTCCCTAGTGTCACAGTTCTGGGCCAAATCTGCAGACCATGTCCATCCTTGTGAGGGGGGGGAAAGGGGGGGGAGTTGAAAGAAAATGTCATTATTTCAACAAAAGGAGATAACAAGTGTCGTCATGGTAGCAAATGCCTACAATCTCTACATTTAGGGGGCTAAGCCTAGAGGGTCACAAGTTCTAGGCCAGTCTGGGCTACATAGTAAGACCTTGTCTCAAACAAAAGAAAAGAAAAGAAAAATAAACAAACAAACGAAAAACCCGATGATGATGATGATACAAAAACTCAAAACAAGTACAAAAAATAATCCTCAAAAACAAAGCAAGGGAGGCAAAACTATTTTAAAGTTACAAGCTCTAAGGGCAGCAAGGAAGGATTTGAATGGAAGAGATTGCCTGGGAGAGACTAAAGGGTCTTTCCATGACCTTCTGGACGCTGAGCCGCTGCTGCAAGTGATCAGGGCATCTTCCTAGGGAGACACCCGTGTGTGAGAAACACCCGTGTGTGAGAATCGAAGGCAGGGAGAAAAGCTAAGAGCTCTCCCACTCCCTTCCCCTACCACAGGAGAGAGAAGACAAGCTCAGCAAACAGGACAAACCGCACCCCAGTCTTCTCCCTGCATACTTTACTTTTCAGGCGGGAATTTGGGGGTGCCCTGTTGAAGAGCTGTGTTACAATCAGGGCCTGGTGGGATTTGATTCTCTAGCGGGACGAAATGAGAGATCTCGTTGGCTCGCTTGTGGCTCATATGGTTTCCACAATGTCTCTTAAGGATGACTGAAAGCAAGCAAAGAGGCCTGACACACTCCCTTCCCCCACCACAGCATATGGGAGAATGAGTCTGGCCTGTCTCAGGAGTCATGCGTGGGTCCTTGACACCAGGAGGCATGTAATGTAGGCAGAGATCATTGACGACTTGTAGTCCCTCCTACCCCGCCAAGGCTGTATTACCTGCCTCTTGAAACTATTCCCAGATCAAGCGCCTTCCTTGCCTGCTGCCCTCAAAAGACCCTTGGGCCAGCACCTTTAGCTTTCATTTTGGAAGAATGGACAGGAACCATACACGGTTAATTTTCATTCCATGTGTGAAATAAGGTATCACCATTGACTGCTGTACTGTTTGAAGGAGAGAGAGTTTAAGGAGAGAGCTGAGATACTGTTTCTCCCCCCCCCCCCCCGGGGATTTGAGTTACCTGTGAAACACCCATTACAGCTGTGCAAATCGAGATGGAGAATAAAATCCCAGGGTGGGAATTAGCCACTATTAGCCATTGTGGTGGTTAGTCTAATTGTCAACTTGACACAACGGAGAATTACCTGGAAAGAGAGTCTCAGTAAAGGGACTGTCTAGATCAGCGAGTGTGTGCTGTGGCCCTGCCTGTGGGCTATTGTCTTCATTGCCGTAACTGATGTGGGATGCACCCAGACTTCAAGTTTGTTGATCCATTCCCTGGCTTGGAGCCCTAGACTATATAAGAATAGAGAAAGCTAGCTGAGCCCTAAGCACACTTAAGTTCATTTCTCTTTGCTCTTGACTGTGGGTGTGGCTAGCTACTTCAAGCCCTTGCCATTGTAACTATTGCAATATGATAAACTGTAACTTGGAACTGTAAGCTAAACGAAGCCCCTTCTCCCAGGGTTGTTTGTGCAAAGGTATTTTTGTTAGTGCATCAGAAACAAAACTACAAAAACAAAAAACAAAACAACAACTGTAACAACAGCCGCCCCTGGGATAGCGACTAAACTGAAGAGAGATGGGGGCATCAGGACGGAAAACCTGCTGACATTGTCCCAGCACAGCTCAGCCTCCAGCACAGCTCCATCTCCACACAGGAATTATGGCAGCATGGCAGCCAGCTCACCACCAGGTGGGGCCTCCAATTCATTTTGCTGTCCCTGTCCTTTGTTCTGAGCACACTGTACCACACTACAGCCAGACACCTATTTTTACAGGCTATTTTCATTTTACGCCTGTTTCTCTATTTGGCTTAGAACCACCTGGCTCCATGGCCTCTAGGGGACACACCCCCCTGCTCCCAGGAGTCTTCATGGCTGTCCCCTGGAGGCTTAACCATGAGAAGTCTTAGCTATGTTAAGAAAACTTAGTACCTGTTTTTCTAAGCCTTAACAGTCAGTAGAAACTAGCGTATCATTTGTGCCAACGGTTGCCTAAATTCTCATCTTGAGACTAATAAAAAAAAAAAATGACGACAGCTATGGTTTTAGGAAAGGTCAACGGCACTGTTTGCAACATCTGTCTACCATCCATATTCACACTAGAACTTCTTGACACCAGGTTTCATTCGCTAGACACGCCCTGCAAGGACCGGATATTCCCTGGGGTTCCTTAAACCTCCTGTGGTTCTGCAGGTGTGTTCTTAGCTCTTTAGCACACGCTCTGAAAATAGGTCTGAGCCAATTTGGTTCAGAAGTCAGCCTATGTTTTGGTGCTGGAATGGAGCCTCGCTGATAAGAGAGTCAGGGGGAGCCGGAGGGTGGAGGTTCGGGCATAGCCACAAAAGGGCCCGCAGGAGGCTGGGAAAAAATAGGAGGAAAAGGGAATTGTACGGGATGACGTACCAGAAGAAATTTTTGTAATTGTTTTGTGATAACATAATTGTTTCGCACTTGTATTCACAGACTCCCTTGGGCACATTTCCAAAAGCTTGACCGTGAAGTTTTACCAGTTTGAGAGCAAACAGGATATATTTATTTGACTTTAATGTTTTTAGGAATAAAGATAACAAATATGGTTTTAGAGAAGGAAAGGAGAGGGTTTTTTTTTTTTTAAAGCTTCAAGTTAAATATATTCCCAAATCATAACATAAAAAGTTAACTAATTAAGGTCAACTTCAGAATGTTCTTGCTGTTGTGTTTTCAAAAATATAAGATTTCTACTTTGTTATTAAGTACGTTGATCTAGGTTAAGATCTAGGTTTTAATCTGGATCATATACACTCACTGCTTGTGTGATTTTAGCTTTAATTTCTTTCCTTTTCTTTTCTTTTCTTTTCTTTTTTTGGTTTTTCAAGGCAGAGTTTCTCTGTATAGCCCTAGCTGTCCTGGAACTCACTTTGT
>NC_034590.1:148918238-148930320 GCF_900095145.1 Mus pahari
GTAGCCCTGGCTGTCCTGGAACTCACTCTGTAGACCAGGCTGGCCTTGAACTCAGAAATCCGCCTGCCTCTGCCTCCCGAGTGCTGGGACTAAAGGTGTGCGTCACCACGCCCAGCTTAAAAATAAGTTTTAAAGATTCATTTATTTAGCATTTTTATGTATATGGGTATTTTGTTTGCATGTATGTCTGTGCACCATGTGCATTCCTCGTAGAGGTCAGAGAGCAGCACCACAGCCCCCAGAGCTGGAGTCCCGGACAGTAGTTGTGAGCAGCTATGTAGGAGCTGGGAATGAGAGAGACCCAGGTCCTCTGCAAGGACAAGTGCTCTTTTTTCTTTTTCTTTTTTTGATTAATTTATTTTTAAAAATTTATTTACATTTCAAGTGTTATCCCCTTACCTGGTTTCCCTACCTCCTGGAAATCCCCTATCCCACCCCCCTCCTCCTGCTTCTATGAGGGTGTTCCTCCACCCACCCACCCACTCCCGCCTCCCCACCCTCGATTCCCCTACATGAGGCATCTATCAAGCCTTCATAGGATCAAGAACCTCTCCTCCCACTGATGCCTGACAAGGCTATCCTCTGTTACATATGCAGCTGGAGCCATGTGTACTCCTTGGTTGGTGGCTTAGTCCCTGGGAGCTTTGGGGCGGGGGGTGGGGGTCTGGTTGGTTGATATTGCTGTTCTTCCTATTGTGCTGCAAACCCCTTGAGCTCCTTCAGTCCTTTCTCTAACTCCTCCATTGGGGACCCCACAATCAGTGTAATGGTTGGCTGCAAGCATCCGACTCTGTATTTGTAAGGCTCTGGCAGAGCCTCTCGGGAGACAGCTATATCAGGCTCCTGTCAGCAAGCACTTCTTAGCATCCACAATAGTGTCAGGGTTTGGTGACTGTATCTGGGATAAGAACAAGTGCTCTTAACCTTTGAGCAAGCTATCTTTCCAGCCCCTAGTCGTGAGATTTTTAAAAAAGAATTTTGTAGTTCTTAAAAACTTTTAGTCCCGAGGCAAGATACCTTGAACACTGGCATTGACCATAGAACCTTATGAAAATCTCTCTAGATACCTCATTATCAGGCTCAGAAAGTCATAGATATATTTGGCTTCCTTGTGTTTGTGAAGTTTGTATTTTTTTAAGATTTATTTTTAATTTTTTTAATGTGTACACGTGTGCATCTGCATATACCACATGAGTGTGGGTACCCACAGAGACCAAATGCAGGTATCAGGCACTGGAGAGCTGGATTTACAGGCAGTGTGTGAGCTGCCCAATGTGGGTGCTGGGGAACTGGCCTCAGTTCTTCTGGAAGAGCAAGCACCCAGTCATGGTGCCATCTTCCAGCTCTGTAGTATTTTAAAAGGAGTTGCTGAGCTGGAGAGATGGCTCAGAGGTTAAGAGCACTGGCTGCTCTTCTAAGGGACCCAGGTTTGATTCCCAGCACCTATATGATCTGTTAATCTAGTCTCATGGGATCTGATGCCATCTTCTGGCCTCCCTAGGTAGCAAGCATGCACATGGTACACAGACATACATGCAGATCAAGCACTCATACACACTAAATAAGAAAGAAAGAAAGAAAGAAAGAAGAGAAGAAAGGAAGAAAGAAAGAAAGAAAGAAAGAAGGAAGGAAACAAAAGAAATTGTTTCATTTATAGTGGGGCATCCCAGCACTCAGAGGCTTGTAGTTATGAAAGCTTTATTTTGGTTGTATAGCATTCAAGGGAGAAAGGTATGTCTTAAAATATCATATTCACTAATACTTAATATTTAGGGCAGTGCTATAACCTATTTAGTCTCTAATCGGAGTTGTATATTGTGCTGCGTTTATGGGTGTAAGATGGATTCCAAGCATACTGTTCAGAAAAAAAAAAAAAAAAAGCCATAGGTCAGGGGTGTAGCTTGGTTGGTAGAGTTACCCAGCATGCGTGAAACCACGTGCTCTACTCCCAGTACTAAGACTGGATGCGGTGACCGGATGTCGGCTATCCAAGTAATAAGCTTAAGACCAACCTGGGAAAATGGGGGTCTTCTCTTTCAAACAAACAAACCCAAGATCCAGCTCAGTGGTTGGGTACTTGTATTTGTGGCCCTGGGTTCAAAACATAGAACTTCAGTAAGTAAGTAAATAAACAAGTGTCAAGAAGGAAGGAGCGCTGGAAAGATAGCTCAGTGATTAGGAGAGTCAGCTGCTCCTACAGAAACCCCAGGTTCAATGTCTGAGCTGGGAGCTCTCAACAATCTCTTAAGTTCAATTTCAGGGGAAATGATGCCCTCTTCTGGCCTCTTTCGGGAGCAGTCACACACTTGGTGAACAGACAGACTTCAGACATTCAGGCAAAACACCTACACATGTAACATTTTAAAAGGTTGTTTAAAAGGGAAGGGAAAGAGAAGAGAAGAGGAGAGAGAGCTGGAGCAGGAGGGCGAGAGAAAGAGAAAGAGGGGGCGGGGCTTACCGCTTTTTCAGTACCTTGGCAAAGTCCAGGTTCCTTGACTGGAGTGATGTACACTGGAGATGAGGCTCAAGCCAAGCGCTTGCCCAGCAGTGCAGAAACCACAACGATAATAACAAAACCAACGCAATAAAAACAGCTGATGAATGAATCAAACTTAGAGCTGATTACTTTTGAACTCCTTCGAGAACTGGCTCATATTTCATGAAAACCTGATTTTATTTGACCGCAATACCAAATTTCCTGCGATTGTTCTCCACAGTGGGGTCCTGAGCTTAATGGGAAAGTGGGTTCCTGTGCAAGGGTTCGCAACAGGGATCCACCCTGCCTCTCACTTTGTTTTCTATCTTGTACTTACAAGGCATGGTCACTTGGGGTCACTGCACTAAAAAAGTGGAAGCTGGCGGCTCACCCTTGGGACTGGCTGTATGGAACCCTCTAGAAGTGGGCCGGAACGCTTCTTTCGTAGGGTTTACTTTTTGTTACAGTTCTAGAATCACTTATGTTTAAGAAGCAACTGAATAAGATTAGCACAGCTCGAGAGCATTAAGATCGTGTGTCTATTAAAGGGTTCTTCACAGCAGGAAGGGATGGAGGGTGCAGGCGGGGTGGGGGAGCAGAAATATACCTAGCCTGGTGGAACAGGTTTTTAACAGCATTAAGGTTTACCTGCATGTAGCTGCATTGCTCGCGTAGCAGATATTGAGGGCATGCAAGGCCCTGCTTTGGCAGTGAGTGTTGACCGAGTGCCTGCGTTAAGAACATTGCCTAGAAGTGGAGGTAGATGTCTTGATTTGTTGTTTACCACCACAGTATGTGACTCACGGGATGGGCACAGACCCCAAGGACAGGAAGAGATGTGTGCCTTCCTGATGCTAGATCCAGAGGGCCTGCTGAAGGGGTTCTGAACCATGAGTTTAAAACCAAGACACATTCCATTTTCCTTCTCTGTGATAGCAGGAAACAGATCTCAGGAGGTCTCCACCAAGGGAACTTTCAGAAACGTCAAGGCTCCAGACCTGGGGGCCCTGATGCCCAGCCATGTTATTGTAGCAGTGCTTAGAAAAGAAGGACAACTGTGGCTTGCTTTCTAGTTTTATTTTATCAAAGAGGAAGTTTAATTGTTGCCCTATACAGTTTACTGAAAAAAAAAAAACTGGTAATTTTAGTCTTCTGTGCCAATGTTGAACCGTAAGAACGCTTTATACATAGATCGTCTCTTATCCACACACAGTTTGGTGAGCTAGGGACCCTTATTGTACCCGATCCACACCTGAACAAACTGAGACTTAGACCAGCTAAGACCTCCCAGAAACAGAACATCTAGGAAGAGGTGACTTGGAATTTGACCCCAAAGCTGTAAAAGCTCCAGACCGGGTCACCTGTTTTCTGCGGTCTCCTCCCAAAGGCTATGTTTTCTTAAGCCTGGCTATTAGTCCAGAGACAAGTGGTTAATGGGTAAGTTATTGACGATTACAGGTTTTCCAAGTCAAACTTGTACTCTTCGGGTTAGTTTCAAGCTGGACAGAGAATGAGTTCTTGTCCTGACAGTCTTCCTGTTGTATCTTCTTGATTTATCTCTCACTTTCCCGGGGAGAGATTTTGGGTGAGTCTCTGGCAGTTAATATCCATTGCCCCCCAAAAACTTAAGTATGTATTCGAAATCTGCCCATGTGCCCTACCATCCCCATTCCCTTTCTCAGAGCAGACTGATACACTTACCTCATACCCCACCCCTACCCTCCACCTTTTGTATTAAAACGTACAGATAAGATAGTGGGCTGAGGATGTAGTTCAGAGGTATCGTTGCTAGACAACTCAGGTCTGAGGTCCTAGGTTTGCTCTCCAATGTTGATGAAAAGTGTTGAAGAGACTGGGGCTGGTCTAAAGATGGAAGATGACTAGGGGGTAAAGTGTTTACTGTGCAAGCGTAGGGTCTAAGTTCAACCCTCACCTCCAACAGATTGTAAAGCTGGGCCCAGAAGCGCGGCTCTGTAATCTCAGTGGTCCTGTTGTGAGATGGGAGGTAGGGATAGGAGAAGGCCTGGAAGATCACAAGCCAGCACAAAGAGCTGTCTCAAAGCAAGGCGGAAGGTGAGGGCCAGCACCCCAGGTTCTTCTATAACTCCCATGTGTATGCAGCTGCATCCATAGATCTCTCTCTCCCCCTTTTTCTCTCCCCCTCTGCCTGCTTTTCTGATTCATTCTCTCTCTCTCTCTCTCTCTCTCTCTCTCTCTCTCTCTCTCTCTCTCTCTCTCTCTCNCACACACACACACACACACACACACACACACACACACACACACACACACAAAAGAAGGAAGCAGGAGAACCCACAAATGAGTAAAAAGAAACTGTGTTTATTATAGTTTGGCCAGCCCAGGGAGAAAAACAAAGCCAAAACTTCCTAATTTCTCTCTAGCTTTCCCATGGTACTCTTCACAGAAGAAGGGAAGCAAAGGTTTGGAAATATATACTCTTTTAGCTTTGGGACATGTTTACCAGTCCTCTCTGGAGGGTTGAAGGGTGGGAGATGTTGAGCTTTTCCATGGCCTCCATTTTCATCATGGAGAGTCTGTTATACTGCTAAGAGTGTTAACACTTGCCTAGTATTCTCAAGGCCCTTAATTCAATAAGGACCAACCAACCAACCACCAACTGAGCAAGCAACCAAAACAAAGTCAAAGACAGAAAGGTGTACGTACAAACACATTTAGATTTAAATTCTTAGCAGAAAACAAAACAAACAAACAAAACAAAAACCCCCAAAACCAAAAATCAAAAAACCCTTCAGGTACTAACAGAACTATCAGAAAGCCACAGAGAGGAAATAACAAAAACTGCTTTCGATGGAGAAGTGGTAACTGGGCCAACTTCCCTTTGAATCCTGCAGAAGAATGCCCAGTCCTGACAGCCAGGCAGTTTCTCTGGGCAGGGGACTGAAAGGGGCCTAGTAAGAGGCATCTTTTAGCATCCCTGGCTTCCCAAGGGAAGCACTTGGAACTGGCTTTAGGCAGATGTTATGAAGATTGTGAAGAGGAGGGAAAAGGTCTGTGTAGCCAAAGCTTAGGAGAAGATTACCTCTGTAGGAGTTGGCTGCTAGCTGTAAGCTGGCCAGTCCGACAGGCAGTTCTTCCATTCACAACCCACTTTACTCTACAGAACCATGCATTCTAGTCTTGCTTACTTTCTGAGCTCTGTTCTTTGCTGCAGAAGAAACTAGATTTTTACTTCTTTGTAGGAGAGAGAAAATTCGTCCTCATTGTTTTGTGAGGCTTTCAGTATTCAGGCTTCTTTCCTCTTCTCAAGAGCTGACTGAACCTGCAAGTAGGGAGCGCACACACCAGATAGGGCTGCCTCAGGGGCAGGAGACGCAGTCAGCAGAGGAAAGTCGAATTTATTTTTAATAAAGACCCATTTGCATGAATAGCCATGAGATTTATATCCTTTGACAGAAGCCCATAAATACTGTTTCTCACACTGAACTCTAGATGGATGTGGGTGGAGAGGACTTGCAGTTGACCTACACTGGGCCGCAGGTTTCTATCAAGGTAACTTTAAGGTCAATGCACAAAAAAAGCAATTTTGAACAAACTACTAATAATTTCATAGTTTAAGCCAGTTGTGGTGGCATATGCTTTTAATCCCAGTTCTTGGGAGGCAGAGGCAGATAGATCTCTCAGTTTGAGGTCAGCCTGATCTACAGAGTGAGTTCCAGGACAACCAGAGCAACACAGAGTCTCATAAAACAAACAAACAACAAAAGAATTACAATAATACGTTCATAGTTTAAAGTTCTAATTGGTACCAATCACAGGGTAGCTACATTCTACCTTTTGCTTTGACCTGTTTGGACTAATTTCTAATTCATTCTAAATTCTTCAGTTACTTCAGAATAACTTCAGTGTTCTTTGGTTAAAAAAAAAAACAACCCTCCCTTTTCTCTGCTATGTTTAGAATTCTATGAGGAACTATCATAGTTGCAAATTAAAAAAAAAAAGTTATGTGAACTCAAGGGCCTTAACACATGGGACAATACTGTCAGTCTGAGAAGAGACACATTTTGTTGTTGTTGTTGTTGTTATTCATATTCTGAAAGCACAAGGAAGTGGGATTTCCCAGAGAAGGCTGGGCTCCCTTGTACCAAAGTGACAGTGGACGTGGGAGGAGGTTTCCATGGCTATACTCTGACTTGTAGTGGCATTGATGATCCCTGGTGGAACAAGCAGTCAGATGTAGTGGATTCTCTGGTTTTCCAAGCCAGCAGGCACTGAAGTTTCTGGGACTCAGGTGTGCAAAGTAAATAAAACTTGGCTGGGGAGAGATAACTTAGCTGTTAGGAGCATCTGCTGCTTTAGCAGAGGACCTGGCTTTGATTCCTAGCACTTACATGACGGGCAAAACTCTCTGTAATTCCAGTTGTGGACACCCTCTTCTGACCTCACTGAACTCTGTTTGTTTGTTGTGTACAGATGTATATACATACATAGGCAAAACACTAGTACACATAAAGTAAATAAATTTTTATTTAAAAGGGGGCTGGATATGATGGTTCATACCTTTAATCCCAGCACCTGGGAGGCAGAGAAAGTCAGACATCTGTGAGTTCAAGGCCAGCCTGGTCTATGTAGTGAGTTCTAGGCTACCAGAGTGACACAGTGAGAAAGCCACAGGCAAAGAATATGATAGCATTTGGAATCTGGCAAAGCAAAGGAACAAATTCTTTCCTAGAGTCTGAAAAGAAATGCAGTTGTGTGCCATGTTGACTATAGCTCAGTGAGCATTCTAACAGATTACACTTGAGTTCATTTTATGCTCTGGCATTTGTCACAGAAATAATGGAAGTTAATATAATATAGGGAAGTAGTACAAGGTAGATACCACAGTTATTAGCAGCTGCAGCTGGGGAAACTGAGGTAGAAAAGTATTAAGTTGGGGACTGGTGAGATGGCTCAGCAGGTAAGAGCACCTGACTGCTCTTCCAAAGGTGCAGAGTTCAAATTCCAGCAACCACATGGTGGCTCACAACCATCCTTAACGAGATCTGACTCCCTCTTCTGGAGTGTCTGAAGACAGCTACAGNGTACTTACATATAATAAATAAATAAATCTTAAAAAAAAAGAAAAGTATTAAGTTTTGCCTAGTGTCACACACCTGTGAAATGGCATCAGTCAAGGAGTGGGGTTTGGGACACTTGTCTTCAAAGGGTATGTTCTTAACTGTTTCTCAACATCATCTCCCAGGATTTCTTATGGGGAGGAGGATGAAGAGGAGGAGGAGGAGGAAGAGGGAGAAAAGGAGGAGAAGGAGGAAAAGGAGGAGAAAGAGGAAAAAGAGGAAGAAGAGGGAAAAAGCTGGTAGTAGAGGCCCAGGGAAGAGAGTCTGACAGCTGGCTCGTGCAAAGCCTGCCTAACTCACAGGGAAGCTGAGAGCTCCTGGACTTAAGGAGGGCAGAAAATTAGTTGTCCCTCTGTCTAGGTTTGAACTCTTTTCTGACTAATCTTCCATCAGTGCTTTGATCATGACAAGCTGGTTTACAAGGTGTCCTAGATACAGGTTGTTAAGCAGGTCTCTTTTCCTACTTTGCTCAAGCCACCTGCCATTTCCTTCTCCTGCTCTATTACCCACTCTTTCCCCCTATTCCTGCCCCAGCCCAGCTACCACTCCCTGGGAGCGCTTGGATTCAAGAGCTTTAGCATGAAATCAAACATTGCCCTGGGCCTCTTTTCCAAGTTGCCAGCAAGCGCCTGAGTCTCATTTTCCCCCTAATGTTTGATAGTTTATGTCCAATATGACTAACCTCGGTGAACTTGCATCCGGCAGGGGACACGATTTTTTTTTCAGAGCAGTCGAGGTATAGAATTTTTGTTTGTTCTTAAAATAAATCTCAACGACACACTCAGTTTTGATTTTTGGGAGAGCATTTGCCTTTCTCTGACTCCCCACTATTTAAAGCCCATCGGGTGCTCGGTAGCTTTTATTACTGAGTGCGTGTGACCGACGGTCACCTCCGTTATTGCTAGGGTACCTGCAGTGCGCAACGGCACACACTGCACTACTTCGTCTCTAGATAATTAGGGGCAGGTTGCGAGGAAAGATGGAGGTGGTGGTTGCCCCCCCTCCGATCCCCACCCTCTCACGGTCGTCGTTGCCTCCCCAGGGGCGGGCCCCACCCCTCCAGGCCCCGCCCCTCCCCGCCCCGCAGCACCGCGCCGCGCTTGCGCCACCTGCCGCTCGCTCCTGTGGTCCGCGCGGCGCCGCGCCCGGCCGGCGCCTCCGCTTCCAGCTAAGATGGCGGAGAGCTGCGAGGCTCTGGGCACGGTCCCGGAGCACGAGCGGATCTTGCAGGAGATCGAAAGCACCGACACCGCCTGCGTCGGGCCCACCCTCCGGTAAAGTTCTCACATGCCCGGGCTTTCGGGGCGCCCTGACCAGGGACTCCTTCGGAGCCGGGCGGGGCGCCCGCTGCCGGGTGCGCGCGCGTCGGCCCGACAGGTGGTGCGCGCGGGGGCGGGCGCTCGTGGGCTGCGGGACCCGGAGGACCCGGGGCACCTGTCACCGCGCCGCCTGTGGGTGTGGCTGCCAGGGTGTCTCTGACCGGGAGAGCCGCCCCAGCCTAGGGCTTTGATGCCCCGAGGCCCTGACCCCTCGGCGGAGGCTGTCTGCTCTGTGCTGGGTACGAAGGTCACCTGCAGGTGGCCGGAGTGACTGATCCCGGTGCCAAGTGGCGCGCTGATGGAAACCCCAGCGCACTGACTGCTCAGGGCGGGCGTGGGAGAATTGAAATTGAGCGGGAGACGCCAGCACCCTTCTCCCCCACTGCAGCACCCTTCTCCCCCGGCGAGACGCGAGCGTGGGCTGACAGCTCGAGTTCATGCAGGGGTGACGATGCTCTTGAGACAGGAAGCTTTTACTTATTGACAAATGTTATGTTGATTTTTGTATTAAAATTTCAGCCTATTTTAAATGGATCCAAACCCACTCTCTTTAGGAATAGTACCAGTTAATGAATAGTCCATACCGGAGGGAATACTTGCTGCCCCCATAGACTGGTACTGGTACAGAGCTATTAGCCATTAACACTACATTAAACATGTTAAGGATGACGATTTCATCCTTCACAATTAGGATGAATGAACTTGTGGTTCATTAAGGGAATTTGAGACAGACACTTCCTGGAAATGAGATTCTGTTTTCTCAGTGTAAATGTAGATACAATGAAGTCAGTTCAACTTGTAAATTCACTTTGCCCCAGGGAGCCAGATCATTTGGTGTGTTTCTTGTTTATTTCTCATAAACCTGTCACTGATGACTGCAAAAATCATTTAACCCCCTTGGCCTCGTTTCTGTATTTGTAGAACGGGGTGGGGTTGGGGTTGGGGGTTGTTTAGACCATGAGAGACCTTGCCCATTTATTCTCTACCTCCTGCTATGATATTCGAAGGCCTCATTAGTATCTTTTAATTTTCTTTTTCTTTCTTTCGTTTTTGTTTTCTAGACAGGGTTTCTCTGTGTAGCCCTGGCTATTCAGGAACTCACTTTGTAGACCAGGCTGGCCTCAAATTCAGAGGTTTACCTGCCTGTCTCCCAAGTGTTGGGATTCAAGGTGTGCACCACCAATGCCCGGCTCCTTATTGTTAATTTTCTTACATGAATTTTTACATTAGATTTTACATATACAATAGTTAAAAATAGGAATCAGATTCAAAGAAAACTTAGTGACATCTAGATCCCACAGAAGGACCTCTCCAGTCTCATAGGACAGCCATTCCTTAACGTGTTCATGAAGCAGTTCATTTGCCAGGAGTCAGGAAATGCACTTTTGTCTTTGGTAGCTGTCCAGCCAATGTGGAATAGAAAATAAATGCTCATCTTGGTGTGTTACTCCTGGTCTTCAGGAGGCTGGAAATCAAGTCCCTTTGGTGGACTCTAGGAGTGATACGGACCAGGACTGGCCATCACCCAGTAGGAGTGGCATATAGTAGAGGTCAGCAGTTTAAAGTTTTTTTTAGACTGTTTTACTTTATGGCCTTGGCTGTCCTGGAACTCACCATGTACACGAGGCTGCCCTTGAACTCATCAAGATCTACCTGCCTCTGCCACAGCTTGTTGAGATTGCTACCATTCTGCTCAAGTTTTAAATTATATATTGCCTAGTTTAAGTAGAAGGATTTTTGTTGTTGTTATTGTTTCGTTTTGTTTGTTTGCTTTGCTTTGCTTTTTGAGACAGAGTAACTATGTATGTGGCCTGGCCCTATTCAGCTTGCTAAATAGACCAAGCTGGTCCTGAATTTGTAGCATCTTTCTGCCTGTTTCCCAACTGCTGGGATTACAGGCTTGTTCCGCCATGCCTATCTCAGAGCGAATTTAACATTAAAATATTGGTTGAGTGTGGTGGGCTGTGATCACTTGGGAGTCTTGAGACCCTTACCTCTTAAGGAAGGGATAGTGTGCCGCCCTCTTCTTTGCTACATTGACTTACTTAGGGTAGTTGGGTGAGGTATCCACACATCCTGACGTCCACTAGAGAATAATCTAGTGGCCGTGCAGGTGCATAGCATATAGGTTGTTGGATATCAGTGTTGCTTTAGATTCCTTGGCTTGTGTAAGAACTAGATTATAGGCAGAGTTGTGATTCCTGCCTTCCTCAGTTCTTTTTACCTCAGCAATGTGGGTGAACCTCACTTAGCGAACTGAGCAGGGTCTAACAGAATGAAAGAGCCAAGAAAAGAGGCATTCTCTCTTTCTCTGTCTCTTGAAAATTTATTTTATTTTATTTTATGTGTATGAGTATTTTATCTGCATGTGTGTCTGCACTGTTTGTGAACCTGGTGTTGAGGATGTCAGATCTCCAGGAGCTGGTGTTACAGACTCCATGTTGCAAGGCACCACGTGGGTGCTGGGAATTGAACCTGGGTACTCTAGAAGAGCAGCCAGTGCTCTTCACCACTGAGCTCCCTTGAGTTCTCTCTTCATGTGCTGGAACATGAATCCCCTTCTGCCTTTGGATACTGGGACTTCTGGAACCCTTCTGTGCTCTGAGACTTCTGTGGGAGTCCCTGTGGTTCCCCGGATTTCTGATTTCCACAGACTTGTGTTCCTGGTTCTGGTTCTCCAGTTTGTACAGAGTCTGTCATGGCAGCTCTTACCTTCTAGAACAAACAACTTAATTCTACACTACATTCTTTTAATTTCATTCCATCTTCTCTCCCTCCTTCCCTCCCCTCCCTCCCTCCTTCTCCCTTTCCCCTTTCTCGTTTCTTTTTCTTTGAAGATGGGGGGGGGTCCTCACTGCATTATTGAGAATGATCTCCAACATCTTGGCCTGAAGTAATTTTCCTGTCTCAGCCTTTTGAATGCTGGGATAATGGGGTGTGCTGCCATGTCCTGACATAGCTTTTTTTTTTTTTCCAATTTGAATGTAACTTATTATGTTTGTATGTGTGTATGGTATGCCCCCTCACTGTGTGTGTCTTAGTCAGGGTTTCTATTCCTGCACAAACATCATGACCATGAAGCAAATTAGGGAGGAAAGGCTTTATTCAGTTTACACTTCCATACTACTGTTCATCACCAAGGAAGTCAGGACTGGAACTCAAGGAGGTCAGGAAGCAGGAGCTGATGC
>NC_034590.1:148930575-148932251 GCF_900095145.1 Mus pahari
GTGTGTGTGTGTGTGTGTATATATGCATGCATGTGCACGGACACATGCTATGGTGTGCGTGTGGAAGTCACAGAACTTTCTACATTCCACTTTTATTTGGATTCCAGAGATTGTCCTCAGGCTGTCAGGCTTGTGCAGCGAGTACTTTTACCTACTGAGCCATCTTGCTGCTCCTCATCTTAATTTTTAGTGCAGTGATATCGATAACTGTAATCCATGTAAGCAAAAGCTTTTTGGACTTTTTGATAAGTTTTTAAAGTGTGAAAGAGAACAGAAAAATTTGAGTTACTTTTTAGCTTCCTTTTTCTTTCCCCCTGCCTCCCTTCTTTGCTTCAAACTTCCTATGTAGCCCTGGCTATCCTGGAATTCACTATAGTTCTCTTCCATCAGCCTTCCGAGTGCTGAGGATACAAAGATTGGCCACCAACTCTGGAAAAAAACACTTTAAAAACACAGCTGTGTTCTCCGTCACTGTTTTTCCTAGTATGGTTTTTAACTACTGGTTATAATTTCAACTTTCGGCCAGTTTCACTTCAAAACTGTTGGGGCAGTACTATCATCAGACTAGTGAAGCTCACGAGCACACACCCTTCTGTAGTCACAAGCATCTTTTGCGCATGTTCATAAGTGGAGCAAACTGAAAGTGGAGTCACTTTCAGTAACTGTTGTAGATATAAATAAAGCCTCTGCAGGACATACAGAAAGGGGAAACAAAAGCATTCAATCCAGCTGTGTTTGATAGTCAGTCTCCTAGTATTCGGTTGTACTTAGCAATCAGATGATTAAGTGATTATTCATTAAATAGCTAGGTTTTAAAGTTACCCGGTGTCTGGTAATTATTTTTAGACATGTTAAAAAGTGTCAAAATAATGATTCAGTTTATTTGAGTACAAACTTGCTGTCTTTGTAAGGGTTTTACTACTGTGAACCAAGGCAGGTCTTATAAGGACAACGTTTAATTGGGGCAGTGTTGGAGTAGTGTTGCGGGGCAGAGTTGTGTTTTTGTTGCTCGGGCTTATTTGGGTTGGAGATTTACCGCAACAGGGCTGGCTTATAGGTTCAGAGGTTCAGTTCATTATCATCGAGGCGAGAACATGGCAGCATCCAGGCAGGCATGGTGTAGGGGGAGCTGAGAGTTCTACATCTTCATCTGAAGGCTGCTAGGAGAAGACTGGCTTCTGGGCAGCTAGGCCAAGGTTCTTAAAGCCCATTCCCACAGTGACACACTTCTTCCACACCTCCAAATAATGCCACTCCTTGGGCCAAGTATATTCAAACCACCCTCCTTGCCTTTTTATAAACTTAAATATTATTAGAGTAATGCTAACATATGGGTCAGCAAGTACATACTTAGGAAAATCTTAGTTGAATAAAATGATCAAAACCAAGAAGTAGCCAACTTTATAAATTAATTATCAAACCAGGGTTGTTTGCCAAAACTCTACTCTCACACAATCTTGAACTTTTAAACATTTCAGAATCAATTTCTGTAGGAAGATTTTTTTCAGCTAGCACATTTAATGTAGTGGAAGTCCAGTTTCCTTATTTTAATGGGATTTTGAAATATCCATTAAGTAACTTACTTTTTCTTTCTTTGAGACAATTGTAGTTCAGGCTAGTTCTGAACTACTTCTTCTTTTCTTTCTTTCTTTCTTTCTTTCTTTCTTTCTTTCTTT
>NC_034590.1:148932331-148961302 GCF_900095145.1 Mus pahari
GAGTGCTGGGATTAAAGGCGTGTGCCACCTCGCCTGGCTACTAAACTTCTGTAACACCTCCTGCCTCAGCCTTCTGAGTGCTGGGACTAAAGGTGTGCACTCCTGTGCGTGGCTTTCACCTTGTTTTCATGCTTATTTATATCAGTAAGCCAGCTGGACTTGTGCTCCTTTAAATCGAGACTTCATAATACAAATTATCAGTGTTCTCTAAAGATAAGCCGTTTTACAGACAGAATGATAGGTAAAACCTTTCTGATTATAAGTTTGTTTTAGTAACTCCAGGCAAGGGATAGAAAAGTCACAGAGATAGAAAACCTTACTGGTCCAAGATTTAGAGAGCTAGCCAGCTCAGGAAAGTCCTTGGGGACTTACGTTTAGATGACTAAATTATTGAACTTCTTAAAATAAGGTGGAGAGCAGTTAAGGAAGACACGTGATGTGGACCACTGGCATCCACGCAGGTGCACAGGCACCAAGCCTCCCTCCTTACAACATACACATGGAGCAGACAAACCAAAACAACGTACTGATCCCGACACCAGACCCAGGCCCTTGGTGGATATCAAATCTTTAACTAAATTCCTGGAAAATGTCTGCTCTTTCTTAGGAGCGACACACGATTGTTCTCTCCATTAATTAGCCAATCCATTTTCTCCACTTTTACCCTTTGTGTCTCCCGACTCCACTGAGAAACTGATTTTCAAGTCTGTTCCCCACGTGTCTCATTCTTGATCAGGAATCGCTCTTGTTTCTCAGTTGGCGCTTGGTCTTGTTACTGGTTCCATGATTTGGGGAGAGGAAAGGTCCTAGTTTGATGGAAATAAACAAAAACAAACAAAAAAATGTACTAACACTTTCAGAGCTTTCCAGAAACTTCTGTATATATCTGTTTTACATACCATGCCTGTATTCATTTCCTTCTATGGAGCAGGCCTCAGGTCAAGGGTCCGCCATTACACTGCGCCGCCCTCCCACCATTAGGAACCGCTTGCCTCACGGGTTGGCATTGTAGTTTGTAGGGTTCATATCTAGTAGAGACCACTGGGATCCCATCTTCCTCATCTGCGTAGCATCTTCTGGCGCTGTGCAAGCGACCTGTCAGAGAGGGAGCGTCTAGCTTGGTTCTAGCTTGCAGTCTGTACAGCTTGCACCCAAGGTGTCTTAGGGTCTAGTTCTGGTGGGTGATCAAGAGGAATGGAAAGTAGCCCATTATTCTGAGGGCCTTTGGGGCCTCCCTGGCCATACAAAGAGGGACCCCATTATCTAATCCTGGAGTTTCTGTTTGATAAACAGTGGCTTCTAGGAACAGTGTTATCTAGAGTCACGCAGGTTATATCTCTCTTGAACTAATTTTCTTTTTACTTATTTTTTAAATTGGCTTACAAAGTAGTGGATTCCATGTGGCTTTTTCATATGTCTTTCAGTTTACCTAACCCTCGCTTCCTGCTCCTTCTCTTCCTCTGTCTCCCAGCCCTCATTCCTGATTGAACTTGTCTACCTTCTGTGTTCCCTCTTTCTGTTTTCAAATTACCAATGTTCTACTGGTCATGACCCTGACCCCTGAAGAACAAAGCAGACTCTTTCTAGATCTTCCCCTCCCTTCCCCTTCCCTTCCCCTCCTCTCCCCTCCCCTCCCCTCCCTCCTCCTTCTACAGGTACTCCAAGTTAAATGCATAATATTAAAGATTCAGAGCTAGGTATCAGAGAGATCTGTGGGTTTGTTCTCTTGTCCTGGGTTACCTTGCTTAGTATAACTTTCCTGGGTAATTTCAGTACTGTGGTTTAGCTCAATTGTCATGACACCAAACTGCAGTCTAAATACACTCATAGACGAATGCCACTCTTACCCTTAATCAGAGAGGCTTCTTTTTGTAGTGACTGGTAAGTGTTCCAGGTGCTTTGATAGGTTAGTGCTCAGTCCTTAATAGGGCGTATGTTACTACCTGATAAAAAGCTCAGGAAGCACTGTGGAGGATGGAGTGGGAAGGATGTCAGAGCCTGTAGGTAGGGAAAGCAGATGGGGGACGCTGAGGACATGTCCTAGCTATTGCAAACATGATCTTACAGCAGCCGTGATTGCCTGAACTGGGCCTGTACAAGGTTGGACCTATCGATAGCCCATCCTGGATTGGGCGGGGGTAAAGGAGCCTACCTTTCCCTGCTGAACTGTTGGCTACAGGTAGATTCTGAGAGAAGGACAGTCGCTGTGTCCCGTTGTGTGCCAGGTGGGGAGCCCACCAGGCTTCAGGGGTCAGTCCCACACCTGTGGCCACAGAGACAGCACTGGGTAAAGTCCGAGGGTCACAAAACACAACAGAAAGGCAAGGATGTGGGAAGGGGACCTGTAAGGGGGAGGGGTAACAGCAGGAAATAAGAAAGGATTATGTACATAGATGAAATCGTCAAATAAGAAATCTAATAAGTATTTAAAAAAAAAAACCCATAAACCAAAAAACTCCCGTGCCATTAGTTGGGAATATTTTTTTTTCATTTTATTGTTTTCTTGTAGTTACTTTTTTTTCTCTCATGCAAAAGTTTTATTTTTAAAATTATCTCTTTAAGTACAACAAATTATTTAAAATTCTTTTTGCTTTTGGATTTTGTCATAGTGTAGAAGTCTGTGCTTGTGTAAGGGGATTCGGCCGTGTTTTCTTTTGCTCCTTCTATGGTTTTATTTTTATATTCACATCTGATTCTTGCCGTGTATTCCTGAGATACAGTGTAAGGAATGGCTCTAGTTTTATCCCATATCTATAGCAGTCCAGGTGCCTTAATACTAATCATTAAAAGTAAATTTGTTTCCCACATTGACTCCGGATATTGCTATTATCAGGTATTTAATTTTCATACACAGCAGGACTGCATCTGGTCTCTCCAGTCTGTTAGTGTTTTATGTCTGCTTCATCTTGTAACAGACCCTTTTTAGTTACGGCGTGCATTCCCTTTGATTGGGCTGTCTCTGCCTTGTCACTCATTGTTCTTTGTTCTAGCTGGTTGGGCTAGCTCTGCCTTGTCACTCATTTTTTAAAGGGGTATCCTGGTAATCCTTCTGGTTCATTCTTCAAGTGAACTTCATGATCAATGTATCTAGCTCTTAAAAAAACCTTGAAAGTGTGTCTTTGAGATTGAGCTAAATTTATAGATCAGTTAGGGAGAACATACATCTTGGCAGTTTTAAGACTGTCTATCTAAGAACATATTATGATGTAAGTTTTCCATGAATAAATTTTAGAGCTCTTAAGATTTTGTGTAGTGGTAGTTGTGTGCTTTGTAGAGACATTTTGATCCATGACAAATGTCACACATGATGGTGGTCCCATAGATTGTAATGAAGTTGGCAGTTTTCTGTTAGTGATGTCATAGCACAATGCATCAGTCTCATATTTTGATGAGGCTGTGGTAAATAAATCTACTGTGCTGCTGGTCATATAAAGTAGAGCTTGTACAATTGTATATTTTATAAGTGGTTGTTAGTGGTTTATCATTTATACTTTTGAAATTTATTTTATTTTATTTTTATTTATTTATTTTTTTAAGATTTATTTATTTTATTTATACGAGTACATTGTAGCTGTCTTCAGACACACCAGAAGAGAGCATCAGATCCTATTACAGATGGTTGTGAGCCACCATGTGGTTGCTGGGATTTGAACTCAGGACTTTTGGAAGAGCAGTCAGTGCTCTTAACCGCTGAGCCATCTCTCCAGCCCCCTTATTTTATTTTTTAAAATAGATTTGTTTGTTAATTATGCGTATGTGTTTGTGCCTGCCTGAGCTTAGTGTACTACATGAATTGCAGGGGGTTGGATACCGAGGAGCTGCAGTTGTAAAGTGCCCTGTGGGTGCTGGGAACTGAACCTGCGTCCTCTGGATGAGCGATAAACACTCACAACCCATGAACCACCCCTCTAGCTCCCACATCACCAGTTTAGATTCTGCCTTTTCTATTTAAAGTTCACTGTAAGACTGCTCTAGGTTCTTGTGGGGGTTACAGCGTTATTGTCAGGTTAGAGCTGTCATAGACGACAGCTCTGTGCATATCATTGCCCCCAAAGGCCTTCCGGTGCGACAGGATGTGGAGGTGCAAGACAATGATATTGATGGTTGTAGGTAAGCCTAGGGCCATGTGCATGCCTTTCTTTTTGTGTGTGATAATGGGTATTGAATCACGGTCTCCTGCTTGCTAACCATGTGGTCTACCATTGAGTTTTGTCCCCAGTCCCATGTCGTAGTTTCCAACAAAAAAGTGAATGGAAAAATAAAAAATAATTTATACTATATGGCTAGATGTGTAGTAAGCTATGGCACCTGGTTTTGTGTAATAAATTCACAGTGTTCTCAACACTCAGTGACAAACTCATCTAATGATGCATTTCTTAGAGCATAGTCTGTGAGTTGGGGATGTAACTCAGTGATCAATGTTTGCTCAGTAGGCACTGAAGCCCCAGGATAGATCCGTAGTACCGCTAAAAAGAAAACAAACAAACAAACAAACAAACACACACACACAGAAAGCAAAGGAGGGAGGGAGGGAGGGAGAGAGGAGAGAGAGAGAGAGAGAGAGAGAGAGAGAGAGAGAGAGAGAACATAGTCCCTCATTAAGCAGTGTTGTGCCTGTATTTGATTTTTGTTATTTTAATTGAGTCTTTTCTTATGTTTTGAAACTGGTTCTATATATACACAAATAAGCATATATTGAGATGGTTCAGCTTATTTGTTAAAGGCTTTTTTTTCTAGGGTGGTTCTATTGGAAAGTGGTGAAACCTTTAGGAGGTGGAGTGTATTAGTCAGAGTTCCCTAGAGAAACAGAACTTATAGACTGTATATGTGTACGTGTATAGATTGAATGTATGTGTATATGTGTATGATGTATAAAGGGAGTTTATTAGAATGGCTTACAGGCTGTGGTCCTGCCAGTCCTACAATGGTTGTCTATCAATCAATGAAAGGGCCAAGAACCTTATTTAGTCCACAAGGTTGTATGTTTCAGCTGGTTTTCAGGCTAATCGGGAATCTCCCAAAATGTAGTCTCAAATGCCAGTGAAGGCGTGGACTTGCTATCCAGAACAAGCAGGTAAGGGGATGGCAAGCTTCCTTCTCCCACGCCCTATACAGGCTGCCAGCAGAAGGTGTGACCTGGATGCGGGGTAGATGATCTTCCCACTTCAAATGATCTAATTAAGAAAGAAAATCCCTCACAGCCATTTGGGTTTCTCTTAACTCCGGATATATAGTCAAGTTGACAATAAAAAAACAGCCCTCACATGGGGTGTAGTGGGAGGTACTTGGGTCACTTGGACACGCCCTAGAAGGGTGCTATGGGACCTGACCTCTTCCCCTCTTGCTTTCCGGCTGTTGAGGGGAGCAGATTTGACCGCCTGCTCTGGCATGCTTTCCACCACAGTGTGCTGTCTGGCCACAAGCCCAAAGCAGTGACTTCCCATACTGAGCCAGAACAAACCCTTCTCTATAGTTAGTTATTCCAGGTATTTCTTTGTAGTGACAAACAAGTAACGCAGTCACACACACACAGTCATACAGTCACACACACACACACCCAAACAATCTCTCACATCCCTACAAACACTTGTGATACGTGTGCTTCCACCCCTCTCACTACTCAGTGCTGGAGATTTAACTCAGAGCCTTGTGCAAAGTGAGCAAACTATCACTGAGCTACATCCTCAGCCCTGGATGCCAGCTTATTTAAGGTTAGCTTATTTAAGGTTTTATCATTTTCAGTTAAATCGTTAAGTTTCCCCCATTAATTCTGCCAGGCTTTGTAAAATATCTTTGTGGTCCTGTGATAAAATATAAGCCAAAACAACTTAAGAAAGAAAGACTTTATTTTAGCGTACGTTTCCAGAGGGGCAGCGACCTCTTGGCAGAAAAGGCATGGTTTGGCTGTAAGAGCAGGAAGCTGGGTGACCACACTTTAGCCACACACAGGAAGCAAGGTATATAGGCTGTATACTTACTATATACACACAAGGCTATAACCTCCAGCCCACCCCAGTGATATACTTCCTTCAGCAAGGTTTCTCCTCCTAAAGGTTCCATAGCCTCCCTAACATTAGCACCATCAGTGGTGATCAAATGTTGAAATGCAGGAGCCAGTGGAAGACATTTCTCATTTAAACCACCATTGGCTTTTGGGGCAGTGTGTGTGTGTGTGTTTTGTGGTGTGGTAGCCAAAGAACTGGTTTTGGCTCATGGTTTAAGGGATTTTAGGTCATTATGGCAGGGGATACCAGGTAGAGCCACTCAGTCCTTTGCAGTAGGAGTGTGTAAAAGCTCTTCCCATCCTGCAGGACCAGAAAGAGAGGTGCAGACCAGGAGCCATCTTCAGAGACCCATCGCTGTGACCTCCTAGGTCCCACGGGAATTACAAGTTACATTTATTAATGATGATTGTTTCTGTGGGGGTGTAATGTGCTATTACAGAGCATATATACATATATATATATGTGCATATATACAGAGTATGTGTGGAGGTCAGAGGACAGCTGTGTAGTCGGCTCTTCTAACCTCATACGGGCTCCAGGGTCAGAACCCAGGCTGACAGGCTCTTGCAGCAAGAGCCTTACCCACTGAGCCGTTTCACCAGCCCTAGGCTCCACCCCTGAGAGGTTCCACCAGCGGGGAGTCCTGTCCAAAACATTGACCTGTGGAAGACATTTCATCCCGTAGTAAATAATTATGCAGTTAGAAAAGTGTTTACCTTTTTCTTCCCATTTCTTAAATCTTAGATTTTTTTTTTCTTTTCTGACTTAAAATTCTAATGCACAAGTTGAACATAGTATAGCTTGAGTGTTTCTAATCTGAAAAAGCTGATCCCCAAAATGCCTCCAAGTCTGGGACTTTTTGAGACCAACATAATGCCCACAAGGGGGAGATGCCACACCAGGGTTTGTTTTATGTGCAGTTACCAGAAGTAGTGCTGGGTTGTATTTCAGCTCTGTGGAGGAGATGCAAAGAAATCTACATGCATTTCCTGTCCCCTTCTCTAAGATGTGTTGTCTTACACATGTGCCCGTTTCTCAGAATCTGAAGGAAGAAGATACCTTTGGTCCTGAGCGCTGGGTTGGAACTGCCTTGCGAGCTGAATTGAGAGTCTAGGCATGTGTCTGTTGCCTAGCCACCAGGGGAGCTTCTAGTGGACCTCCTCAGGGCAGCTCTTGCGGTGTGTGTGTGGGGGGGGGGGCTGGATTGTGACCCTGTACTTTTCTGCACCTTTGGCTGCTTGCTTGCTTCCACGGTGGTTACATTGGCAGTGGATTTCCTGTTAACGAAAACATCCCTGCCGTTGCAGAGCAGCTGCTGAGTGGTGGTGATTGTTCTTAATGGGCTTTGGGAGTTGGTGTGCTGTGCTTTTAAGGATGCCTTGCCTTGCCTTGCCTTGGTAAGGTGAGCTCAGTCAGCTTGCTTCCCTGGGAAAGTCTTTGAGTCAGTACTCCTTCAGTTTCTGTGCTTTGCATAAACATTTACTAAACCCGCCCCCTCCAGGGTTAGAGACCTTGAGAACTTCAGTCTAGAGGAGTCTTTTCATTGTCTCTGTTTCTCTGCAGTAATCAATCTGTTGGAGGCTTTCTGTCTTTAGATGGTCAAGACATTGTCTTTTATTAAATTATCCGTCCAATCAAGCTAGAGTTAAATATAGACGTAAAAATAGACTTAATAGTTTGTTCTGTCTTGGTAATTCTTTCATCAATTCTAGTTTGGGGTAGTTACAAGGTCAATCACGGACACTCTCTTAGTGGCTTGTCTGTTGTTGATTTATGTGTGTACATTTGTGCCTGTTTGTGTATATGTGTGCATGTGGAGGTCAGAGGCCAGACTATCATTCCACAGGCACGGCCACCTGTTTCCTAGGCCAGGGTCTCTCACTAGTCTGGCACTTGCCAATTAGGCTGGCCTGGGTGGCCAGCTAGCCTCTCCCCGGTAGTATTACGCCTGTACGTTGGCTTTTAAAACCCTGGTTGTAAGGATCGAACTCAGGTGGCTGTGCTTTCAAGGCAAGCACTTCATTAATTTTTTTTTTAAATATTTATTTATTATATGTAAATACACTGTTGCTGTCTTCAGACACTCCAGAAGAGGGCAGCAGATTTCATTACAGATGGTTGTGAGCCACCATGTGGTTGCTGGGATTTGAACTCAGGACCTTTGGAAGAGCAGTCAGTGCTCTTAACCACTGAGCCANAGATGGTTGTGAGCCACCATGTGGTTGCTGGGATTTGAACTCAGGACCTTTGGAAGAGCAGTCAGTGCTCTTAACCACTGAGCCATCTCTCCAGCCCAAGCACTTCATGAAGAAGTCCCCCCAGCCCCCTTGGTCTGCTGAATGTTCAAAGCCTGCCTGTTGGTGTGGTAGCGGATGATTTCCTGACTCTGCGCTCCTCACTGCGGAGGGCTTCCTCTGTTCCCCACCGTCTGCCTTTTCGGATTTGGACCCTTGCTTCCTTGATATAATTGTTGAATGTGGTCGGTTTCTCTCCGGTGATTTTAGTTTACATCTGCTTTTGCCTTGCCCGCAGCCCATATATTCTGAGCTCTCCTTATTACTGTTTCAGAGGCATTTTGCAGTTTGAATTTTGTGCTTTTCCTGTTGGCACAACAGTTCTAAATGGTGGGTTTTAAAAGAGATTCCAGTCCTTGATTTATGTTCTCATTCTAGTCTTTTTGCTGTCTTGGTGAGAAGCCTACTCTTTAGCACATTTCTTCGTAAATGTAAATGAATGTTGCTGTGAGGGGTTTTGGCAAAGTGTTATAGTTCAACAGGGAACTATAGTTCTATCACGGAATGGGTGATAGGCCCAGTGACTGCTCTAGGAACGCAGTCTCTATCCACAAGCATTAATCTATTTAATTGTTCGAGGTTTTTAAATTTAAAATGATGTTAGCAATTGTTTATTCTAGAGGACAAATAAAGTGACCCAAGTTGGGTGCTGCCCTTTCACGCCCTTTGCGTTTTACCAAGCAGTCCAAGAGTAAACAGGAAGAGACATTTCTGTGGTCAGGAATGTGACAACAGGAAGGAGGAAGTCTATTGCCAAGTCTGTGCAGGCTGATTACACCTCAGCTCTCCCACAGGATGTCCATTAGTGAGTGTGCTGCGCTATTACCCAGTGCTGGAGAGCGCTAATGCCAGTCACAGGGGTGTCAGCGCTGGGCACAGGAAGTAATGTTAACTAATGTTAACTAATGTTTCCTGTACATGGGGATAGGGTACTATTAGTGAGGACGAATTACAGGAACTTCACACAGAGGAACACAGGCAAATAAAATTCAACATCAGAAATTTAAGAAAATATCCCTTCATTTTCTTCAGGGAGCCCAGGCAAGCCAGATAAATCTCATAATGTGTTTCCTGTTCTGGTGCTGCAGACGGGCAAAACGGCAAAACCAGAGACTCAGTCCCCAGCACTTCTTACCTTAGAGTGGGTGGGGTATGTTAACCAGAGACTCAGTCCCCAGCATTCTTACCTCACAGTGGGGTGGGGTTAACCAGAGTGGGGTGGGGTTAACCAGAGACTCAGTCCCCAGCACTTCTTACCTTACAGTGGGGTGGTGTATGTTAGCTCTGTTATAGAGAAATTTTTGAATATTTCAAATTTCAAATGAACGTGAGGAATCAGGTAGCCATTATCTTATAAAGCATTACATTTACTTTTATTAGATTTATGTGTGTTTTGACTGCATGTATATTTGTGCACCATGTACGTGCATGCTTGGTGCCACAAAATTCAGAAAGGGGCCTGGGACTGGAGTTATGGATGGTTTTAAGCCACTGTGTGGGTGCTGGGAGCTCTATAAGAGCAACAAGGGTTCCTAACCTCTGAGCTTTGTCACTAGCCTCCTTATAAAGCCTTTTAAGAGCACGTGTAGCAAATTAGATAAACTGTTCCCTGGGCAAACACACATACAAAGAATACGTGTTTTGTGAACTAGAAATCTTTTCCAGGATTAACAAAGGAAGTGGGATCTTGTGTTTCTATAGCTCCTCCCACAACGTTCTTAGACACTCCCAATTGCTTTGCAGCCAGAGAATACCTCATTGGTTTGACTGCCTAGCCAGTTTCAGGATACCTTAATCTTTATTTGTATTATTGTTGTTATACTAATTTTTAGCAGCTCATTATTATAGATGGTTTGGGAGGAAAGCTTGCAAAGTCAGCATTGCCATCGTGGGGCTCGCTCGGACTGCTCCCCATAGTCTTCCCGTTTTCGTTTTGCTTTGGAGACTTATTTCTAGATTGTCAGGGGTGGTGCTGCCGAGAATTTTTTAATGTCATTGCGCAAATTGGCCGATGAGACGGCTCAGCCGGTAAAGGGGCTTGCTGCTAAGCCTGCTGACTAGAGTTCAACCCCTGGAATCCACATGGTGGAAGGAGAGCAAGCTCCTTCAAACTGTCCTCTGGCTTCTATGTGTGCACCATGGCACAGGTGCATGTGCACGCACATACATACATATCGCGGTAAATACAGAAAGATGAAGTAGATGAAGCAGTCCACACTTCTGCTAGAAAGCTTTGGCTGTTTTACTAACCCATGACTTTAGCATCATCCACCCACAATATGAATAAATATAAAGTAATCTATTTGTAGGTATTTAGTGCCAATCTAGAAAAGGAAGCACAGTTTGGTATTCAGTATATTTAATTAAAGTCAGTGCTGATTTTTATCAGCCTATGATATATAATACACATACCTTTTATACATTTATTTTAAAGTCAAATAGTGACTTTAATGTAACACTTAATAAAATTGTTTTTGTGGTGTTCTTTCAGTACCGTATGGTAACTAAATGTCAGTTAGTGTGTAACAGATAAAAGTGTCTCCTGTGCCGTGCTGGCCACTCTTATAGACGCTTGAGTTTGGAGAATTTTTGTTGTGTTTATAGTTCTGTCTCACCACTTAAATGCTAATTTTAAAGTAATAAGTAACAAGATAAAAATAGCTTTAAAAAGAAAAATCTAGCCAGGCATCTTAGCACTTGGAAGGCAGAGGCAGGCAGGTCTATATGAATTCAAGGTAAGCCTTGAATTCATATAGATCTGTCTAGGACAGCCAGAATTACACAGAGAGACCCTACGTCAGCAAAACAAGCAAACAAAAGAGAAATCTTATTTTTATTTTGCTTTTATACTTCTCAGAGGTCAATTAGACTGTATGACTTATGTACTTTGATGCAGTCTTTAGAATGCTGGCTCACCTGTCGGTGAAGAGCGCCCTCTGGTGACTAACTCTTTTTATTTGTATCCTTACACTTATGAATTGAATATAAAGATGGAAGACCTCATCATTTCTCAAGAAACTGAGAAGACAAAAATACACTAAACAAAATTGATGGGGTTTGCGAGTGAAAAAGATAGTATAGACTTTGTGTGGAAGACTTGACAAAGTTTCATGATTGGAGAGTTATCTAGTATAAAATGCTGAAGGAGCTGTCTTGAGCTGAAACTGGAAAGAAATGTAAGCCATATATCAAGGCATATGTAGGATAAAGCATCTTTGGAATGGAATTTCCCCCCTGAATTAAGTAGTTTCTTAAGCAAGTGTCTTGCTAATTTAAATTAGATGGGATCTGATACTTGTTTAAAAGAAAATAATTCCAGAGCATGTGATTTCTTTTCTTTTCTTTTCTTTTCTTTTCTTTTCTTTTCTTTTCTTTTCTTTTCTTTTCTTTCCTTCCCTTCTTCCTTCTTCTGTCTTCCTTCTTCCTTTTTTTAAAAAACCTAAATAAAGAGCCTTTCTCCCACATGGCCTCTTCTTCACTATTTTTAAATAAAGCTTTAATTGGTTTTTACATAGTTGTTCCTGAAAACCCAGAGCCTTAAGAATTTTGGAAAATACTTGAGGTTTTCAGGCCCATCTCTAGCTGCAGCTCCAGGGTCTCAGGTGGATTCTCAACTGCTTCTGAAGAGATGGAGCCACTGAAAGACTGAATTAGTCTCAATCCGTAATAGCCAAGAATGGAAACTTATGATAGCAATAAGAGTGGTATTCAGAATCTGAGAATTAAATTTAAACTTGAGATTACTTAAAGAGAAATGACAAGTAATTTCATGAATATGAAATATTAAATGTATATTAGAAATATACTAAGCTGGAAACGAAGCTTGATTTGGCTTCTGAAGAACTGACTGGAAGGTAGCAAGCCGCCCACCCTGGGAAGATGGAGGGCGTGAGATGGGCTTCACTGCTAGAGATGCAAATTCAACCTCCTGTGTGAGCCAAGGACCTGGCAAGAGTACCCTTGAGGCTGATATTTGAAGACGTAGAAAAGGGAGTCACGGGCCTCGAGTCAGTGGCTCCTAAAGTCTTGACAACTGTGTTTGCGAAATTCTTCTCAATACGGTTTTAGAAAGACTTGACACCACAAGTAGGATCGCTAGTGCCCAGAGATCCCCGAGACTGTTTCTTTGAGTTTCTAGCATTTGGGGGTCTTTTCCTTGCTAGGTTCCCCTTTTCTCTTTCTTGAAAGCAACTAAAGTTTATTAAAAATCACCCCCCCCTTTTTTTGTGGTGGCCACCGTAGTGTCTAGGCCTGGACCAGCTCTTTCTTGACTTTGTGTCTCATGCATCGTGATAGAGAATGTAGCATTCTGGGATACAAGAAAAAAAATGCTTATTTTTACTTGGAAAAATCCCTATAGTTATTTCAATAAAAATAGGTACTATGTGGACTCTAGGTTTAAATGCTTTGAGATTATATTTCTTTTTTTTTAAAGATTTTATTTATTTTATGTTTATAAGTGCACTGTAGCTGTCTTCAGACACAGGAGAAGAGGGCATCAGACCCCATTACAGATGACTGTGAGCCACCATGTGGTTGCTGGGAATTGAACTCAGGACCTCTGGAAGAGCAGTCAGTGCTCCTAACTGCTGAGCCATCTCTCCAGCCCCGATTATATTTCTTATTACAAAAAGTTTATTTAAATGGTGTTTTAGGAAAAAATAATTATGTTTTGGGAGGCATTACATTTTATTTTCTTTCTAGATATTGTGTGATGGACTTATTCTTTATAATGAAGACACAGTGAAAGAAAAAAAATATTGAACTGCTATATGCTTTATGATTAAAAATGATTGTTACCAGAAATGAATCCTTTGTTACATTTTTGGTGAAATAACTTTTTATCTCCTTTTCTTTACCAAAATAAAACCGTAAAGTATTTCTAGCTCATTTCATTTACAAAATGTGGCGCCTGTCAGAACACAGAAGCATGCCGGCTTATCAGGTTACAGTCGGTAATAAAAGCGTTAATTTTCCCTTCACCCTTTATAACATTTAGTTGTTAATTTTCTTATTTTAAACCACTAGGTGGAGTCCTATACAAGTAATTAAAAAGGGCATCTTTGAAAGCTAATTCTCTTGTTTAAATCCCCCAAGCCCTATAACACTAGACCATAATTTACAGAGCATCTTATACCTTAACGCTTGGCGTCAGTGTGTGAGATACAGATGAGGATGGATTCTGTCCGTGCTTACAAAGCCAAACTATGTGTAAGAGACTGTTTTTGTGCATCCCTAGTTGCTAAAATTAAAATACGGGAATAAAATCTCTAGTGAGGTAAATCATGTTTATTTTCAAATCACAAGGAGTTTTTAAAATTTTGAGTTTTGCACATGTGTTATTGCTGTGTAGTGTAGAACCTTGCTAGACGATCTAATTGTGTTAAGCATTTGAAAGGGTGACCGGCTCTTATCTTGACATTGCTGTTTGCATGTGGGGCACTGAGGTGCCACCTTAGTGGGCTGGAGGTTAGGAGCACTGGCTACCCCCCCCCCCCAGGAACCTTGCTTCGTTTCCTAGCATGGCATCTTATAACTGTCTGTAACTTCAGTCCCGGGGAGTCTGACCCCCTCTTCTGGACCCCTTGCATTCTGTATTCACATGGTGCACAAACAAACATACATGCAAACAAATATGGATACACATACAATTAAAATAAATCGTTAAAAGTTTTTTGAACAAAGGTTCCTGCTGCCTTAAAAAAAGGTATCCCTTTAGTGAATGTGGAGTAGTGTTGCATTTATAAGCATGCTCAGGTTTTATCTTGTTGGATCTGTCACATTTATGAATATGTGTGTGTTTGTAGGAGCTTGGTTAAACTTCTCAGTAGATATTATCAATCCCGGGAAACAACCTTTTAAAAATAGTTTAATTCGAGTCTAGCATGATGGTGCACACCTTGGTACTCCGGAGGCAGAGGCGCGGGCCTCTATAAGGCCAGCCTGGTCTACAGAGTGTCCAAGACAGCCAGGCTGTTAACACAGAGAAACCCTGTCTTGAAAAACAAACAAACAAACAAGAAAAGTTTAATTAAAGTGTATGTAAGCAAAATTTATTGAATTTACACTGATATTTGAAGCCAATATAGTAACCAACTTTGGGTTAAAAAGTGAATAATACTGTCAGCCCCTTTTCCTGCCTCCGCACATCACAGGTTCAAAGAATAACAGAGTAGTTCAAGGACAGAAAGTCAAGGGGATTTTTCAGAGAAGTGTGGGAGGGACTTCTCAGTATTTTCTCCTTGTAGCCTGCTCCTCATTTTGTGCGTTTGTAACCTAACGCTGCCTGACAATTAGCCACGCCTCAGTTCCCACCGCCTTTCCCTGCCCACTGGTTGATTGCACCTGATGGGTGCAGCGGTGCACATCGGGGATCCCCTACTGAGCGTCCTCAATTGCGGGTCTTCAAAGGTGAGCTGTGTGGCTTCCCATCCTTCTCCACGGTGCTGAGCACCACTGCTGACCGGGGGGGGGGGGGGGGGGGGGGGGAGAGTCAGATAACATATGTTTTAAATTATACCGAGCCTGGTAGATTTGGGATTAAGTCTTGGCTGTGTTTTTTTATGTGACTTTAGACTCATGTGTTAATCTTCCTCAACTGCATGTGAAACCTGGGCAGCTAGCAGACTCTGTGCTGTAGAGGGGCAGTGAATATTTAGAGGCCATGCATGAGAGGCACTGAACACGTATTGTGTACTCAGATGGCATTTGTATTACCACCGTACTAAGACAGAAGCAGCAGTCCTGACTCCGCTCTGCTCCATGCCTGCCCAGGATTTTATAAGGGTCCTGGGATCCACACCCCAGTCCTTGTGCTTTTCAAGGCCAGCGCTTTAACTGCTGAGCCATCTCCCCAGCTCCCAGAGTCTGGTTTGTGAGGGCTATTAGACTGAGTATATGCCACAACATTGGGCTCAAATGCATCTTTCATCGCCCATGGACCTTGAAATGAAATGGTTGGCAACCTGTCTCAGTTTGCTTGTCCCAAAGGGGTTTTTTAGGATATAAGATTTTCAGTTTAACCCCGAGCAGCAAAATTACACAGGGCTTTGCAGGCTGTTGCAAGAGAAAAAGTATTTATAAGATCCTTTAGTTTAATATCCCCATAATACGTCTCGTGTGGCTACTGTGTGGATCTGGAAGGGTGAGGCCAGGTAACATCACACCAGTTAGGAGCAGTTGGCGATGCTTTGGAGCAAGACATGTTGGTGACTGAGACTAGGGTTGTGTCAGTGGATATGACAGGGCTGCTAGATCAGAGGTGGCCAACTTATAAAAACCATTTACTTATATAGGTGTATGTATGTATATACACATGCTGTGTGTGCACATGTGTGTATGTATGTGTTCCATGGCATAGGTGTGGAGGTCAGAGGACAGTTCATGGGAATTGGTTCTATCCTTCTGCTATTGGAGTCCTGGGGTTCTAACTCAAGTTGTCAAGTTTGGCAGCAGGCAGCAGGCAGACCCGCTGGGGTCTCACCAGCCCATGTGCCAAGGCCTTTTGGCATTGTAATATGTTGTCACTTATGAATGTGTTAGGCTGCACGTGTCGCTGTTCGGGGCCATAGATTGGATATGCTTGAGCTCAATCATTTGTGGTTAGAAGAGGGAGAAAAGTAGTGAGGGACAATTTCAGGGGGTTTGCCTGAGAAGCTAGACAAGTGGACTTTACTAAGATGAGGAAGGAAGATGATAGAAAAAGCGGGCTTGGGGAGCAGGGTTAGGAATTCCAGTAAACTGATGATAAATGCTCATTAGACATTCATGTGGGGAGATAGGACTGAAGTTTGAGGTGGAGATATAAATTTGGAAGATGTTTGTGTGTTTGTAGAATCATGTGTATATACATGGAAAAGAAGTCACCAAGGCTAGAATCTCATTCTAGCCAAGCATTCAAAGAGCCCAGGTGCTTAATTACCAACCTATATTGTCTCTACTGCTGGTAGTACTTAACTCATTGAGAACTGAGGCATGAAGCTATACTCTGAGGCTTTGGTGTGTTTGGGGAAACAAAATATATAGCATATATAAACATTTAAATTACAGTACAAAGTAGTATGTGATTACATCCCAGAGTAACTACCAAGGACTACAGCTTTTTCTGTCCTACTTGTACTGAACCTCAAATGGGAGGTAGTGCCTGGGGAGGCGCAACCACCTTCAGGCTGCCTGTTCTGTCAGAGGGCTGTGCTCACGGTTCTGCTTGGGCCTTACTGAAGTTAGCAGTGGGAAAGGCACACTGGGTAGGCTGGAGCAGAGGGCCTGCCATGAGCTTCCATTTGTCTTTCCCTGGTGGCTTTGTGGGGGCAGCCCTTCCCATGTTGTCAATTAGTGGAGTTCCCTCAAGCCTTGATGCAGGGGACTTTTTATTAGGGTACAGTCCTGTGAATGGGACTAACCGCCTGTGTGGCTCTGGCTCACTAGTGGCTCGTCTCGCTGAACTTGGTTTGCAGCCCCTAGAAAGCCACAGCCCCCAGTTTCATAAACATTACTGTTATGAGCCCCATTGTAAACAGACTAGACATTATAAAGTGTTCATTCCCAGAGCCAAAGGCAAACTTACCGCATAGTCAAGGGCATGTCACCCTTTCTGTGGAGTTAGCGTGAGCTGAGCTTGCAGATGTGTCCTTGCTACAATCTGATCTTGGACTTGAGGATGTAAACTTTGGAACAGAAGACAGCCAAGATGCATATTCCAGTCACCAATCTTGAATTGTGGAAATTTTGGCGATTATAATGAATATGCATTTGAAAAGCAAGTAATAAAAGCATTCACTTTATAGGCTTATTGTGAAGAGGAAAGAGTTAATATGTAGCTTTTTGGACGTTCTGACACATAGTAAATGTTATAAAAGTCACAAGTTTCTTCCTATATTTCTTACTGGCAATATTGATTCCGTTTTGAGCCTTAGTATGTTGGAGACTGGTATTTGACCCACATATCCCAAGCCTCAGGGATTTATTTCTGGATACCTATGGTTATGTTTAGAGGGCTTCTGAGTCTTTGAATATTAGCATACTCTGAAAGAAATGAAATATTTCCCCTTAAGGTTATTTCTGTGGAGGTAATAACTGTCCAGTTCATTTTCTTGTTCAGAGATGGAATCTGTAGCTGCTGCAGAGATTGAGCCTAAGAGGAAAACCTTTTGCCGACTGAGACGCTCATTGTAGTTTTCTTGTACATACAGATCGGTGTATGATGATCAGCCAAACGCGCACAAGAAGTTTATGGAAAAGCTAGATGCTTGTATCCGCAATCATGACAAGGAAATTGAAAAAATGTGTAACTTCCACCACCAGGGCTTTGTGGATGCGATTACAGAACTCCTCAAAGTAAGGGCAGATGCAGAAAAACTGAAGGTAGGACCCGTTCGACTGCTCCTGGCTTTGATTCTCATTAAATTATATAATACTATAGTGCATGGAGCATAGGGTGCACTTTCAGCAAGGAGATAGACAATGAAGGGTCTGTTTACAGTTTCAGGGTTTTCAGAAGGCAATAATACAATGGTGCTAAAAGCTATCTTCTAATGCCATGCAAATTTACTGTAAATGATTTTCAATATAATTTAATTTATATTGAAAATGTTATTAAAGTAAGTCCCTCTCCATATTTTGCCACATCTGAGGCATTATTTATTAAACTATATTTGGACTTGCTCAGTCAGAATATAAAATAATTATATGAATTGTCTTGTCTTTCCATTTAAAGTGCTTATCAGACAGAATGCAAAGATTGTGATTAGAAAAACCATCATGTGAAGGCTATTCAGATAACAAGAGACTAGAGACGGTGTCATGAGGTCACTGAGCACCTCTGTTCTTCAGCTAATGAGATTTTTAATAAATGAGAATGTGCTTCCTCATAGGATGACCTAATGAGTCACTTAATATGTGGGAAAATCCAAGCTGAGCCTTGGCTGCACCTGCAGCTTGAACATGTTGCTGTGGATTGAGATTTCTGTGTTTGATGTCCGGCAGCCTCCCAGGGTTTGCACTGAGAAAGCATGAATGTTTAATTACCGTGAAATACAATCGCCATTTCCTGTGACAGTGAATGGCACATAGACCTCATTGAAGTTGTCAAAGAGGGACCAGTGGTCAATTGGGTCAGTGATTTGAATTGTTTGACAGACTCAGAAAAGCAAGTAAAGTTCAAAAATCCTGAGTAAATTTGAGAAGTTTGCCACAGAATCTGTTAAAAAGAACTGTCATAACCAATTGAAGTTAACAAAAGCTCTTTTCAATCAAAAGTTCAAGTTCAAGCTGTAGAGTTAATTTGAATTTGCATTTCTTTGTTCTGAGTTTCTCATGAAGCATGATCTGATTACAAGGGTGAGCTGGTACATCAGGGCAGCTCTGTACATGTTTGTCTAACTAAGATGAAATTATTTTTAAGGTGCAGGTTACCGATACCAACCGAAGGTTTCAAGATGCAGGAAAAGAGGTAAGAAAGTGATGTGTGGATGATGGATGGATGGATGGGTGGATGGATGGATGGATGGATGAGGGAGGGAGGGAGGGAGGGAGGGAGGGAGGGAACAGGGAGAGAACTCAGTATATGGATGCCATTTAACTGTTTAAAATTGTCAACATTTTTATTTTCTAAGGTGATAGTCCAAACAGAAGATATTATTCGGTGTAGAATTCAGCAGAGAAATATTACAACTGTAGTAGAGAAATTACAGTTATGCCTCCCAGGTAAGTCAGCCTTAGGTCTCCTATGATGATTACATTTTGCTAATATCACGTAGTCTTTACTATGGGAATTACAGATTTGCCGTGGTAACTTACCAGCCACGCCTGCACTTGTCTTCAGGTTTGCTCTATTCTCTGGAGTTCCACGAGTTTTAGAAAGTAAATGTTCCCAGGTTGCCTCTGTTTCTCAGCATCTTTGCTTTTTCTCTCTGCATAACTGGCCATCTGGGTCACTCCCACAGCGACCCTACCTCCTGTTTGTCTGTCTGTATTTTCCTCAGCATACTTCCCCTCAAGGAGAGTGTCTTTATGTTATGTTTTTCTGGCCTTTATCTAATTTGCTAATTTTCTATCTTTGTTTTGTTCTGTTTGTCACTTAACAGGTTGATCTTGCTTTGTTCACAATCTCACTTTGCTGATAAGGCGAGAACACATCAAAAATGCTAGGCAGGCCGTCCCCTCTTTTACCTTTCATCCTGTATTTTGGAAAGAGTTAGTTTTTAGTCTGGCTTAGATATATTACTGGGACATCACAAGCATTCTGAAGAGCTAGCCAGTATTTTCCTTACCTGGACTGAATGTTTTAAGTTGGGTGCTTCCTGTTCAAACAAAACAAAGCAGGGACACGCTGTTTCTTTGTCTTCACATTGTCAGCACAACCCATCTCAGTGCCTGGTTTAATGTGCTTTCTCTTTAGGGAGAAACCTAGCCCTCCATATCCAGGGAAGTGGAATACCTTGTACACTATTTACGTGATATAAATTTAGCTTAGAATATAAATGATATTGTCAACATTGTCAGTAGTTTGTATTGGATAAGATAAATGTATTACTGTTTTCTCACCAATGAAATAGCTCTACTTCGAACTCATAGAAGCCCACTCAACTGAGTACATGGTGAACCAGGGATTTACACATTAACTTTGAATAAGTAAAATGCCAGTTTTCTAGAGGTTTCAGGGTTGAGAAACACTTTGAGACATTGGATGAGCCACAGAGATGGCTCCGTCATTGAAGACTTTGCCAATTGTCACTTTATAAAGCCTAAAGATGGGTACTGGTGGAATGACAGCTGATTCAGCACATGCCTGAGTGGGCTGTGTAACAGACACGGCATCTCCGAGCGCGTGTGAACGCTCTCCATTGGCACACTCAGAACCTTCCCCTTCCCCAGCCTGCCCTTTTGATGAACAACACATATATTTTTCCATGTGCCAGGCATTGTAGAAGATACTAGAATTATATCTCTCAAAGTTTATTGTTTTACTGAATAATTATATCTCTGGGTATTTGTAGAAGGGTCACCAAATATAAAGATTCTTTGCTGGGTCTGTTTCCACTGTTGTAATCACGCTGCTGTCAGCATTTATCAGCTTGCTTTCTTTGTAGATGCTGTGTAAGTTTCCTTGTGGAGTGACTTGCATTATGGCTGTGCTGTTTACATTGAGCCAAATGAGTCCCACTGCCTCTCAGTTTTCTTTCTCTAATTTCACTTCTGGAAAGAGACGTTAGTAGTTTCTGAACAGAGTAATTTTTACTAGGTTCCTGTCTCACTGCAGGTGTCAGTCAATGCAAGTGAATGTTAACATATATAGCATTCAATCTGTGCAAATTAAATGATTTTATTAATTTAACACATAGAACTTTTTTTTTGAAAACGTTATCTCTTAGCCTGGTAGTATGGAAAAGACTAATGAATTTGTTATGCATACTTTTCATATAAAGCTAAAACATTGTTTTTCATGCAGTGTTGGAGATGTACAGTAAGCTGAAGGAACAGATGAGCATGAAAAGGTGAGTCGGCTTCTCTGCTCTCTTAAACTTCATCGGCTCGCACAGGCCGGCTCGCACAGGCTGGCTCGGTGGGGATAGCAGCGAGTCCGAGCTGTGTGTTCCACCTTAACTTTTCACGCAGTGTGCTTACCATTATCGTTCAGTGCAGCAGCAGGAGGCATGCCTTTATGAGCCCTCGTCCCTTACAAGTGATGTAAATGACGGAGGTAGTGATGAAGGATGCATAGGCTATCCAAAAGGAGTCAGAGTTTTTGTTAACTTACTGGCATGTTATACCGTAATGCAGTGCTGATGCAGGATGAGGGCTGAAGGCAGAGCCCAGGTGGCTATGAGCTGACAGCCAAAGCAGGGTCCTCTGCCTTCTGCTTTGTAGTGTATGTGAAAATGTGATGTGAAAGGCAATATGAAGTGGTGTATTAATTGCCATGGGAGCATTGATAAAGTGATGTTTAAGATGTTTAAAAATAAACAGTTCCAAAGTTGAAAAATCAAAATAAACAAGACAACATGTGGATAGGGGAAATAATTTTTTTTATGTATAAACAATTATTATAACATAATATACATACAAACCTGTAATTAATGGATGCCTTGCCTCATAGCGCTGCACTGTGAATTTCAGGAGACATTGCCAGCTTATATTAATTTGTGGAATAGTTCTTTCCTTATTAAATATAATAAGTCAGGAAATATAAGTCTTTTGTTCATAAACTATTAGTATATTCTCTTCTGTGTTATTTGTCCTCATATCCTAAACTTGGAAAAGGTTTTGTTTGGTGCAGAGAAGCAACCAATCTACCAGCCCCAAGCCCCCCAGGGATTATTCTCCCCGATTTTCATTGACAGTTCTCCTCATGGAGCAGAAGCTCTTTCTCATCACCAGTATTTACACCTTCAGTGTACAAGTGTGTGAAGTGTCTTCAAGTGACTGTTAACTGGTTTCCAGTTTAGGGTTTTATCCTTTTTTCAATAATAAAGTTTAATAATTATCATCAGATTTTCCCTGTTATGCCCCAAATATCTTATATTTTCTTTCCTGCCTGAAAAAAAAAGTTTTTATGTGGTTTTGCCCGTTTTATTTATAAATAAAATTCAGTAATCATTATTTTACAGGCAGGTCTCACCTGTAGCTCAAGCTGGCCTGGGACTCTGTAGCTGCAGACTTACAGTGGTCCTATCCACTTAGCTTCTTTCTCCAGTGCTGGATTCCGCCCCTCTGATGATCCCACCCCCAGCGGTTCTTTGTCTTTCGTGCAAAGTCCAGGTCAGCTCTGGAAATTGTTTCCTGGTGATTAGATTTAGATGGATGGCTTTGTGAGTCGGTGGTGTTGTGTATCTCTCTCCCTATGTCGCCAGTAGGTGTTCCTGTTAGCTTGTCCCTAGACTGTGTTATATTTGATTGTTTGGTGAAGGAGATGACTACCAAATCTGTTTTTAAAATTTGCAATTGAAGCTGGGCGTGGTGGCGCAAGCCTTTAATCCTAGCACCTGGGAGGCAGAGGCAGGTGGGTTTCTGAGTTTGAGGCCAGCCTGGTCTACAAAATGAGTTCCAGGACAGCCAGGGCTATACAGAGAAACCCTGTCTCGAAAAACAAACAAAAAATTGCAATTGAAAAAAAAGGCAGGCGTGGTGGCACATGCCTTTAATCCCAGCACTCAGGTGGCAGAGACAGGTAGACCTCTGAGTCTGAAGCCAGCCTGGTCTACACAGTGTGAGTTCCACAACAGCCAGGGCTACACAGTGAAACCCAGTCTTGAAACACGCCCCCTGAAAAAATTGCAATTAATGAGTAGTAATTGGTAAATACTTTGAGTTGTTTCCTAATAGCTTTTCACCTAGTAGTTTGAAAACTTAAGAATTCTCACTGGAGTTATGAAATAGTGGCTTTTAAAAATGTTTTTATTCCATTACTACTTATGTCTGGCTGTTTTAGTATGGAGAAGGGATTTCTGTTTTTAATCTCTGTTTTCTTTTCTTCCTTTTCTTCCTTTGAAACCTTTTTCTTGACTCTTTTTGAATTTCACATCATGCATCCCCATCCCATTCATCTTGTTCTTCCATATCTGCCTGTGCAACCTCCCCACCAAAATAAAACAGACAAACAAACAAACAAACAAACAAACCAATCTCACGGGAGCTGCATTGTGTTGTGTTGTGTCCCCCAGTACACCCATTTGTTCACATACTTGTAAACGTCCACTGCAGTGAGCCCTTGGTCTAATTTGAGGACTCTGGCTTCTGCTACACTATTCATACTGGATCCTCACTGAGACGTCTCAGATGTCCTGTTGTTGCCCTGTGCCATGGAGATTGCAGCTTTGGATCTGCAAGACTGGCTCCATCACTTGCTCCAGCAGTTCATAGATGGGGTACATGAAGGGCGGGCTGACTCAAAACCTGGGTGGTAGCTGAGTTGGTCATCCTGCCAGATCTGCTCCCAGCCACCTGGGCCAGCTCTCCAGCATTGTTCAACTGAAGGGCACACACCCTCAGGCCTGGCTTACTGGTGTCCCCTCTGCCAGGGCCAGCTTCCCAGGCAAGGTACAGGCTGCCCTGCCAAGTGCTGCAGCTGGCACAGTGTGGGGCCAGCTCTCAAAGGGGAGGAGGCACCCTTCCCCCCCCCCTCACACACCAGGAAAGGACAACAAGGGGCAGGCAGGGCAGGCTATTTTGTTCTCACACCCTCAGGGATCGCTCACCTGCCAGCCCCCTTTCCTGAGTGCTGCTGCTGCCAGTGAGGCTGCCCAAGTAAGGGGTGGGGCCAGCTCTCCATAGCCCATGACCCAGACAGCAACCCAGACTAGGGAAGTCTGCATGGCCTTTGGTGGTAACACCCCCAACCCCTACTGCTTCAGGGCCATGGACCCAGACATGGCCCTCAGAGGCAGCATCGGCCAAGAGTTCTCATGGCCCTAGGTGACATCATAGACTACTTATTTCAAATCATTCCTCACTACTCTCAAGTCTCCAGCCTGCCTCTCTTCACTATGCACAAATCCTTCTGTCTCTCCTTCTCTTCCATCTGTCCACCACTTCCTTGATCCTCTTAGTGTCTTCCTCTTGCACCTCTGGGTGTCTTCTGTCCTGCCCCAACCTCTGTTTTCTTTGCTCCTTTTTTTTTTTCCCTTCTGATTATTGCTGTGAAGTCATGATTTGGATACAAATTTTGTTCATCATTTGTTTTTGTGTGCTTTCCTGCTGTGTAGTAAGATGCTCAGGGCTCTCAATGAAGTTTTCTGCCACACCTGGGCTCCTTTAGACAATAATAGTATTCAGAAACTAAGATTTGCGTACAAGCTGGGCTCATCACACATATCACATCACACACACACAGTGGCACATGTATGAGCAAGCTGATCAGCTTGCTTCTCTCCATGTGTGTTCTCTGATGCCTTGTGTCATGGTTGCTATTGGGAAGTTTGAAGCGTGAAGTCATTCTCATTTTTTATTTTTTATTTATCAACTTCCCTTAAAACACACAGATACACACACACACACACACACACGAGTTGGAGAGTTGGCTCAGCGGTTAGGAGCACTGACTGCTTTTCCGGAGGTCCTGAGTTCAAATCCCAGCAACCGCATGGTGGCTCACAACCATCTGTAATGAGATTGGATGCCCTCTTCTGGTGTGTCTTAAAAAACAGCTACAGTGTACTTACATATAATAAATACATAAATTAAAAAAAAAACAACCTTTGTCCTTTGTGTTCTGTGAGTTCTTCAGTCTGATGCTTTCCCAGCTGAGATTTTTTTTTTTATTGGTCTTTGGGTTCCAGTGTATGTAGGTACTTGGGGAGCCATCTTTTAAAACTGACTTTATTTTATGTATATGAGTGTTTGTCTGCATGTTTGTATGTGCACTGTGTGTGTGCTTGGTACCTGCAGAAGCCAAAAGTGGATATTGGATTCCCTGGGACTGGAGTTACAGATGGCTGTGAACTGCCATGTGGGCTTCAGGAACCAAACTGGTCCTGGTCCTCTGCGAAAGGAGCGAGTGTCCTTAGTCACAGAGCTCTCTCTGCAGCTTCGGGAGCCACCGTTTGACCTGGAAACTAATCTTTAATCTGATAATGTGTTAGGGAATTTTCTTGATATTAATTTGCTTTGAACACTAACCTATTCCCCCTTTCTCCTTTCTTGCCTCCTTCCCTCTCTTTCTTCTTCCCTCTTTCAGTAAAATAGCATCATACCATAGCCCACCATGTTCTTGAACTTAAGACCATTCTTCCTCAAATGCAGGCATAACAGACACGAGCCATGCCTTGTCACAAGTTTTAATATGTTCTTTTTCCATCATCTTTCTTTCAGTTTAAAGTATTTTCTAGCTTTTCATTGGCTCTTTGAAACAGTATATATTCATATATAATCTGATATATATATTATATTATTATAATATATTATCATATGATATATAATTCAACCTAAGTGAGTTGGTCCTGGATTCAGTTCATTATGATATCTTGACCAAGTTACATACTATGATTCAGTCTTCTCACCTACAGAATATAAATAGTATTGGCTGCCATTAAATTGTACCTCAGAGGGTTGAAAAAAAATATGCTCATGGAAATTTGTGTCAGTTTCTTGGGGGCACAAGTTCTACTTGACTAATTACTGCATACCTGATGTTCCATAGTGTCTGTTACATAGTGGGCTTTCAGAGCACATTTGTTGAATTGAAAGAAATCACTCAGTAAGTGATTTTCATTGGACTTTTTGAGGCATTTAGTTGTACTTCTAATTAAATAGTAGCATGAAATTTTCTAGAAAAAAATAGTTAAATAAAATTTACATTTATTTAGAATGAAACATGTGCTAATAGTTTTTGATGGTACCACGATATGGATAGATGTTATGATAAAGATAGTAAGAAATTACATAGTAAATAATTAAGTATTATGTTGTGATTTGGAAGTTTACTTACAGTTAAGGTATTGTAATGACTATGGTAATGTTCCTAATGTTATAGATTTAGAAAAGAATTAAGTAAAGATTATGTTAGTAGAAGTCATGAATGTTCAGCTGGCAATGTGTATACAGTATACCCAGTGTGTTTAGTAATAGAAATAAGTGTTAATTTAATTTTATTTCCCTCCTGGTGCTGTATATGGATCCCAGGTCTTCTGCATGCTAGGCATACATCCCTGCACTGAGAGCCCAGCCTCAATCAGGAGTGTCTGATTCATTGCCTGGCCTTGCGTAAAGTGAATCGACATGAACATTTTGCGTTCCCTTTTAACCTCTCACAGGTATTACTCTGCACTTAAAACAATGGAACAGCTAGAGAACGTGTACTTCCCCCGGGTTAGCCAGTACCGCTTCTGTCAGCTCATGATGGAAACACTCCCTAAACTCCGGGAAGATATCAAAGACATCTCCATGTCTGATCTCAAGGACTTTCTGGAAAGCATCCGAAAGCATTCTGACAAAATAGGTGAAGCAGCCATGAAGCAGGTGAGCCTGACATTTTAGTTTATCTAGAATATACAGTGTGTCCCGGCTGCTTAGTTGTGGTTAACCTTACTATTTACTTATAATCCCTGGTCTTCCTCTAGAGTGGATTCTGACAGTATTTTCTTTGGACTTACAGCTATTTTAAGAATTAAGTAAAGCCAGTTTAATTTAAGTCCTTTCATCCCTTACCAGCTGAACTCTGCTCTTACCTCCACACGGTTTTACACTCATGTTTTCTAGCCAGATGTGCCTTAGAATAAATGTCAGCCATAGAAGTGGGAGCAGCTTTATGCTAAGGTCCTAACGGTTCCTTTTAAAAGATTGATGTTAGTTTTCATTATGTGTTGCACATGCCTCTGTGTAGGTCTGTGTATGTGAGTGCCGTGCCTGAGGCAGCCAGAGGCAGCATCCCTGAAGGTGGGAGGTGGTAGGGAGCTGCCTGATGAGGGTGCTGAGAACCAGACTCTAGGCCTCTGCGAGCAGCAAGTGCTCTTAACTGCTGAGCCGTTTCTCCCCCCCCCCCCACACACAAATTGTTCCTTTTAAAAACATTAAAAATACAGTCAGAATTAAAATCCACAGTTCAATAACAAGATCAGAAACAAGCATAATAAAAGATAAAATGCATTGTGGAAGTGAGGAGAGCCAAAGACGGGATCTTGATCTTTTCACATGAAATCGATAATCCCTGTGAGAGTGTCTGAAAAAGAAAGTACAAATCAGGAATTAAAAGAGGGTGTTGCTGCACATCCTGTACCTGCATTTAACTAATAAGAAAGCACTGGGGTTGGAGGTGGCTCAGTTGGTAAAAGGCTTGCTGCTTAAGCCTGAGGACCCGAGTTTGATCCCCAGAACCCACCTAAGAAAGCCAGATGTGGCGTTTGCTTACAATCTCAGACCTGGGAAGGCAGCTATAGACACATCACTTGGTCAGCCCCAGGTCCCATCTCAATAAAACAAGACAAAACAGGACTCCCGAGGAAAGAGGTGTACGTGTGACCCAAAGCACACGCCTCCTTCACCCCCTGACACATATGAGAAAAATCTTATATGAAAAAGGAATATGTTATAAACAAGTTTTTTAAAAAATGTAAACACTGCACATGGCGATACACAACTCTAAACCTAGCACTTGGGAATCTGAAGCAGAAGATCTCAAGTTTGCGGCCAGGCTGTGATACATAATGAATTCCAGTTCAGCCAGGCTGGGTAGGGTAGCAAGAGTCTATCAAATACGTAAGTAGGTCGTTAGGTGGATGGATGATTGATAGATAGATAGATAGATAGATAGATAGATAGATAGATAGATAGATAGATAGATAGTAAATGTTGGATCAGTGTTAACTGGAACAGTTTTGGAATAATATGACTCTTCTTCTCCTGAAAATAGGCACAACAGCAGAAGAGCTTCAGTGTTGCTCTGCAGAAGCAAAATAATATGAGGTTTGGGAAAAATATGCAGGTAAATAATGACAGGATTCTAGAAGAGAAGAATGACATTATACTGAAGCACACACTTGAAGAGGAGGCCGAGAATGACGAGGAGGTACTAGGTTTCTTTCTGCCTTTAGTATTTAAAAAGCTGTGTCTTCTATGTGCAAAGTGATTATGTTCATCAGTCCATAGTGCACAGTGAATGATCTGAAATATTAGACTACATAATAATAGACAAACAGGATATACTGTAGATTATGTGTTTATAGGTAGTAGAGCATAGCCGTTTGTCATAATTAGTAGTAAAACTAAATCTAATGTCTCTCTCCTTGTTAGTAATGGTATTTGAACTAGCTAAAGGAAACTTTTATTTCATAATTTTTTGATTCTGTTATTTGGTCAAACTTCCCATATCATATCACATCATATCATATCATATCATATCATATCATATCATATCATATATCATATATGTATGTAGTGTTGTTTGTTTAATGTGCATGTGGATATACAGGAATATACAGATATGAATGCATGTTTGTTCATGTAGAGGCCAGAGGTGAATATCAGGTGTGTTCCTAATCATTCTCTATCTTAATATTTTTTAATTTAAATTTAGTGCATGTGTTTGTGTGTATGTGTATACACACACACACACACACACACACACACGAATGACTTGTGGAAGACTGTGTGTTGCACAGTAGGTGTATGGAGGTCAGAGGACAACTTGGTGGGCTGTTTCTTTCCTTCCATCTCTTCCATGGGCTTCAGGGACCAAACCCAGGTGTGCAGGCTTGTGTGACAAGCGCTGAGCCATCTAATTGAGGCCACCCCAGGTTCTCTGATTGGCTAGGCTGACTGGGGAATGAGTCCCAGGGACCCACTTGTCCCCTTCAGTGCTGGAATTATAGTTTGATGCTGCCACTCCTCGAGTTTTATGTGGGATCTGGGGATCCAAACTCAGTTCCCTGCGCTTTTGCGGTAAGCACTTTGTGGACTGAGCTATCTCCGCAATGCTCTGCCATTTTACTTCAATTTGCATTGAGGTACTACAGAATAATTCTGTCTTAGCCTCTGTTAAACTTTAAATTTTTTAACTAAATATTTGAAAATGTCATAGAGTGCATTTTGAGCATACCTACCACCCAACCCCTCCCCTTAACACCCTTTCAACTCTCCTGTCCCTTCCCACCGACTTTGAAGTTATGCCTGCCTGCCTTCCTTCCTTCCTTCCTTCCTTCCTTCCTTCCTTCCTTCCTTCCTTCCTTCCTTCCTTCCTTCCT
>NC_034590.1:148961322-149009126 GCF_900095145.1 Mus pahari
TCCCTCTCTTTCTCTCTCTCTCTCTCTTTCTTTCTTTCTTCCTTCCTTCCTTCCTTCCTTCCTTCCTTCCTTCCTTCCTTCCTTCCTTTTTTTCTTTCCCTCTTCTTCCTTCTTCTTTTTCTTCCTCCTTCCCACTGAATTCAGTTTGTGTCACTGGGTGAGCTAGTCCTGGGGAATGGGACCTACCCTGGCCTGTGTTGACCTACCAGAGATCACATCATTAATAAAACAAGCAGAATGCCTTCCCCTCCCCCAGCAGCTGTCTAAGCCAGCAGCTCCTTGGCTAGTAGTGGATCACATGTCTGCCTCCTATGCTGGCAGTCTGTCTGCCTGGAGCTTGCATGGGTCTTGTGCTGTCAACTTGCTGTGAGTTCATTCATGTGGCTGCCCTGTTACATCTGCAAACACCATACCTACCACCGCTCTGGCCCTTCCAGTCTTTCCACTCACTCCTCCACAAGCACCCCTGAGCCTTGGGGTAAGTGCTGTGAAAGGATCTCCAGTTTAGGGGTGAGCACACCACAGCCTTTTGTTCTCTGCATGGTGAAGAATTGGGGGTATCTCTGATTAACTGTCATCTTTTAAAATTTTTTATTTATATATTTATTCATATTTTATGTGCATCAATGTTTTGTTTGCATATATATCTGTATGAAGAGCTCAGATCCATTGGAAATGCAGTTACATTGTGCGCTGCCATGTGGGTCCTGGGAATTGAACCCTGGTCCTCTAGAAGAGCAGTCAGTGCTCTTAACCACTGAGTGAGCTCTCCAGCCTTATTAATTATTATCTTTTTTTTAAGCCTCAACTGTTTAGAAACCTTGAAATTATCTTTAATATTTTATTTTTCTATTCAAATTTATTCTTTCATCCTATTGTTTCTTAAAGATTTTCACTGTGCCACAAAGTCATCTGTTGAGCATGCCTTGCATTATTATTAATATCTTGAGGTGTTCACTTTTATAATTTACCTGTGTGTGTCTCTGTGTGGTTGTGGATGCTCTGGAGCTGGCTGTGCACATTGAGGTCTGAGGCTGAAGACAGGAAGGTCACTGTCTGCTGTCGTCACTGGGGCAGGGCCTCTCAGTTGAACTCAGAACTGCTCAGCAGCCAGCTAGTTCTGGAGACACCCTGTTCCCACAGTCTGAGAGGAACGCTAGGATTACATGAGGCCTCCACACCGATCTGGCATTCATGTGGGGCTGGGAATCTAAACTCTGGACTTCACGCTTGAGTGGCAGGGCATCAGTTTATCCACTGAGCCATCTCTCCAGTTCCCATCCTTTGTTTCAAATGAGTGCTTTTAGGAGTAGAGCTAAGGGCATATGTAGCTCAGTGATAGGTGCTTGTTGAAGGCCCTGCTAAAAATGTTTTCTAAGGGAGGTGGACAACCCATGTTGCATTTCATTCTGAGAAATCACTGACTAGCTGAAGTTACTTTTAAAAAAAATTTTAAATGAAGACCAGCCCCTTCTTCTTCTTCTTTTTTAAAAAAAGATTTATCTATTTATTTCATGTATGCGAGTACACTGTTGTTGTCTTCAGACACACCAGAAGAAGGCATTGGATGCCCATTAGAGATGGTTGTGAGATAGTTGTGGTTGCTGGGAATTGAACTCAGGACTTCAGGAAGAACAGTCAGAGCCCTAACCGCCAAGCAATCTCTCCAGCCCTGAAGTTGCTTTTTATATAGGTTGTCATTAAAGACAAATAAAAAAAATTTTTTTTAGGTTGACACTCTATAAAATTGACATTTTTTGTTCTTATGTTTAGAGGATGTCTGTGCTCTTTTCTCCTTTGGAGTTGTGGATGATAGGGTCAGATCATTCTTACCTCTGTTTCCCCAGCCTGCTTTGCAGATCTCTAACTGTTGGTCACATCCGAGTCATTTGCTGGCTCTGAGTCCACTGCTTAGGGCACTTGGGTTGTTTCCTCTTTCGGATCTCTCTGTTTCTATATTTTGTGTTTGTAGTTTTTCCCTAATAAGTAAGAGTATAATCTATTCAGGATTTAGGAGAACAGAAATGTGTTCCTTTTATAAAAGGATTCACAAACTTCTCAAGTTTGAGAGATTTTATACTATTTTTAATTAATTCTGAGAAATGCTTTTACATTACATTATAATGTGAATAATTTTCATATATTCTAGAAGAAGCTGCCATGCATCTTAAAATTAATAATCCTAATTTTAAGTAGCTATGAGCTTGTTTTTTTTTAAATGTCTATGGGAAAATAGTGAGAGTTTCTAATTTGAAGCAGTAGTGGAAATCATGATTTTGCTACTTCTGATGGAACTTTGTTCAAAGCTAGAGTATATCCATCCATTTTCCTAAGAATTTCATAAATTCATTGTTTTTAATAGCTGAGTAGTACTCCATTGTGTAAATGTAGCACATTTTCTGTATCCATTCCTCTATTGAGGGACATCACAGTTCTTTCTAGCTTCTGGCTATTATAAATAAGGCTGCTATGAACATAGTGGAACATGTGTCCTTATTACCAGTTGGAACATCTTCTGGATATATGCCCAGGAGAGGTATTGCTGGATCCTCTGGTAGTACTATGTCCAATTTTCTGAGGAACTGCCAGACTGATTTCCAGACTGGTTGTACAAGCTTGCAATCCCACCAGCCATGGAGGAGTGTTCCTCTTTCTCCACATTCTTGCCAGCATCTGCTGTCATCTGAAATTTTGATCTAAGCCATTCTGACTGGTGTGAGGTGGAATCTCAGGGTTGTTTTGATTTGCATTTCCCTGATGATTAAGGATGTTGAACATGTTTTCAGGTGCTTCTCAGCCATTTGTTATTCCTCAGTTGAGAATTCTTTGTTTAGCTCTGTACCCCATTTTTTAATGGGGAGGATCTGGAGGGTATCATCCTGAGTGAGGTAACCCAATCACAAAAGAACTCACATGATATGCACTCACTGATAAGTGGATATTATCCCAGAAACTTAGAATACCCAAGATATAATTTGCAAAACACATGAAACTCAAGAAGAAGGAANACCAAAGTGTGGATACTTCGTCCCTCTTTAGAATGGGGAACAAAATACCCATGTAAGGAGTTACAGAGACAAAATTTGGAGATGAGACAGAAGGAAGGACCATACAGAGACTGCCCCATTCGGGGATCCATACCATAATCAACCACTGAACGCAGACACAATTAAATATGCCAGCAAGATTTTTCCGACAGGACCCTGATATAGCTGACTCTAGTGAGGCTGTGCCAGTGCCTGGCAAATACAAAAGTGGAGGTTCAGAGTCATCTATTGGATGGAACACATGGCCCCCAATGGAGGAGCTAGAGAAAGTACCCAAAGAGCTGAAGGGGTCTGCAACCCTATAGGAGGAACAGCAATATGAACTAACCGGTGCCCCCTGAGCTCGTGTCTCTAGCTGCATATGTAGAAGAAGATGGCCTAGTCTGCCATCATTGGGAGGAGAGGCCCTTGGTCTTGCAAAGATTATATGCCACAATACAGGGGAATGCCAGGTCCAGGAAGTGGGAGTGGGTGGAGAGCAGGGTGGGGGGAGGGTATAAGAGACTTTTGGGATAGCATTTGAATTGTAAATGAAGAAAATGTCTAATAAAAAATTGTTAAAAAAAGAAATAAAATTGTTGGTTGAATGGTTAAAAAAAGCTAGAGTATAAACTCATGAATTACCTTTGAACATAGCAATAATGTATTTATCAGTATTAATTATGATTAATCATGTAGTTATCACAGCAGTATTCTGATAGACTACTTGGCGTGATATAGATATGTTTTCTAGTTGGGGCTGTAGCTCCGTGGTAGTGTGTCTTCCTAGCATGTGCAAGGCCCCGGGGTCTCTTCACAATGTAGGAGGAAAAGGGTATTTTTATTTTTGTAATCTATAATAGTCAGCAAGTGTAGCAAACACATAAGGAATAAACTACAAAAGCACCAAAGTGGAATTGGGTTGTGTTTATGTTGTATGCTTTCTATGGGAGAATTAAATATTATAAAATAGTCTGTGAGTCACTGTCTGTCTTTAACTCTGTATTATCTAATAGTTTAACCTATCATTTTTAAAAATAGATTTATTTTTCAGGTCTTAACTGTTCAAGATCTCGTTGATTTTTCCCCTGTTTACCGATGCTTGCACATTTATTCTGCTTTGGTGAGTGTATTTATTGGTACTGACCTTTTGTATACCAGGGTGATTATGTACTTTTGATATGCTCTGTTGTTCACAGAATGAGGACTTGGGTGCATTTCTCAGAACAGGCCCCAGTCTGTAAGTAAACGAGTTACCCATTTTTAAGTAATCACTTTATCAAGGTGCAGTTCAGGGCTGAGGATGTAGCTGTGCTGTAGAGTGTCTTTGTAGCATGTGGGAAGCCCTGGATGTTGAGCTGGATGTATTTGATTCTTTGGTGGTTCTCACAGGTCCATCTACTCGGTGTGTGCGATTGCTTCAGTTCCCCACTAGATTGGTGGTTGTGGATTGCTTTTGTTTGTGCTTGTCTTGGAATTTCCTATTTCTCCCTCAGTTTTAAAAGATGCCTTTGCTGGGTATAGAGTATTGGTTGACAGTTACTTACTCTCAAGGCTTGAAGTAGATTGCTCCATCCTTGGCTTTTAGGGGTTTTGCTGAGAGCTCTTGGTGTAACTCTGGGTTTGCTCTTGTGATGGAGTTGGCATTTGCCCCTGTGACTTTCTTTGTTCTTTCTTAGCCTGTAGTCTTAGCATTTTATCTCTAATGTGGTGTGGATGGATTCTTTTTGGTTATGCCTATTGAGGCCTTTTAGTTTCTTCCATGCTTTGGTATCCATATATTTTCCTACATTTGGAATTCCTTTTGTCAGTAGTTTCCTTTAAAGTGTTTTCTGTGCCTTTGGTTTGCTGTTCAGTTCCTTAAACATCATGGATGTTTAAGCTTGTTCTTCTGATCATGCCTGAGAGTTCTTGAAAGTTCTGGTCATACTTAAGTATTTTTTTTTTGTCTTTATTGATGTCTGAAGTTTTCTCAACCTTATCTCAGTGCCCAGTGCTCTCTGTCCTGTCACTGTAGTCTGTCTGTCCTGTGGTTCAGTCTCTGTCCTGTCACTGTAGTCTGTCTGTCCTGTGGTTCAGTCTCTGTCCTGTCGCTGTAGTCTGTCTGCCCTGTGGTCCAGTCTTTGTCCTGTGGTCCAGTCTGTTCAGTGCCAGGTGCTCTCTGTCCTGTCTAGTCTCTTGGCATGTTCCACTAAGTTGTTTGATTTATTGAGCTTTTTGTCCCCCGAGTTTGTTTGCTTCTTTCCTGACGTCTGTTTCTTTGATGAATTCTTCATTCACGTTGCTGATTTGTCAGGCTCCAGGGTAATGGTATCCCTTCATCTAATGCTGGCTTTAACCCTTTACTGAGGTCATTGGTCATTGTAAAGACTTTCCCATCAATTATTTGGCATTTCATCAATTCAGATATTTGGATTCACTTTTTTTTTTTCAAGACAGGGTTTCTCTGTGTAGCCCTGGCTGTCCTGGAACTCACTCTGTAAACCAGGCTGGTCTCGAACTCATGGATTCATTTTTTTTTAAAGGAATTATGGACTTGTAGAGAACTCATTCTGTCTTGTTTCATAGCATTCCTCATGGATTTCTGTGCTGGGGTTTGCGTATTTGTTGAGATTTTTTTTTTCTCACCACTCTTACTTTGTGGAAGTCTTCTTAGTAGATAGCCTTGGCTTCATGATCCCCAGTAAAAGACACTTTTTTTTTTAACATTATAACCTCTAAATCACAGTGTAGAGTTTGAAGTGAAAAGCTAATATAGTAAAATCCTTATTAGAATGCAGTTCCCGCTGAGTGTGGTAGCATGCTTGAACTCTGAGGACTCTGACGGCCACTGCAAGAGAATGGCTTCAACGTTGGAAGCTACCTAGGGCAAGATAGCAAGATAGCAAGGCTTTGTTAAACAAAACAAACAAAACAAACAAAACCCCCAAACAAATGGATAGGAAACTTTAGAACTTTGTTTCTAATAGCAATAAACATTAAATATTAAAAACCATCGAATTAATAATAAAATATTAACCTGATAAAAATTAAGAAAGAAATGAAAAATATTTAGTTATATGAAAATGTAAAAGATATTAATTCTGAATATAAATTTGTATTTTATTTACTCATTATTAGAATATAACACATGTCTATGCTATTTGGATCCATTAAGTACTAATGAGAATAATTTATTCCTGAAGTGAAATAATAATTTTAACATCTAAGTTCTTGTAAACTCTGGAAGAAAATAAACCTTAAAGCATTTTACATTATAAAACACATTTGGACAAAATATATGAAATCAGTAGAGTTGAGTGTAAGTAGTTCAGAGGTACAGGGATGGACGTCAGCGGTGTGTGGGGCTCCCCTGGTACCGTTAGTAAATGATGCTTGGCTCTGTTTAAATGAGGTTGCAGCACTTTATTTTAAAAAATTCTAGCATTAATATTATGCTTCACGTCATATCTTCCATATTTGTTCAGACTTTTAGTAAAACATTTTCACTTAATGTATCAATATTAGATAATCAGTTACAGTTATTTTGTAGCTCTCGGTAGCTGGAGCACAAGAACATTAGAAGACTTCCCATTAGGAGAGACTTAAATTTTTTCTGCATTAGGAATTTATTTCAGATGACATTTAATGGTTTTGTAGCTACTTAATTCTAAAGAAAACAAATCAATTTTTTTTCGGTTGAAATTTTTTTTCTATTGTTAAATTTGCTTTCTTTTTGTTGCTGTTGTTGATGATGATGTCGTTGTTTTGGAGTCTTAGATGAAGAGGAGACGGCGACTCCCAGCTTTTTCTTTAACTGAGAGGATTCTTACTAAGCAGAGAGGCTGTGCTGTGTCTGTGTACATGTGTTTAGCAAAGCTCATTTATTTGTTGCATGGTGCTATGGTAGGGAAGTATGAATTGTTATAGAATAACTGAAAATAACCTGCGCTGGAACACTAGGGAAAGCTTTCTTAAGGCCGTGACATCCGGGAGGAGTCATGATAGATGAATGAAAATGTCATAGAGACTGTGTGGGCGAGGACCCGCCCACCAGGGAGAGCATGTGTAAGAGCCTGAGAATGGATGGACAAGGGCAGTGGACTGGATATTCAGACAGCATGTGGCTGGCATGTGGAGAGAGGTAGGCAGTAGTCTGACAGATGTTTCTCTTACTTAACGACTCTCACTGAGAACCATAGTTTAGTTTGCGCAGTGTTAAGCCTGTAAAGTTTCAGTGGTAAATTAGGAAATTAGGAAAACGTCTAATTGTTCGAATTTTCTTTTAGGTAACTTCTAAATAGAGTTGCTATTTTTGAGTTATAATGCCAACAACCCCTTCTTCTTGACCTCCAGTATGAAATGCCATTTGTCATTTGCATTCCAGTTTGGAAAGTTAACATAAATCCCAGAGGACAAGGACATCTGTCTCAGCAGGGGCAGGGAAGAGAAGGAGGGAGGTGGGAGGGGCCATCACCATCCTCATTCTCCTGATGTTCTTTAGGGTGATGAAGAAACATTTGAAAATTATTACCGGAAGCAAAGGAAGAAGCAGGCACGCCTGGTTCTGCAGCCGCAGTCGAGTGTGGTGAGTGTGGTGTCCTGTGCCCCGCTCGGTGCTTGCACATGTAGCTGGCTTGAGTCTTCTGAGTATGGGTCACTGCTCATCTACATATAAATATTTATTGACTACCTACTATTTCTAGTCATTTATTTAGGGGCCAAGTGTACAATAGTGAGCAAAACCAGGCCAGTCTTTTCTCTCATGAGTTTACATTCTGTTAGGAAAGGCAGACACTGAATTAAAAACAGATAAGCAAGCAAAATGTCAGGGAGTGGCAATTTGTTTCTGACAATATGGTACACTGTGCACTTTGATTCTTTGTCACATTGAACAAAACAACTAAACACAGTGGATAGACTTTGTGTTTTATTTTTAGTTATGCGTATGTGACTGGGGTAGGTCTATACCTGTGACTAGGGGTACTAGTCACTGCAGAGGCCAGGAGAGGGCATTAGATCCCCTGGAACTGGAATATCTGCTGGTTGTCTGTCTCTATACGTGCTGGGTGCTAAACTCAGGACCTCTGTAAGAGCAGCAAGTGCTTTTAACCACTGAGCCAGTTTTCTAGCCTCAGGATAGACTTTTTAAAAAAAAGAACTAGATTTTTCTTAAATATACTGAGGATCTGGCAGAAAAGTATAATTAATCCAGACACTTTGGCTGTGGTGACATTTACATGACTAAATGTGTTTGTACTGCAGAACCCCCATCTGCTGTGAGCCTTGTCAAGGCAGAAGCCCAGGTAGCTTTGATGAGGCACCCACCGAGTGCGGCTTTCACCCTAAAAGCATCTATGGGCTAGGAGAGGGAATGTGAACATGGGTCATAGGTCAGGCCTGGAGCACTGACAGCGGCCATCCTGGAGGACTCGCCTTTCTTGTCACCTGGGGCTTTGGAGGGCTTTCAGCCCATTGTTAAGATGACCAGGAGATAAAACCATCTAAAAACCTCTCAACAATTAATGATGAATAAACCAGCTTTAAAAACAGAAAAAAAGAAGATTCAAATAGATATTTTTATTACAGATACACAGATAATGTGCATACACATGAGAATGTTGTTCAGTATAAATTTCTATCAGGAAAATGTAAATAAAAGCCACAAGGAAGTACTGCCTTATACTTATGGAAGGCTTTACATTAAAAAGATTGGCAGTGCCAGGTGCTGGGAAGGATGTGGGACTCAGCAACTGGAATTATCTTACACTTATGGTGGGTATAAAAATAATACTGTTACCGTGGAAAATGGTTTGGCGGTTTGTAATAACAAACTGTTGTGCCACCCTAAGGCCCCCCCAGGTCACTCATGAGAAATGAGAAGGTATCTTTATACAGTGGCTCAGATGTAAATGTTTATAGTAGCCTTATTCATAAATAACAAAATCCAGATTCCTTTTGAATACACATTCCACGAGGGCCTGCAGGGTAGCTCAGTGGGTAGCGCTGCCTGTCAGTGACCTGGCTTCTGTAAAGGTGGAAGGAGACAACCAGCTCTGTAAGGTTGTCTTGACTTCCCAGTGCCTACTGTGGCATGTGTCCACACAAATGCATGTCATGTATTCATATGCACAATAACAAAATGGTTTAAATGTACAATCCATGAGAGAAAGGACTTTTTGTTATTTTCAAGTATATCCCTGATACCTAATTAGTAAGCAGAACTTTGTAGGCTCTCAATAAATATTTATTAGTCAAGTTATAGTGACTTGAAACTTTTATGTTACTGTTATTTATTGGTTTAAATTGATTTTTATTTTTCATTTGAAGCATGAAACAATTGATGGCTATAGAAGATATTTCACTCAAATTGTAGGGTATGTATTTAATATGGAAGAAACTATTTACTAATTTTATTCAAGTTTGTTAAAAGTCAGGAATAATTATTTTCTACTTGTGCTTTCTTCCTTTCCCTTTAACACATGCTGTGTGGGTAATTGGCATTTTAGGTTCTTTGTTGTGGAAGATCACATTTTACATGTGACCCAAGGATTAGTAACCAGGGCGTACACCGATGAACTCTGGAACATGGTCCTCTCAAAGATAATTGCTGTCCTCAGAGCTCACTCAGTAAGTCAGCCAGTTATGGTCATAATTATAATTTAATTTGATTTGTATAATATGGAAAACTGCACCTTTATTACTCTGAGTTTTTAGGTAATTGCTCAGATTTGTAAGCAGTAATGTCAGGGTTTCCTTATGGTTACATAAGGCTGTGGTTTTGTAGCTGACTGGGGCTTCTCAAGACACTTTTATCTGAGTATTACAGAAAATGAGACGTTAGGCTGGACTCATTAGTCTCAGCTGGCCTCTTCATGAGCTCACCAAGCAACACTGTGAAGAAAGGGTTTTTAATTATTCCAGATTTTTTATTTCTAAAATCAATTCTACCATTAAAACGCACCAGAACTTGTTTGAGAGCATTTATAGTTTTAAAAAAATCTGCAATTTTTACAGTTTGAACTCATTTGAAATAATAAACCTCCATATAATGAGAGATCATTTTTAATGGGTAAAAGTTAGAAGATCAACAACCTTCTTAATGCCCTTAGTGAAAATAACTAGTTTTAGTTGTTTACCTTCAATAAAGTAGCCTTATACTTAAAATTTTGTATTCAGTTATTATAATTGGTAATTAAGATTTAAAATAGATAAAAGGGGAATTTTATGATATTTAGATTATGAATATACTATATACTTATTAAGATTATAGATTTATAGATTTTTGATACATTGGCAATAAAACTGTAAAAAATATTTTGGTAATTAAAATATTTTGGGGGTGCTGGGAATGAAATCCAGGGTCTCATGAACACAATGGGTGCTCTTCCACTGAGCTAGCCCTGTCTAAGAATGATATATTTTATCACGATTTATATTGAAATCAGCTTCAAGTACATGCAGTTATACCATATTCCTATTAAAACAATGACATTAAATATAAAATTGTAACATAGTAACTACAATATTATATTCAAAAATCTATCTATGTGTTAATACAAAATTATAACATAGTAAATATAATATCACATTCAAAATCTTAAGTGTTATTAAGAGAAAGTGAAGACACAGCCAGCAGATACAGAAGCCTTGGGGAGTCTTATGGAAGAGTTGGGGGAAAGATTGGGGGACCCAAAGAGGACAGGGACTCCACAGGTAGACCAACAGAGTTGACTAACCTGGACCCTTGCTGGGGGGACCCAGAGACTGACTCACCAACTAAAGAGCGAGCATGGGCTAAACCTAGGCCCCTGCACATATGTAGCAGATGAACAGCTTGGTCTCCAACAAAAGGAGTGGGGGGTGTCCCTGAATGCCTGCTCCTGTGGCTCCTGTTCCCTGAAATGGACTGCCTTGTCTGGCCTCAGTGGGAGAGGATGTGCCTAGTCCTACTACAATCTAATGTTCCTGGAGGCCAGTAGCAGAGGGAGTCGTGGGGGAGGGGTGTTACCTAGAGGGGGGCTGTCCTTTCTCAAAGGAGGTGGGAGGAACTGATATTGGGATGTAAGATGAATAAATAAAAAACATTTTTTTAAAGAAGACTGAAATAATTGCTCTGTCTTTTTTAAAGTATTAATTTTCTTTTGGGGAATTACAAAGAAAAACTTAAATTGCCATTCTTATATTGGGAAAGGTAATAAGTCTTTTTAAGATTGAGGATAGATATATTGTAGAACTAGACATGTATGGTGTAGTGTAGACCACTGTTAGAGTTTGTAACTAGTTTTTCAAAAATGTAAAGATTTACTGAAATACAGACGTCCTTTCTTTCCCATGGAGAACTTGTCTTACATGCCAAGCTGCAGTCTTTCCTTAAACACACTGAGGAGAGGGGAGCAGCCTTGGATCTAATTAACCAAGAGTTTAGGGACAAAGGTGCAGGTTCCCATGTTGTAACTTTAACTTCTGTGTTCGTTGTTCTGTGCGTCTTCATTTGCAGTCTTACTGCACTGACCCTGACCTCGTTCTGGAGCTGAAGAATCTCATCGTAATTTTTGCAGACACTCTGCAGGTAGGTGACCACCTAACCTTCAGACGGAGGTGATATTGAGTATGGAAAGACATACAAAATATAGGCTGTGAATTTTACTATATTGTAGATTAAAGGTAGTAAATCGGTAGAAATAAATGCTTATATATTCATATATATAGTTCTCCTACTGAGAACTATACACAATACCTTTGTAGTTTTGAACCTTGGACAGAACTCAGGAGACACTAGCACCTTTGAAATATGGGCCATTTTAGTGAGACTATAGTTTTTTTTTGTTTTTTTTTGTTTTTTTCAAGACAGGGTTTCTCTATGTAGCCCCGGCTGTCCTGAAACTCACTCTGTAGATCAGGCTGGCCTCGAACTCAGAAATCTGTCTACCTCTGCCTTCCAAGTGCCGGGATTAAAGGCATGCACCACCACTGTCTGGCGAGACTGTAGTATTTTTATAACTTATGAAAAGGAGGCCATAGCCAGGCATGGTGGTGTGCACCGTTTAATCTAGCAGTTGTCAGTCAGATAGCCGTGAGTTTGAGGTAGCCTGGTCTATGTAGCTACTTGGTAGCCAGGGCACAGAGAAACCTTGTCTTAACAAAACAAAACAAACAAATAAACAAAAGAGTCTGGACATATGGTGTGTGGTGTCTATCTGTAATCTCTGAAGGTGTAGAGGGGCTGAGGCAGGAGGATCTTGAGTTTGAGTCCAACTTTGGCTACATAGGAGCTCTTGGGATCTGGGTAGGGTAATTACTAAACACAGCAAAATGAACCTAGGCTTGCTGAGATAGCTCAGCAGGTAAAGGCTAATGACCTGAGTTCTATCCCTGGGGCCCACATAGTGGAAGGGAAAACCGACTCCTGCAAGCTGTCTTCTAACAAGTAAATAAATAAATATAATAAAAAAATTTAAAGGATCGGTAGCTTAAAATACTTCTGTCAGTGCCTTTCTCAGAATAAATGTATATCATAAGGTTCCAAAGGGATATGGCTATGCAGTGTCCCCAGTACATGTGACTGTGTAGTGTCCCTAGTGCATGTGACTGGAGTATCACCTAGTACCTGCGACTGTGCAGTATTCCCCAGCCATGCTGTTATGCAACATTCTCAGTTCACGTGACTCTTGAACATTTTTTAAATCTGTAGTTTAAAAAAAAAAATGCTTTGGGGGCTGGAGAGATGTGTCATCAGTTAAGACAGTATGTACTGTCTTTCCAGAGGACATGAGTTTGGTTCCCAGCATCCATGTCAGGTGGCCACAGCCACTTGTTAATCCAGTTCCAGGGAATCTGATGCCTCTGGCCTCTGTGGGAACCTACACACATATGGCATACGCGTACAGACACACACATCATTTTATAAGATAATAGAAGTCATGCTTTGGGAAATGCTGGTATGAGCTATTTGCTTTATCTTAAGAGTCTTTGCATGGTTGTTTTCTTTCTTCTTGGAGCTAAGGAGAATACTAGCTTCTTTGTAAATATTGTATTATGTCATATATTAATTTGAATGGCCTATTTGATATTATAAGAGTAATGTGGAATGTCTTGGGTTTTTTTCTTCATAAGTTTTGTAATACCTATGTCTATCATACTGATCTTCTTGCATTAGTAAATTTAATTTGGGGCTTCCTTAATTTTAGGGGCCCCTTGGTGAATAAGCCAGGGAAGCTCTGCTTTCCTTAATGATTAAGTATTGCCATAGTATCTGTAGGAACCACTGTTGTCTAAGCGGTTGTCAGTCTGTCAGTTGCTTGCTAGGATCTTAACAAAATAAAATGATGGGATCACGGGACACAAAGTTTAGCTCAGTTGGCATCCTGCTGTAATATGCAAGATTTACCCCATTCTAAGAAGGAGCTTGAGTATATATTCTAGTGCAAACTCCTTATCTCTTTGTATGGCCATTGCAAACAGTTCTGAGACCATCATTTTAAAAATAGATGAATCTGGAGTATTTGATAAATTCCAAGAAACTTTGTAGGACTCAAATAAAAGTTAAAGGTGGTATTTAAGTAACGGAGACACTGAAAGAGCAACAGTGTTGGTTGTGTAAAATAGTCGAGTCAGGCATGTGGTGTGGTGGATATGAGGGCCTGGCTGACTTCCTTGGTGGTGTGGAAAGCTGTGGTATAGGGGTGTGAGGAAAGACGTTCAGATTGTAGTGATGAAGCCAGTGAGAAGCTTGACTTGAGTCGGCGAACATTTAAAACACACTTGGCTCACCCATTTTTTTCTTTGTATCTTAGGGTTATGGCTTTCCAGTCAACCGACTCTTTGACCTTTTATTTGAAATAAGAGATCAATACAACGAAACACTGCTGAAGAAGTGGGCTGGTATTTTCAGGTGGGTCTAAGCTGTGGTGCCTTAGTGTAATGAGCGAGTTTGTTAAACCCTTAGCCAGTCGGTTTTGCATGTAGCAGTAAGAATGCTTGTGGTCAGTGTCTGCTGGGGTAAAAGGCGCACAGCGTTTATAACTGCAGTTGTGTGACGCTCATTCACACTGTTGGGACTCCAGGACTTCTCTCCAGAATCCTTGCATCCCAACAGAAACTACAGCTCGTAGACAGCAACTCAGGCTCGTCTTCCTCCAGCCCTGACAACCACTGCCCGATCTCGCCTCCCAATCTGACTACTCTAGAATCTCATGTCGGTGGAATTGAGGGACATTTGCTTATTTGTGTCGAGATTGGTTCACTTAGCGTGTCATCATGGCCCATTTATACTGCACAGGGGCCAGAACTACATTCCTTTTTTTTTATGTCTAGGTCATATTACATTTTTATGTCTGCCACATTTTCTTTGTAGTGAACTATCTTGCTGGATGCCCAGTCCTTAGCCACCACTGACCCCGTTTTGTCCTATAGTTTTGCCTTTTCAAAAATTTCAATTACATATGCTACACTGTACCAATTTCATATATCTAAATGTTTTCACTTAGAATGGTGTTTTAAAATGTATCCATATATTTCTGTGTTTCTCGGTAAATCCAAATACAATAATATATTTATTCATAATGATGTAATTTGTCTACTAATGAGTTCACAGACATTGGGGACAGTTGGTTTATGGGCTATTTTAATATTGTTATAAGCACAAGTGTGCCTGTATCCGTACCTGCCTCAGATATTTTGGAGCTTATATTCAGAAGTGGGATACTGGATCATATGGCAGTTTATTTTTTTCTTTTTTTGGGGGGGAGAGTTGCCATATTATTTTCTGTAGTGAATGAATTTATAACCTATTTATTTATACTTTAGTTTTAGTATCTGTAATTTTTCTAGTAAATGCTTAGATATTTATAAGGCTATAAATATTTCAAGGTGTTTGCATTGAGACAGACATTTATGCCTTTTAAATCTGGCTTGGGTGGGTTGCTACAAAATAAGATAGAATTAATATAGTAGTATCTGTTATTAAAATAAAACATGTCAAATGATTTCATATGAGCTTAGTACTTACCCCATCAGTTCTCAGAACTGAAAGTTAACCTTGTGAATTCTGTAATAAAAATGCTCTGTAAATCCCCAAGTGGTCTGTAGGGTCATAGACCTGCATTAAATCTAGCTAAACAAATCCTTGTTTGAACTTACTATATTAGCAATGTATGTTTATTTATTACTTTTGGGGGGAGTTGCAATGTTGCAGATTGAAGGCAGAGCCTCTGATGATGCTAGGCGAGTGCTCTGCCACAGACTGCATCTCTAGGATGTTTAACTTCTAGTTTTAAAATGTTTTCCATGTGTTTATTTAGTATGTATGTTGGCGCACACATGCGTACACCCGTGCGTGTGTAGGAGTTAGTTCTTTCTTTCCACCGTGTACTCTTGGGAGGTCAAGCTCAGGTGTCAGGTGCCTTAACCCCCTGAAGTCTCACTGGCCCAGGCCCTTTCATTTTAGAACAAGAATTTGCTAAGTTTCCCAGAGTGAGCTCACAGTGTGGCCCACATAGGCCTTGAACTTGTTTTCCAGCCGTGGCCTTCAGATGGTAGAGTTGTAGGTGTGCTTAATAAGATTTAGGGAGGTTTTCTTCATCAGGGTTTTGACACATAGGGATTGACAATATTTGTGTATAACTCTTGTCAGTTTTTTTATATCAAGCATTTGGAATAGAGGAAATACATATGACGAGAGGCAGTGTTCTATGACACAGTCCTATAACGTCGTACTGTGATGTCTTTATGCATATACAGTCCTAGAGTTGATGCTGTGCGTTTGAACACAGCTTTAGGAGGTTTTCTAACTATGATTGATTTTCTGAAGCCTCTCAGCAGGGTCATTTCTTCCCAGGACTAGAAGAACTGAAACGTTTTTCTCACTGGAAGCTAAATTGTCCAAATAAAGATAGAATAGGTGTAAATAGAATAGAATAGAGTTCATCGTTCCTAGTAATTGTGGAGGAGAACAAGTAACATTTCAGCTATAATAAGTAATTTCCAAATACATTTTAGTTTCTACTTTTAACACCATCCTAAGTGATACATTTTGCCTAAAATTTTAAGTAGCACAATTTAAGCTCTACTTATCCCTGCTAGTGTCTTCAGATGTCTTACAAGTAGTGAGTAGACACTTAACAGTAAGATGGGAGTCTGAAACTTCCATGACAGAATTTATCATCTCACTAATATTGTCGTATTTTATCTATGTTTAGTTCCAGTTGTAAGCACCAGTGTTTTATTTACTTTAGTTTTTTCGTTTATAGACTGTCTTTTATTTTAATAGACAAGTATGAAGTAATGTATTTATGCAAATGTTTTAATATATAAATATATTTGTAGAGCACAGATTTTAATAAATCCATGTATTATGAATGGCAAAACCAAACTAAATATATCACACATTTGTAAAAACATTTTATTTTATTGATATATTTTTTGATTATTGAAGGGACTAAAAGAACAAGCAAATATCAGTCATTTCATAGTGACGATAAATCCATCTCCCTGACTTTCTTATCATAATGCCAGGCATCACATAGGACGCTAAGAAGAAACCTGCACTGCAGGAAGTGTAGTACTTCACAGGAGAGTCCTGTGAAGCGTCAGCAGCAGCCTGTCTTACTGGGGAGTGTCTCAGTGTGATTCGGCCTTTTCATTTCTTTTGTCACCATGAAGTCAGTATGTTGGGAAGAAAATTAATAAATTGTCATCACATTCTCTCTCTGCAGTGTAGAGTTTAAGTTTAAACTTTCTTGGCAGTTGTGAAAACACTGAACTGCAGTCATCCTACTGTGTGACAGTTCTCTAAACTGCAGTCATCCTACTGTGTGACAGTTCTCTAAACTGCAGTCATCCTACTGTGCACTGTTCTCACAATCTATGTCTCCTATCTGGTATTTTGGCTGACATTTCCCTTTGCCCTTGACCCCCTGTAAACCACCATTCTACTTTCTGCTTCTGTGAGTCTGACTTTTTCAGGTTCTGTAAAATATATAAGTAAAGTCATATAGTATTTATTTTCTAAGCCAGGCTTGTTTCATTTAGCATAATGTCCTCAAGGTTCTTCTGTGTTGGTGCAAATGCTAGAATTTCCTCATTTCTTAAGAAAAATAAACCATTATGTATGTAAAACATGTTTTCTTTATCCATCTATCCATCCATCCATCCATCCATCCATTCAACAGAAGCTAGAGCTGATTCCATATCTTGCACACTGCAGCTATTGCAGCTAATGCTGCATGCTGTATCTGTTGCAGACAATGCTTCATACCATAGCATTGCAGACAATGCTGCAGAACTAATGCTGTATACTGTAGCTGTTGCAACTAATGCTGTATACTGAGGCACTGCAGCTAATGCAGCATACTGTAGCCATTGCAGAAATGCTACAGTGGACATGGGACAGCAGATCTCTTGTCACTGTCTTATCTCATATCCCCTGGACACGTACATGGTGGCAGGGCTGCTGGCTCACATGGGTGTTCTGGTTTCTGTTCTCTCCATACTGTAGGTCCTCCACGTTCTATTCTGTAATGGCAGTGTTAATTTCTATTTCCACCACGGTAGCACAAAGATTTCCTTTCTCCATGTCCTTATAAACACATACGTCTTTTTCAAATGATAGCAGTTCTAATAGGCTTGAGATGATATTGCATTGTGTCTTAAATCTGCATATTCATTGTGGTTGGTGATATTGAACAGCCTTGCATATACCTGTTCTTTTGCCATTTGAGTGTCTTGGAAATAGCTATTTAGGGCCTTACTAGTTTTAATCTTGTGATTTATTGTGTTGCTGTTGAGTTCTTGGCATTCCTTATGTTTTATGTTAGTCCCTCATTAGACATATCGAATGTAAATGAGGGATTGAACTAATAGAGACACCTTACGGCGGAGCCATCTTGCCAGCCAGTGTGACTTTACAGTCCTTGGCCCCTATGCTTGGTCCCCTTAAGCTTTATGTCTCTTCTGTTCACACGATTTCCTCCTGTAATCTCGTCATAGCTTCCATAGCTTCTCGGTCAGACTTCCCGTGAGATGATCTCCACCTCCTCTCATAGGTTCTTTACCTTACTCTGTGGAACACACCATCATGGAATAGTTGTTTTCATTACAGGTCAGAGTCAGTACATAGTAGGTATTAATGACTGTCAGTAAATTGAGGCTGGGTGTGGTGGTTGGTGCACTACTTTAATCCCAGGCCTGGGGAGGCAGAGGCCGGTGGAAAGTCAGTCGATGGGAAAGCAGCAACCTTGGGCCAGGACAAGTGGGTTATAAACAGTCCTCCAAAGCTCGATGGGTGAAATCATTTGTGTTTTACACAGAAGTCAGAGAGCTGAGGTACTTCTGTGGTGATTACACCTTTTGAACCTGTCGTCTCCAGGGAAGGAAAGGTTGTCACGCAGTTAGTTCACACATGCTGACATGCTTTGACTCAGAGAAGTCTGTAAATCTTCCACTTTAAGCCCAGTGGCTAAAACTGGGTAGTCAGTCCTGTGACCTGTGTAACTGCAAGAGGTCTGCACAGGCAAACACACAGAGACTAGGAAGCCGCTTTTCCAGTTACAGCGACAGCACATTGTCTTAATCATCAAGAATTTGAACTTCTACAGAATGCACTGCCTTCAGAGATACCCTACACAGGAAAGTCAAAAATGAGGTTCTTTATGTAACCAGAAACAGGACACTGGACACGGACAGTGAGGGACGAGATCTGTTTGATACCGGATTTTAGGATTCTGGGTAATGAGTGGTTTCCTGTTGTGACTTTTTTTTAAAAGGATTTTATTTATTATTTATTATTATACATAAGTACACTGTAGCTGTCTTCAGATGCACCAGAAGAGGGCATCAGGTCTCATTATGGGTGGTTATGAGCCACCATGTGGTTGCTGGGATTTGAACTCAAGACCTTTGGAAGAGCAGTCAGTCCTCTTACCCGCTGAGCCATCTCTCCAGCCCCTCCTATTGTGACTTTTAATGTGACTTGCACTTTTAAACAAAACTGTAGGAGCTGGGGTTTTTTTTGTGTGTGTATGTTTTGTTTTTTAAGATACTGTTCTACAGTAGTCTAATGACACATTCATAAGATTTCAATTGTTCTTGTTTAACAGGGACATTTTTGAAGAAGATAATTACAGCCCCATCCCTATTGGCAGTGAAGAAGAATATAAAGTGGTCATCAGTAAATTCCCCTTTCAAGATCCAGACCTTGAAAAAGTATGCGCTAGTTGTTTATTTAAGGATTAAGAAAAAATAAATCAGCGTATTTATTGTATAAAATTTATACTGTATAGAACTACTATATAAATTTAACATTGTAAGTTCAGAATGACTTTGTTGGGGGGGGGCAGCTTTTTGATGTCATTTGAGAAAAGTAGTTGTATTTTAACCTTTCTAGATTGTTATTGTTACTACTACTATTACTGTTTAGATGAAGTAGGAATTTCTTGGGGATTTGGGAACAACTAGAAACTAGAAACAGTTGTCCCAAATGGGAGGTGGATTCCCAGTGCAAGTAATGGTTGTGTGTTCCAGAGCAGGTGTGTTAGATGCTGAGTAGATTGTAGTAATGAGAATCCTGCCTTAGTTAGGGTTTCTATTGCAGCGATAAAACACCATGATCATAAGTCGCTTATGCATCTTCTGCACAGTCCATCATTGAAGGAAGTCAGGGCAGGAACAGAAACCCGTGGGCAGGAACTGGTGCTGTGACCATAGAGGGGTGCTGCTTACTGGCTTGCTCCACATGGCTTGCTCAGCCTGCTTTCTTACAGAACCCAGGACCATCAGCCCATTGGTGGCAGTATTTCCAGGGAGCTTGGCCCTCCCACATCAATCATCAATCAAGAAAATGTACTATAGGCATGCCCAAAGCCAACTATTGAGGTTCGCTCTTCTAAAATGACTCTGGCTTGTGTCAAGTTAACATTAAAACTAGTCAGTATGAGTATGCTCTAGGGAGAGAATGTCTTTGTCACATTTGCCACTGTAAAGATCTTTTTTTTGTGAATTAAAAAAAGAAAACACACATACACATCCCCAAACACACACACACACACACACACAGTTTCTGTAAGAGTTTATTGGTATTAAAACAAGATTTGTGAAGGTAGTAGCTGTTGAAGATTTCATCAGAAAGAAAGAATATGCAGTTCAGAGTCAAAATGACAAATGTAAGCCACTTTGGAAAACATGTGAGTCCACATGTGCATGCATACATGTACGGAAACATGCATAGTCACACATACATCTCTGGATAGAATCAGGTCTTAAAGGAGAAGAATATTATACTTTGCAACAATGGTGGAAGGGGAAGATTGATACCCGAGGTTGTCCTTTGACCTTAACACTTGCACTGTGAAATGCAGTGACCTCAGACTTATGCAAACATGCACATATTTCTCACCTACATACAAAATCTAAAAAAGAATATCATAGTTTGTATAGCAACCACTTTTAAAATTTTTATTTATCTCATTTTTCTTTTTTTTTCCAGCTCTTTGTGACTTATTAGGGCAAAGCTGTAAGTAATAGCAATAATGAAAGAATGGCTGAGTATGAGAAGTGGAGCAGGTAGAGACATTTAAGGAAAGCCAGGGCTGGGCAGGAGGGAGGAGAGATCATTTCGGAAGCAGAAGAGGCCAGCTGTACCAGGTCTTCAAGGAAGCCAGGTGCCATGAAGGGCAGGAAGCACCACTGACTGTGCTTAACTTGGGCCTTGGTGGTGGCCTAGTGGGGGTGCACTCAGCCACAGCAGGGTTGCAGGTAGTATGAAGGTAGAAGTGTATATCAGACTTCCTAAAGTGTAAGACATGGGGTGCTTTGGGGTTAAAATCTTGGAGAAATTTTCCTATTTGGAAATTGAGGATTTTCTAGTGAATATTGACTGATAAAATAGTTTAGAAGTACATCATGGCCCCATACTTTGTTGGTAAAGTGATCAGAAAATTTCTGTAAGATATATTCTGAAACTTGGGGTAAACTTGGAATCACACCTTTAATGAAACTTAAGTAAAAGGAATCTTACCAAGGAAATGGCTCAGTAGGTAAAAGTGTTTACTGCACAAACATGAGGATCTGAATTCAGAGCGCCCCCCCCCATGCACACACACAAAAGCCAAATGAAGCTGTGTGTGCCTGTTACCCTCGTGCTGTTGTGCTGCAGAGACAGGAGGATTGCTGGCTGCCAGCCTTGCTCCAGATTCAATAAGAGAACCTTTCTCAAGGGAATAAGGTGGAAAGGGTTGGCGCAGGACACTTGGTGTACTCCTCTGGCCTCTGTGTAAACAGACACATCTGCAGCATATGTTGCATACACTACACATACATACGCCACATCATACGCACATATGTACATATCAAAGCAAAATGAAGCAAAATCCCCCCTGAGTCAGGAAACCGGCGTCTTCTTTTCCTGGCCACCCTGACTCTTATGAATAGAAAGAAGTAAATGGATTACCTACATAGTTCATATGTCATTAGAACACAAAGAGTGTTGACATGGGCAGCCTGTGCTTGACAGAGTCAGTGCTATGATCTAAGCAGAGAATTAAATGGCTGTGGGTTGTATGTATGTATGTACGTATGTATGTATGTATGTTGAGACAGGATTTCTCTCTATAGTCCTGGCTGTCCTGGAACTTGTTCTGTAGACCAGGCTGGCCTTGAACTCAGAGGTCTGCCTGACTGTGCCTCCCAAGTGCTGGGATTAAAGGTTTGCACCACCACCTCCTGTCAATAGCTGTGCTTTGAAAAAAAAAAATCTGGATTTGTCTAAAATTAAAAATAGGCTAGACATGGCAGCACATGCCTGTGATTATAGCCCTTAGGATGCAGAATCAGGAGGACCACAGGTCTGAGCCAGGCAGGCTACCTAGTGAGATCCTGTCTCAAAACTGCTACCTACTGACCTACCTAAATAAATAAATAATAAATAAATAAATAAATAAAAGTTAAAAAAAATAAAACAACATATAAAAATAGTGTAGAAATATAACCATAGAATTTTTGTACAATTTTTACATTAACTTGTGAAATCATCTTACATTTTTAATCTTTATAAGAGACTAGAATGTCGTTTTCTAAAAAAACAAATCTCAAATGCAGTATTAACTTTCTCTTTTTACAGCAATCTTTTCCAAAGAAGTTTCCTATGTCCCAGTCCGTGCCTCTTATTTATATTCAAGTTAAAGAATTTATTTATGCTAGTCTTAAATTCTCAGAGTCGCTACACCGAAGGTAAGTTTACTCACATGAAATCTGCTTTTTTTTAGGAAACATTAAAACTTTATTTTTAGGCCCTCACCCTTTAGTGGATTGTCAGCTCATTGGGAAGGCTTTTGTGTTTGAGTTTTATTAACTCTGTCTTATTTCTATAACTTTTTGTTATATTAGTGTTAGACACGTATGCTGTAGATGATTTGTTAGGAAAGTTCTTTGCTCTCAGCATCTAGATTTAACAGTAGTAAATATTTGCCATATATTCTTTCCCATTATTATTACTATTATTATTATTATTAAATTCTGTGGGTAAGGCTGTTTTGCCTGCATATATATCTTTGCATAGTGTCTATGCCTGGTGCCTAAGAAGACCAGAAGAGGGCATTGGGTCCTCTGGAACTAGAGTTACATGCAGTTGGGAGCCACCATGTGGGTGCTGGGAACTGAACTTGAGTCCCCTGGAAGAGCAGCCATTGATCTTGACCTGTTATTAAGACATTCAAAAGAAACTTTCAGAAGTAATGACCTTTCTCCTAACTGTGTAGCGCTCACTCCACCACTGTGCTCCACCCAGTGCTACAAGTTAACTTAATGCCACAGAGCTAGATCTGAAACTTTAATGGCTGTAATATTGTGTACATTGGTAATACATACAATTTGAATGTTTTTACAAATACTTATGTCTAAGCTAAATGCTGATCCTTAAAATACAGAAATTTATACTCAACACACTGTTAAAATTGGAGAAATTATACAAATTTAGCATTTTGGAATAAGCCTTTATGTAAAGGCTGATTAAAATTTTCCCCTTGTTTAAGGCAGGAGTTCTAATGGGATACTTTTGGTTTTCTTTGCTGCTTACTATCCCCCTACAATTGGCAATGCTTAGAGACAGTTTTGGTTGTCACAGCTGTGTGTAGGAGTTCTACTTGGAATTAGCAGGTAAGGACCAGAGATGCTGCAGAACGTAGCACATAGCACTTGTTCTGGCCTATGTGTGCCTCATATGCCAGGCAGGCACTTACCACTGAGCTACACCCCTAGTCTCTTGTCTTCTATTTTAAAAGTAACTTTTAGCTATGATTGTGTATAAAGTACTTTACAAAGTGACTGTTCCACAATGGGGATTATAATAATGCTTTGTACAAAGTATCTCATTTTTTAACTTGATTGATTTGATACACTTATGTCATAAATGAACATCCTGCTTTATGGGAAATGATCCCTTTGAAAATGAAATTGAAGTTTGTAGCTTAATGAGTCACTGCCATTTATAAAGTATATATTATATTTATAAAGTATATATATGTTTATATAGAGAGATATACATGCTTTCTTTATATATGATATAAAAGATAGGACAGAAAAATTAGTAAGTTATATTACATAATTGAGAATATTAAGTAATTATACTCTCGGGAAGCTTTATCAATGTTAACATTTGTTTTTAGCTCAACAGAAATAGATGATATGCTTAGAAAATCAACAAATCTGCTGCTGACCAGAATTCTGAGTAGCTGTTTACTGAACCTTATTAGAAAACCTCATATAGGTTTGACAGAGGTAAGAAGAAATAATAACCAAATATTTTACTATGAAAGAATTGGGGCACCTAAATGGCAGCTAACAATATCCATAGCTCCAGATCCTGGTGACACCCTTTTCTGGCCTAATGCTCATGGCGTACAAACCTACATGCAAACAAGGCATACATATAAAAATCTTAGAGAAGAGGAAACATGAGGGAAAAGTTTCCCTGGGGAGTAGTAGACAGACAGCTGGAGGCTTGAAGGGCGGAGACCTCAGACTTCACAGACCGTTGCCATCCTCAGTTTGTGCTTGTTAAGTGTATGAGATCTACAGATTGCCATAGAAATTCATTTAGAAATAATTGGCTGTGGACTCATAAAATGCAAATATTTTTAAGACAACATAAATGCTCATAAGCAGTACTTACTTAGGGCAGATCTTTGAAATCAGTTGTATCCTGTCTTGCTGGAATTATACAGAACTAGAACAGAGGCAGGCTGGAAGTAATGACTGAGTTTTTTAAAATCAGGTGGTTCTGCACAGGTCTGGCCTGTATTTACCATGGCTTCCATGTCTTTTAGCTGGTGCAAATTATCATAAACACAACACACCTGGAACAAACTTGCAAATACCTAGAGGATTTTATAACTAACATTACAAATATTTCTCAAGAAACCGTTCACACCACAAGACTTTATGGACTTTCTACTTTTAAGGTATGTAAAATCTGACCAAAACTTGTCATTCGGTTATTGTAGGAAATCTAAAAAATTAAAGATAATTTTTATTATATCCTAAACATTGAGCATCACAGGTAATCATTGCCTATGAGGACTGTCAGTTGTGAGTTCCTCTTGGCAATTTAAGGATTTTATTTAAAGTATTGGTTTTATGCAATATAGTTTGTTCATGTTTTGACAACAAATGGAAGTGCAGAATTAGACTAACTGAATTTTCATTAATGTTTCATAGTTAAGAGTGGTACATGAATATGTGTGCTTGGAAATTAAACATGAAGTTCAAGGTTTGCTTTCTGGTTCTGATCTGAAGAAAAATAAATGCAAGTCTTCCTTTTGTCTGGATGAAAGAGTTCTCTTTGAGGCCATGGGATATGCTGGGATTCATTACTTAAGGGTGTCTGGAGAAGGATACAAGACTAAGTAATTTCACGTCTGTTTTATAACCCATTTTCTTACTCTATTAATCTTGAGCTGTAGATGGGACGTTGGCTGTGCTAGCTTGCTTTCTCTTGTTGTGATAGATCCCTGAGAACCAGCTACAGCAGTAAAGGCTTATTTTGGGCTTATAGTTCCACAGGTTCAACCCAAGGCTCATTGGCTTCATTGCTTTGGGCTTAAGATGAGGCCAGGCATCATGGTGGTGAGCACATGATGGTGCTGAGTGGCTCACTCCTTGGTAGCTCCAATGAAGTTCTGTGCTGCCAGCCTCCTCCCCCTCCTGCTTTTGTCCTTCTGAGCCCCAGGCACCTGAGCTCAGATCCCAGAACCCACAAGGAGCTGGGAGCAGCAGTGTGTGTCTAATCCCGGCACTCCCACAGAGGCAGAGACAGGCGACTGTCAGAAACTCTTGGGCCAGCAACTGTCTTCAGACAAGGGAGCATCAGGCTCTGTTTTCCATGTCAGTGTAGGATCTCTGGGATTGCAGATGCATGCTGTGGCACCCACTCTGCGTGGGTCTGGGGACTTGAACTCAGGTCCCCATGCCTAGGAATAAGTAGAAGCAACTTCCTATTGTTTACAATGCACGCCTTTGATCCCAGCACTTGAGAGGCAGAGGCAGGCGGATCTCTGAGTTCAAGGCCAACCTGGTCTGAGGAGCTAGTTCCAGGGCACGTAGAGCTACATAGAGAAACCCTGTCTCAAAAAACAAAACAAAAATCTTTTTAAAAAATTAAGAATAAAATGCACGATTTCCAGATGATTTATTGCATTGTTCAAAATGTTTTAAGTATTTGAAATCTGTCACTTTTTAATGAGATGTTATATATACTAACTAAGGAAAGGAGCAACATAATGTCACTCAGCTGAACAGTAAAATGCATGACTTTGAAGTTGGCTCCTCTCTCTCTGCCCATCCCACTGTCACATTGCTCATGACTGACATCGGGATTTATTGTGCAGTCTTCATCCGCTTCCCTCTGTCTTTAGCATCAGTGGTGCCATGCGATGATCAATTGGATGCTGTATGCCATTGAATCCCAATTAGAAAGTTCAGAATCGGATCAAATGGTCTGTGGTTTCTTAAATCAACGTAAAACCTAGCAGTGGGGACACATGCTCTAGTGATTTCAGCTTTACCCTTACTTCGCTCCTTTCAAGCTTTCTTAAACAGTAATGAGTCTGGATGTGCTCACTGTATCCTGACTGTGCTGGATGCCGAGGCAGGAGGATCATTTCAGCCCAGAAATTGACTAATTTAGGCAACAAATCAAGGCCCATTTCTAAAAAAGCGACAGAAAAACTAAAATGATGGGAAACGTTTTTTGTTCATTGTAACAGAAACATCCAAGGATTGGGCAGACTTCAGCTGCCTGTGGGGGCAGGGCAGTCCTCAAGGACCCAGAATCTCTTCCTCTGTTACCTGTGATCTGTGCAAGTTTGGCTTCGTCTCCACACTCTACATGGTGTCCAGATGCCCCTTCTAGGCTCTCCGCTGCTACTGGATTGGTCACCTGGCCACTGCTCCAGACACACACCCTGGTTGACCCAGATCCTCTGAGGGCAACATGGCAATTACTAGTCAGCTTAACCTCAGGGTCTGTCCTTGGAGCTAGCTCCAGGTCAGCCCAGCCCTCCCGATAGCTGTGGTTGGAGCCAGGACTGTTGTCCAAAACATACTTGTGAGCTAAAGAAGGAACAATAGACAATGCAGAGTCACAGCAGGTTACTAACAGTGTTTAGCTGTTACTGTTTAGCTTTTATTCAGAACGCCTGTGCTTACAGGAACTTGTGTACGTTAAACCGTTCCTCAGGGCGTTCTGTTTCACGTCTTTGGTTGTGAAGCCCTGATAATGAATGGTAGGATGGTAGGAGAGCTTTTTTTTTTTTTTTACATTGAAGTAGAGATCAGTTCGTTATGCTAGTTACGTTTCTGCCCCCTAGAGGGCACTGTTTCTTTAACAGGCAAAGGAGGAACTTATTATTATTTTATAAGCTGAATCTTTACATTTTTAATGAAGCGTATATAATAGCGTGTCATTTCATGCCGGGTCAGGGGCACATGTACTTCGCAGTGGTTTTACTTGTCTGGATTATAAAATGCTGAGAGCCCCTGGTGCTTAGAGACATCCGTTCAAATGTTGTCTTTCCTGTTCCTGTTTTCTGTCCTCAGCAGTCAGGAGTTTTTACGCAGAGCACTCAGCTTGCTATTACCCTCTGCGGAAGGCGTTAAACGTCTTAAAGTATGCTTTTCCCTTCATTGGAAAGAGGTTGTGAGGAGAGTTTGTTTTAACTTAGACAGTGTAGGAGAAGCCGAGCCTCAGTGTCGTCACCGAAGCGCTTGCAGCAGCAGAGACGGAAGCAGTGAGCTGTTATAGTCTGGGCTTCTGTTTTGCTGCCCCCAAACCGCAGTGAAACAAACGACTAGTGTGATCTTGGTCACCGTTTCTCTGAACACCAAGTCCAGAAAGCACACGCTGTTTGTATGTGAGACAGGGTCTCACTGTGTAGCCCTGGCAACTTGCTGTGTGTACACCAGTGCTGCCATCAAGGTGCACATCCCTGTGCCCAGCCCAGAAACCACACTTCATCACTTCATTTGAGTAGGATGCAAGCGATTTATTTTCATGTATTTTCTGCCTTCAGATTAAAACTTATTTTTTTTCTTATAACTTCAAAATGTCTAGGTAGTTTGTTCTTTAACTTTTGATGGATATTTTAAATTAATCATCTCATATTTAAATTGTTTCAAGAGAATGTGAACTAATAACCGTCTTTGTTTTATTGTTATAAAACTACAAGTTTAGCCGGGCAGTGGTGGCGCATGCCTTTAATCCCAGCACTTGGGAGGCAGAGGCAGGCAGATTTCTGAGTTCGAGGCCAGCCTGATCTACAAAGTGAGTTCCAGGACAGCCAGGGCTACACTGAGAAACCCTGTCTCGAAAAACCAAAAAACACTATAAGTTTTTTGTTTTTGTTTTTAAAAAGGGAAACAGCATTAATTTTAAAACTGGATTTAAAGTAGATTCTTTACTTTTTTTAAATATTTATTTATTTATTATATGTAAGTACACTGTAGCTGTCTTCAGACACCCTGGAAGCTGGCATCAGATCTCATTATGGATGGTTGTGAGCCACCATGTGGTTGCTGGGATTTGAACTCAGGACCATTCTGAAGAGCAGTCAACGCTCTTAACCGCTGAGCCATCTCTCCAGCCCTTAAAGTAGATTCTTAAAAGAATAGCATATATATGTATATATATGCATACATACATTTTTTTGTTTTGTTTTTTGGTTTTTTTGTTTTGTTTTGTTTTGTTTTTTGGTATGAGTACACTGTAGCTGGCTTTAGGCAAAGCAGAAGAGGGCATCGGATCCCCTCACAGATGGCTATGAGCTACCATGTGGTTGCTGGGAATTGAAATCAGGACCTCTGGAAGAGCAGTCAGTGCTCTTAACCGATGAGCCATCTCTCCAGCCCCAGAACAGCATTTTTTTTAAATAAAAATTTTAGTTTTGAGGAGCCTCTTAGAACTAGATTTTGAGTTTTTGTGGCTAGAGTTACTGCTCAGTGGCAGATCACTGGTCTCTTCCCGTCAAGGATGAGAGAGAGAGCTTTGCTGCACTTCTCTCTTTCTCTTCTTGCTTGTGTTGGGGCAGGGCCTCACGGGTACGGGTATGAGTGTGCATAGAGGATGGAGTAGAAGGCAGGGGTAAAGTCTCCTGAGTTCCCTTGCTCGGTGATAGTGTGAGTGAGTGTCAGGCTAGTGAGGTCCTGAGTGCTAGCTCCAGGCTGTCCTCTGGCAGTGCTGGTCTCCGTGGTTCTGGATTACTCTGTAATATATTTATCTGCTTAGGTCCAATCTAAAGGTAATGAGATATGAAAGAAGGGACTGATGGTGAACACTGGGGCAAAATGCAAACTGATAAACATTTTTATGTTGCTCTGAAAAAGCAACTTCCAGGTCATATCGTTAAGGTATGCTATGGTGTAGTTCTGTGGGTCACAAGCATATGACAGCCTGCCTCTCCCTGATATAGCAAGGAAAGTTAAGAAGGGGTGTATATTAGTGTTATGGCTAATACATAATAAACAAGACTCCTCTGTCCAATTACTAATGCTCCATTCCAGAATGTTATTTTGTTCAATTGCAGATGATGTCAGTGAGTTAAATTGTGGAATTCAGAAAGCTTGATACTGTGATATATTATCTTACACAGCATCATTACTGAGTGATACTGTGATGTACTAATTATCTTACACAGCATCATTACTTACTGAGTGATCTTGCTCACCTTCAGGGATGGCACCTTTATAGTGAAGACCAATTTCTTGGCAGTGCTCTCATGGAACAGTGGAGGAAGTATGGCATCTCTTGAGCTTGGCAGAATTGTGCTTGCTTACAGTAAGAATCAAGAGCACAGTGGAGAGAGTGTAGGACTTCTGACAGGACGGAAAAGCAGGAGCCTCCTGCCTCATCTCAGGCAGCCTTGTGCTGCTGTTAGAAGGCCAGTTACCAGCAGGGTGTGCAGGTGCAAGCCCCTCACCCCAGGAGGAAGAGCTTGAGTTTGAGCCAGCCTAGAGCACAGAGTTGAGATGTGGGCGCCTAAAGAGCAAGTGAGCAAGGATGTGGGGGAGCCTAGTTACACCATGAAGAAGCCAAGGCATGTGGAGAGCTCACCCACCTCAGATGCCAGGGATGGAGTGAACGACTCCAGATCATGCTAACTCCAGACCCTGGATCTTGCTCCCCTCCTTCAAGTTGTCCCAGTGCAGCTTTGACAGTCCAGAGCAAGGTTGTCCCTCTGTCCTCTGACCAAGGGTGCTGGGAATTTAGTAATCTGCTCATGTTAAGCCACTGCGTTCTGAGGTACTGTGTTACTCTGTAGTGCTTCACTGGGGCAGCAGCTGGCCTCTCAGTGCTTCTTCACTGGCCCCTGTTTCCATATCAGTGGAAGCTCGAGGTCTGGCCCACAGGGGTCTCTTTTAACTGTACATGTGGTCTATACTAATGTGTTTATATTTACTCATTCTATGGTTCTTTTTTTTTTTAAATTATTTTACTTATTTACCTTCCAGCCATTGCCCCACCTCCCAGTCCCCCCACATAGAATTCCTCATCCCATTCCTCCTCCCTCTTGCCTCCAAGAGTGTGTACCCCCTCTTCTCCCCTTCCCCCCAGGTCTTTCCCTTCCCTGGGGTCTCAAGTCTCTCCAGGATTAGGCACATCTTCTCCCACTGAGGCCAGACCAGGCAGTCCTGTGCTATATATGTGCCAGGGGACCAACCCATGTATGCTGCCTGGTTGATGGCTCATTCTTTGGGCACTCCCAGGGGTCCAGATTAGTTGAGACTGCTGGTCTTCCTATTGAAGTCGCTTTCCCTTTTAGCTTCTTCAGTCCTTCTCCTAATTCAACCATAGGGGTCCCTGACTTCAGTCCAGGTTGGGTGTAATTTGTCTGTGTCTGCCTCAGTTAGCTCCTAGTAGGGCCTCTCAGAGGACAACCATGCTAGGCTCTCATCTGTAAGCACAACATAGCATCAGTAATAGTGTCAGGCCTTGGTGCCCCTACCCCCATGAGATAGATCCCATGTTGGGCCAGTCACTGGATCACCTTCCTTCAGTCTCTTCTCCATTTTTTGTCCCTACAGTTCTTTTAGACAGAAACAATTCTGGGTCAGAAAGTTTGACTGTGGGTTAGTAACCCCCTCCCTCCACTTGAGGCCCTGTCTGTCTTCTGGGGGTGGATTCATCCGAGTTCCCTGTCCCTACTGTTGGACTTTTGGCTAAGGTTTCTCACCTCCCAGGCCTCTGGGACTTTCTAGAGGGTCCCGCCCCACCTCCCGCCTCTTTGGTTAATTTTTATGTGGCACTTTTGTATATGAACTGCATTACAGACCTCTCCAGTATACGGTTTCCCAACTGCTATCGTGCACTGTGTGCCAGGTACTGTTCTAGGTGCACGGGGCAATGTTAGTGCGCAAGACAGATGAAAACTTTCTTCCTTAGTGAAGCTTTCATTTTGGTGGGTACTGTTTTCGTTTGCTTTTTAAGCCATCTTCTCCCAACCTCTGTTCTTACATCTTTCTGCCCCTTCTTCCCAGATGGTCCTGAGCCTTGTGGGAGAGGGGTGTGAAACAGATGCCCCTTTATTGCTGGAGACTCCCCAGACACTTATTCTCTGCTCTCACCTACGTTGTGAGGTTTTGCATTAACTGCTGTCTAGTGCACAGAGAACCTTCTCAGGTGATGTCAGAGAGCTGCGTGCAGCCAGGCTTGTATCTTTGAACAGTTCATCCGCACTTGATCCTTGACCCCGCCTTTCTCTGTTCTTGAGAACTGACCACAGCTGTGAAAGCTGCGTTTGGCCTTTAAGTTTGTCTTCTTAGGTTTTAGGACGTGATATGTGGCCAGCTGTTGTTGAATGGGGTGCTCTGCAGGTTTGCGCAGGTCTAGTTGCTGTACAGTGCTCATCACTGATTTCCTCCATCTGCTGCTGAGCCTTTCTAACAAGTCTTTCCCACTTTGATGAATACATTTTAGTAATTTGACTATGCTTTCCACTAACTGAGGTATTTTCCTCATTTTTTAAACCACATTTTTTTAATTCTTTATTTTTTATTTTTTCCAATTTTTCATTAGATATTTTCTTCATTTACATTTCAAATGCTATCCCGAATGTCCCCTATACCCTCCCCCACCCCTGTTCCCCTACCTACCCACTCCCACTTCTTGGCCCTGGCCTTCCCCTGTGCTGGGTCGTATAAAGTTTGCAAGACCAAGGGGCCTCTCTTCCCAATGATGGCTGACTAGGCCATCTTCTGCTACATATGCAGGTAGAGACACGAGCTCTGGGGGGTACTGGTTAGTTCATATTGTTGATTCACCTACAGGGTTGCAGACCCCTTCAGCTCCTTGGGTACTTTCTCTAGCTCCTCCATTGGGGGCCCTGTGTTCCATCAAATAGCTGACTGTGAACATCCACTTCTGTGTTTGCCAGGCACTGGCATAGCCTCACAAGAGACAGCTATATCAGGGTCCTTTCATTAAAATCTTGCTGGCATGTGTAATAGTGTCTGGGTTTGGTGGCTGATGATGGGATGGATCCCTGGGTAGGGCAGTCTCTGGATGGTCCATCCTTTCGTCTTAGCTCCAAACTTTGTCTCTGTAACTCCTTCCATGGGTATTTGTTTCCCATTCTAAGGAGGGACGAAGTATCCACACTTTGGTCTTTGTTCTTCTTGAGTTTCATGAGTTTTGCAAATTGTATCTTGGGTATTCTAAGTTTCTGAGCTAATATCATTAAACCACATTTTTAAGGCTTCCTTTTCTTTGAACACATTTTGAATAGTTTATGTGAAGTTTTGTCTTGTAAGCCTAGTATCTGGGCTTCCTCAAAGATTCTTCTAATGATTGCTTTCTCTTCTGGGGGAGGGGGGAAGCATGGTTTTTCTATCTGTTGCATGTTTTTGTTGATAAGCAGACATTTAAAATGATGTAATGTGCAGCGTTGGAAATCAGTATCTCATTCATCCTGGGTTTGTTCTTCTTCCCCTTGCTACTTTACTGCTTTCAGTTTTTTTTTTTTTTTTCTGGACTGGATTTGTAAGTCTGTTTTCTTCGTGTGGCCATTGAAGTCTACTTGCTTAGCTTAACGGTCAGCTAACTATTAGACACAGATTTCCCAGAGAGCCTAGACTGGTTAAACTCCTGTCTTTTGTAAGAGATTCTGTCCGTATGCTGGGGCATGCCTTAAATATGGAGACAGTTCTGCCTTAGCTTTCATTTCCTGCTTCAAGGTTAGTCCTAGGTAAGAGTTTAGACCCTCTGAAGCCTTTTCTGAGAATGCACACTGGCCCAGACATACATATGGCCTTCCAGTTTCCCAAGAATATGTCAGAGGCTTCTCCTGGTGCGCTTGTGTCTGATTGTTTTTGTTGTGCTTTCTTCAGACAGGATCTCACTATGTATCCTTGGCTGACCTGGAACTCACTGTGTAGACCAGGCTGGCATTGACCTCACAGACATCTGCCTCTTGAGTACTGGAATTAAAAATGTGGGCCACTGAACCCAGCATAAATTAGAGTTTTAAAAAGATGTCCATGGGCATGTTTTTTTCCAGGATTTTCTTTTCCATTTTTGGTTAACCATTTATGGGACACAATTATAATCTACCACTGCAGGTTTCCTTTTCATTAAAAAAAAAAAAAAAAGTCCCAGATGTTTTGACTACACATGGAGAAAGGCACGTTTGCACTGGAGAAGCCCTCGCTTAGATCAGCTGAAGATACCTCTGAAACTATGGCTGGAGTTTATTTGCGTGCATTTACATTGTTTTATGTATTATAAATAATATAGAGATGACAAAATATATAGGAGAATGTATATAAGTTATAAGCCAATGCTATGCCATTTTATAAAGGACCTGAATTTAGTACTTATAATAATAGGAGGAAGATTCTGAAACCCATTCCCTGTGGGTCCAGAAAGACAACGCTGTTCCATTTTCTCTGTGATGGTCCAGCTTACTTTCCCTTAGCGAATCTGTGCGCTCTCTGCATTCTCAGCAGCCTCTGCTTTCTGGCTTTTGTTCTTTATAAGGGTCATTCTCTTAAGCTGTGAGGAGAACAGCATGGTGGTTAGTATTGTCAGCTGCACAGAATCTAGGATCATCTGGGAGATGGAGCACTGGCCATGCCTTTGTCTGGCTGGATCTGAGATTATAGAGGAGCAGAAAGCTTGCTGAGCAGGGTTAGGCATTCATGTCTCTGTGCTTTCTCTGTGGATGAGATGTGGCTGTCTCCAGCCTTTGCGGCTTCCCCACCAAGATGAGCTAACCATATCTTTGCTCTGTGAGCCAGAATAAACCCACTCTCCCTTAGGTTGCTTTGGTCAGGGCATTTTGTCACAGGCATAGGAAGGGAAACTAAGACATGTCTCTTAAAGGCCCGTTAGTCAGAGCAGAGGGGAAAGCAGATGGGGCAGCCAGTCAGGTCAGCTTTGCCGCACCCACAAAAACATGACACCTTTCCTGCATTTGAATAAATGATTATAATGTTAAACCAATGAAAATCTTCAAGTAAAATTTAAAAGTGTAAGGCCACTTGCTCCTGTTACTGTTTCTTATTGCTGGTGCTTCACCCTCTCTCAGGATGCTCGACATGCGGCGGAAGGAGAAATATATACCAAACTCAATCAAAAAATTGATGAATTTGTTCAGCTGGCTGATTATGACTGGACCATGGCTGAGTCGGATGGGAGAGCAAGTGGTTATTTAATGGATCTTATTAATTTTCTGAGAAGCATCTTTCAAGTATTTACCCATTTGCCTGTAAGTATAGACAATTTCAAAAATTATAAGTTTACTTTCTAAAATATATTTTACAATTCAGTTTTTGGGTGCTTCCTTGTTTAAAACAATCTTTTAGTTATCATATGTCTACTTATTATCAAATAATTATAAATCATTTGATAAAGAACTAGCTGAAGTTGATTGAGATTTTAATTCATTGTACTTTTTAACTAAAATAACTATAATTTTCTACTAAAAGCAAATTAACAGTGTAGGTTTAAGTAGAAATAAACTTTAAAAGGAGCCTTGTGAAAGTTAATCTAATCTTTTCTAGTTTACAAAGTCCAAGAAACTATTAGATACTTTTTTTAATATTCATTCATTCATTCATTCATTTATTCATTTTGGTTTATTGAGGCAGGGTCTCTGTGTAACCTGTCTTTCCTGGAACTCTCTGTAGATAATGCTGGCCTCAAACTCAGAGATCCAGCTGCCTCTGCCTCCCGAGAGTTGGGATTAAAGGTGTGCGCCACCACCACCTGGCTTTTGATACTTTTTTGGACAAGAGATTAGAAAGCACAAAAGGAACATCGCTCAGTTCAGCACATACTTAGAGCACCCACACATTCAGCTTCCCGTGATGAAATGCACATGCTGTAGTAAGGACATTTGACTGAGGATTGACTGGAATACTGGGCTTTTCACTTGACTGCAGAGGCCAGTGGATGGGGGAACGCTCTTATTAAGTATAGCAAGGTTAATATTTTAGAAATGGAGTTTTTATGAAAATGGGATGAAACTTGTCAACTGTTTAAATCATCCCAGTTTTCTACTGCTGTGATAAATGGCACAACCAAAGTCGCTAGGATAGCTTATGACACATCATGAAGGGATGTCAGGCAGGACCTCAAAGACAGAAACTGAAGCAGAGCCATGGAGGAACACCACGTATAGGCTTGCTACAGGTTTTGCAGCTGCTTTTCTTATTCCCTGCAGAAACACCTGACGGTGCCCCCAGTGGGCTGGACCCCCACACACCAGTCACTCAGTAAGAAAATGCCCTGCAGACTTGCATAGGGACCAGTCTGGTGGAGGCATTCTCCTGCTTCCTAGATGACTCAGGCTTGTGCCATGTGGACAAAACACTCCCCTGCGCGGCATCCCATTGTGTAGGATACAGCTGAATTCAGGTTCACAGGGAGCCTAGGGAAGCTCTCCTAACCATCTCCTTTGTTTGAAATGAAAAGCAACAGCGACAAACAGCCCCAGGATTCCCTCCACCAGATTACAAATCCTGCGAGGAGCTGCTCCAAATGGTTGACTAGAAATAGTTTAACATGGTGTTCAGGAAGAAAAGCAAAAGCTTTTAAATTAGATTCACTGTATAAAATAACGGGTTTCATATGACGTAGTTATACATGACCTACGTACATAGATCATACTCACCCCTCCCTGACCTAGCGCAGTCTCAACAGTACCTCTCTCAAGGTAGTGCCTGGCTGGAGCACTCCCAAGATACAGGGGACAAAATGGGTTTCTTCTCCAGTGCCAGCCTGCCTTGCTGTGGCTGTCACGTGTGTGAGTCTTGGGGTTAAGGCGTATGAGAGCCGTGGGCTTGTCCTGCGGCCAGGACTGCTGGTCTTCACTAGAATGCCCAGCTTAACCGTATGCTTTTGGCTTTGGCTCATATCCAGAAAGCCAGGGTTGGAACCGCGGGCTGTTACCCACTTTTCTTTGCCTGGCCTTTGGGTTCCCCATTGTTATCAGCCCTTCTGTTTCCTCTTTCATGATTCCTGATGCCCTCCCGTCTCTGTCTTTGGAATAAGAATGTCCCTTGTATCTCTTTATTTATGTATAGATTGCATTGCTCAGGGTTCTCCTTGACACAGCAGGAATGGAGCTAGTCATGGGGTTATGATTCATCTTTTTAGGGCTGATTCCTTTTCTTTTTGAAAGAATTTTTTTTTTTTTTAGGTAAACATGTGTGCGTTTGTGCATATCCTGAAGCTGCAGTTACAGGCTGTTGTTAGTGTGGGAGCTAAGAACCAAGCATGGGTCTCTGTAAGAGCAGCCAGTGATCTTAACCACTGGGCTGCGCGTGCGGAGCCAGCTTCTTCTGCAGTTTCAGCTGCAGCTGCACAGTTGCAGTGTCCTCAGGAGGAAGGCTCCTGAGTGGGATGTGATCTCCTGTCATGCCCATAATATGTTAAATAGAGGGCTGCATAGTTTTATATTGTTCTGACTCCCTTCTTTTCTTATACATACATATTCTTTCCCTCTCTCTGTCTGTCTCTCTGTCCTTCTCTCTCCTTTTCATCTTCTTACCCTCTTTTTTCCTCCCTATATCTGCAGCTTCAGCTATCCCCAAATTCTTCTCCAGTTATTTTCCCTTTCTCCACTCTCCACTCTTCATTTCCATTGCTCTCATCCTCACCTCCCCGTCCCTTCTAGCTGGCTTCCAGCTGCACTGTAGCTCTCTGGTAGTATGTGACAGACAGTGGCTTTCTCTGCTTTACTCTGTGGCTTTCTGTCTCCCAGGAAGCAGTTCTTGATTTTTCCCTGTTGTCATTTTTCTCTGCTTTTGAATAATTTTTCCATTTTAATAGTTTCAGTACTTCCTATTTTGTTGGTATATTAGGATGTTAAACAAACCTGCTGTCTACCATCTTGACTTTATGTGTATGAGTGTTTTGCCTACACGTATGTAAGTGCATCTCGTATGCAGTGCAGGCAGAGACCAGCAGAGAGTGTAAGAGTCTCTGGCACTGGGTTACACGTAGTTGTGTCTCCATCCGGGTGCTGGGAAGCAGACTCAGGACTTTCTTTGCCCTTTTTTGGTTCAGTTTTTGTGACTTACACTTATTTTCTTGATTGAAAACTGTAGAGGGAACTTTAGAATCAAGAGTAGAATCATTTGCTTTATCTTTTCTTTTGTGTGACCAGAAAGAATTATATTAAAAATGCAAGGTTATATCCTTACAGCCCAGTTTTATTATTAATGTTTAATTAATTAACTTTTAAATGTAGACTGCTAATGAATAAAAATTTATGTTACTTGCTGAATATAATTCATATAAGAGTAATATAATAAGCTGGGCATGGTGGCACACACCTTTAATCCTAGCACTGTTGAGGCAGAAGCAGGCAGAGGTCTATGAGTTCAAGGCTAGCCTGGTCTACAAAGCCAGTCCAGGACAGCCAGGACTCTTACACAGAGAAACCTTGTCTCAAAAAACAAAACAAACAAACAAACAAATAAAAAGTAGTATAATATGACCTATGATGAAAGCAGGATGCATCCTATGATTTATAGGATTGTCTTGCTGTTGATTGATTGGCCTTTCTGCCGAATAAAATTCTGTGACTTTTATATGTTTTCCATTATATCTATATATACTTTGAAAGATTATGGAAAATAATTAAGAAAGTAAATATGATGGTGACATTATACCAATCAAAACAAAATCTGTTGCAGTTTACATCTAGGAAGCATTTAGTGGTTGTCTAGAGTCAAGCCCAGTCTGGAGAATGAATTTCCTAGTTAGCACAGCCGTCAACTCACCAAGTATAGGCTCCGTTCGGTTGCTTAGCTGAGGAGGCTGAGTTTGCCTGTGTCTTTACTTGTGTATTTAATGGAAATGTCCAATCTCCTCTCTACTAGAAGCTCAGCTTCCACTAATAAACAAGATCTGAGTTCCACTGTATTAGCATGAATTTGAAACATGTTTCTGAGTCAGTCAGTACCTTTCTTTGGAAACTTTTTAATGATACCTGAATATTATGCATTTGTTTTTGAAGTGTAAATGATAATACTTGCCTGTAGCCCCAGGGAGATTGTAAATTAGAAATTTATCTGATTACTAAGCCACATAGACTCTGTCTCCAAAAGAAAAAAAAAAAGGCAAGAAAAATAAAGTAGTTGAAGTAAAAAATAAGCAGTGCTTTAATTCAGTCCTCTTATTTAAGAAATTGATACTTTGTTAATCACTGAAAATTTAAAAGAAGCCATCAGAGGTTTATATGCAGTTAAATTGTGGCCATTAGTTGGGTTTTTACCTTGGTCTACTATTCACTTTTTAGGGAACAAAATATATTTAATTAGCTGTCAGATGTGAGCCTTCATTCCTTAAGGAATTTAGTTTAGCTGCATGAATTATGTTAGAACATAGTGACTTAAATCCCTTTCAGAGCATCCTCTGAGTTATGTATTCTCTATAATGTTCTGTTATTTGTGAAGAAATAGACATTTTACTTCTTTCTAAATTAAAATCATCTGAAGAACAATGACTGTTATTTGTTCAGGATCAGTGCATGCTGTAGACCTAAAATTTCTGTAGCTTAAAATCTGGCATTTTATGTACTGTTTAAATTTTAATATTATTATTATTGTTGCTTAAAGTTTGAGAGCCAGTGCTGTAGAGCAAAGAACCCTGTCTAAAGTTGGCTTTTTACTAAATTTGCCAATTCAACACACTGCTAAAGCTCATTATTTTAATGTTGACAGGTCAACTTCATTATATGCACAAAAGTTTGTAGAAAAACTTACCTGATTAATGTGTATGTAAAACTCACCTACAAATCTTCCAAATGAAATGATTATCACATGCATGTGGTAACTAGTGCCTTCTCATTAGCAACACACAGACGCTACTTGCTTTACTGTATTTATTGTATTTAGTTTTGCTGCCTCAGATATCGGTTCTTTCATAATTAGAATACATTTCCTCTTTTCATTTGATTACCTTGCTTACTTCCTTCTCAGACTAAGGCAAACATCAATGATTATGCAGCCATGTCGGTAAGTAGATACAAGCTAAAGTTAGTATGTAAATTAGAAAAGGATGAGCTTCCTGCAGGCTTATTTTTCCCAGAGAAAAATAAGTACTTAACTTATAATTATTTTGACATTGCCCTTGATATATTTCTAGTCTGTGGAAACATAAAGTCTTAGGGGAACATTAACTGTTTTGGTGAGACAGGCCTTTCTGGAACTGATTATGAAAGTCAGTAGGAAATACATCCTTGGGAAGGGCAGTGCTTTGGGAACCTCTCTGAGGTCTTTCCCCTGAAAACCGATGCTAATGAGAGCATGGCTGACATGGTTCCTTTGTGAGGATTATATGAAATAGTAGCGCGATGTATAGAAGAAGGCCTGGCATCTGAGTCTCAGAAACTAGTAGTTGTTACACCATCTACTCTGAAGACTTTATGCCCTTCTTGAATGCTCTTTTTCAACAACAGCATACCACAATACACTGTGAGAATTAACCAATGGGGTCTATGAGCTTGTACAGTGCATGAGTGCATGTGATAAATGAATCCATGCGATACGAGTCCATGTGATTCATGAGTGCATGCTAGTTACGAGACCATGTGTTGTGTGACAAAACTTCTCCTGGGAAGTTGCAACACACAACAGCATCTGCTCACCACAGGTATGGAGGCCACAACCGAACAAAGTATGGGTTGTTATGGGTCAGAGGTCATTTAGAGATTCACTAGTCTGACCATGAATAAGTTATAACAGAGAAGGTGCTTTTATTCATATGCCAGTGTCAGGTCTCCATGCCGGACTGGAATTCCCCAAGGCAGTGGCTAGCCACCTCAGTCAAGGGTTGATAAAGGCAAAGAACACAAGTTACAATTTGTTCTCCTGAAAGCTGAAGGTCCTCTCATGCAAAACAAGCTTTTGTTTACAGAAGCAGAAACAGCAGTAAAATGTAACTCCTGACAGTCCTTAAAGGCGAATTTTCCTTTAAAGCCCTCTTAAGTGAAGAGATTTTAAACTTCCAAACATAAAGTTAGCCGTCATATTCCCTCCTTGAGTTATACTCTGAGTCGGATTCTTGACTCTGTGGTGGGTATCTGTTCATATTGGGCCCTAATCAGCATCAGCTTAATAGCTCCTAATGGTGAGCTAATGTATCTGGTTACAACATTTATAATGCAGGGGGCAACGGTAAGGCACAGGAGCAGGATAACCTAGGCCCTGTGTGTGACAGCTGACAGAATTACTAGTCAGGCAGAGCCTGAGCATGAGAATGAGAACCACTGGAGGTGGAGTGGGGTTGTTGTTTTGTTATTCCATTTAGGGCCTTCACCCGTTCTGTGTGGTTTTTCCAGAGCACAGACAAGTTATCTCTAATGATTTCTGAATGGTTTACATAGAAACAACTTTCCCCCAAAGTCACACAGTGACCTTCTGGCTCTGTGTAAAGCATATCAAACTCCCTGTCGTGTTGTAGGACTATCTCAGGCATGTGTGGTGGGGACCTATTCTTCCAAGTGTGCAATATTCTTTTCTTTTTCTTTTTTTTTTTAAAGATTTATTTATTTATGTTATGTGTATATGAGTACACTATAGCTGTACAGATAGTTGTGAGCCATCATTTGGTTGCTGGGAATTGACCTCAGGACCTGTGCTTGCTTTTGCCCCACTCGCTCTGGCCCAAAGATTTATTTATTGTTATACATAAGTACACTGTAGCTGCCTTCAGACACACCAGAAGAGAACATCAGATCTCATTACAGATGGTTGTGAGCCACCATGTGGTTGCTGGGATTTGAACTCAGGACCTTCAGAAGAGCAGTCAGTGCTCTTAACCACTGAGCCATCTCTCCAGCCCCACAATAGAATTTTTAAATGCAAATAAATATTTGACATCCTAAGTTTTATAGTTGACATTGGCCATTGCTGTGTCTATTGCCTCAAGCGTGGCTCTAGCTGTTCCTAACACTAAGCTTGCCCCATGATGTACTTGATCTGAGAGTGATGTATCCAGGTGCAGACGCAGTCTACGTTGACAGCAGTAGGGTGATCAGGATGATGGGGTGTGGTCTTTTCCAGCAGGGTCACAGTGTCCTTTGGGTCTAACATTCCAGCCTTTTGTTGAGGATGAGGGGTAACACGCTATCTTCTGTAACTGCTTCTCAGCTGAAATTTGTCAAGATTCATGAAGGCTGGAATGCTAGTCAAAGGCAGTGGGGGTTTATTCATCAGAAGCATCTGGTTTGCTGAAGATGATAGGTTACTTACAGGATCATAAATGACTCAAAAACAGCTGCATCACCAGCGTGGGTGATAGCTTACAAAAGCTGGAAACTTGGAACATATTGTATAGCCTTCAGGCAGCTCAACATGTTAGAGATTGTCCTTTCTAAGCGGCTGATGGTTTCTGCTTCTTCTAGGCAGCTGGTCTGGTTACAATGTCTTCTTTGCAGCTTGGATCTTCTGAGACTCTTAGCTGCTTGTTTTGTTGAGAGCTATTCTCCACAGCTTATCTTGTCTACTCTTGCAGGAAGGGGCCTAGAAAATCTAGTCAGTTTCAGGGACTTCCTGAAGCTATTTTGAGTTGTTTACCTTCTTACCTAAGAATTGTATATTTCAGTCTTAGAGGAAACTGTTACACATTTTGCACTGGTCATGACCCAGTGCAACTGTTTTCTTTTCATTCCTACCCAGGACTGTTCTTATGAATTGCCTTAACTCTTACTTTTAAAAGCAGCTTTATTGACGTTTTTATTTATTTTTACAGAATTTGTCCTTTCTATGTCTAGTTGTGTGACCTTGACAGAATAAAAGCTAATATATTTTTAGATAGTGAAATTTCTTCTTAAGGGGACAGTTTAATGTAGCATGTAAACTATAAATGTTTCTATCATGTATTCTCCCTTTCCTTTTGTCCCTGTCCCCTGATGGGTCTGTACCAGTACTCTTTCCTTGCCTCTGTTTGGGACCCACGTGTGTTTTCTAAAGCATGGCCTAATCTTAGTTTCTAAACTGGCATATTTACTGTGTCTGGATCTGTCTAAATTAGCTTTGTGTATAGCTAAAACCTGTCTGGATCTTTCCTAGAATTCTATCTAATGCCACCTCCTTCACACAGCCCTTGCTGGCTGCACTTTATCACACGAGGTTACTTTCCCTCACTTTACCCCTCCCTTTCATATTTTGTCTTTTGTGTGCTGTTTGTAGTAGACTACTTTCTCTTGTTAGAATTCTATCCTCTTATGAAGAAATGTGTCTACTCACATTTGTATTTTCTGTCATATTTAATACAGAATGATTGGTAAGCATTTTTAATTAGCTGTAAGAGAAATAGTGGAGACATGGATTACACTAAGTTCTTTCTGCAGGCTGGCCAGCACTAGCGTGGGACCCTGTATCAAGAAAACAAGCCAGAATGGAAAATGTATTTCAAAACTGTATACTGACTGCATTTTCCTTTATGTGAAGAATATGAATGGTCCATGTGTTGGTATTTATATGTAAACTTGAAACATCTTAAAGATACAACAAATTCTTTTCTTTTTAGAATGTGCCTTGAGTTTATTATGTAAAATCTTCGCATTTTTTGTCTTTCTGACTCTGTCTATACCTTTAACACTTTCACTTTTCAATGACTTTCTGCTCCTCCTCAGAATATACTTTGAACAATATTCTGATAGGATAGACAGCATGCTCTCTCTTGGACACACTTGGTACACATGGGATCACCGTTGGCCCTGACAACCACTTTGTTTCTCATAGAGACATTAGGTATTTATAACATGGACCATATTGTAGGAATGTCTACGATGGTATGCCAAATGCTGGACCATGCAAGTGCTTCTGTGCAGCATCCCTGGAAGACACATAACAATTCTAAGCACACTAAATCCGCGTAGCTATTCCAGTGTCCATCCGCCTGTGGCTGCAGTCTACTGGAACTTCTGCTCTGAGAGGGTTATTTGGTTGTTTGTTTCTTTTTGTCATTTTCCAATGTTTGCTGAGGGTCGTGGATGGTACAAGATGGACAGGAAACTATTTCCAACTCGATTCCTGAGCATCTTCAGTACTTCCTTAATATGTGAAGGATGCTCTGTTCTTTACCCAGGGCCTGTGGCTCCTTTAATTTCCCATGCCTGTCTTGATGATGCTGGATCACTTTTGCCAAAACAGCGTGTTCTGAGAATTTTTTTTCATATTTGTTTTGATTGAAAAGAATACTTTTACATTAAGCATTTTTCTCATGTACTCTAGCAATGCCCTATGGTCTATGTTCTATGTTTTTCATAACTTTCTGTTTCTTCAAGATGCATATTATATACTAGCAAAGGTTTGCCAGTTCGACATTCACATTGAGACCATGAGCTATGTATACATTGGTTGCTGATGTCTCAAAAAACTAAATGCTTAAGTTGTAAGTGTATATAATGGCATTCTCAGTTACTTCCCTGATGTTAAACACTGTAGAAATACAATTCTGAATTGCTCCTGGTCAGTACTCTATTAGAAGAAGTGGTAGCAATAATGGAAAGATGTATAAATCAAATAGCCATGAGAGTTTCCTAGGAAGCCAGTGGATTAGGCTAGGTCTCAAGAGCTGGCTATACGTAACCAGTGAGAGAAATGTGAGTGAACATAATAAGAACAGACTCTCGGTCTGCAGGCCAAGTGTCTGCATGCATACTGGAGGTTCTGTAGCACTCAGTAGTAAAATCCTTTCAATTTAGTTTTTTTGATATAGGATGTTGCTATATAGCACAGACTGGCCTTGAACTTGCAGTGTCCTCTTGCCCTTTGTTTTACTAAAATAAGAAGAAAAGCTTCTTGGCTGGGAGTGGGGCATGCGTGCAGTCTCAGCACTTGGGAGGTAGAAGAAGAACAATCAGGAGACCAGGATTCCTGCTTAGACTGGGCTCTGGTCTCATAACACAAACAAATGACAGGTTTAGATATGGGATAACTGTTTTACTGTCTTCCCTTTTGCTTTTGTGCAGGAATCATCAGATGCTATAGGGAAATGGTTACATAGTTTTAACTCTAATGTCTTTTATGGAAATCATTTTCATGGACAGTAGCCTCTGTCGATTGCTTGGAAACAAAAAAGAAGCAATTGGCTGATATAGTGGGTGTCTGTCTGTAAGAACTTCCTCTTCGTTCTCAACGTTGTTCCACATCATGTTGATGGCTGTTCCTAGGGGGAACACAAATAAATTACACTGGTCACCCTACCTGACTTGGGTGTGCACAAACATATATGTTTGAGTGTGTGTATGTGTGTGTGTGTTTACTGATGATTGAACTTAGGACATTGTCCGTGGTAGGCAAACATTCTGCTACTGAGTTTTTGTTTTGAGACACAACCTTGCCAACTTGCCCAGGGAGGCCTTGATCCTCCTGTTCAGTCTCCAGACAGACAGGATTCTAGGCCTCTGCTACCAGGCCCAGCTTTGTTTATGTGTTTGGGTTTTTTTTTTTGATACGTTTTTACTCTTCTTTGATACATCACTTATTTATTTAGTTATTTATTTTATGTGGGATTGTTTTGCCTGTGTGTGTCTGTGACCCACACTCTTGCCTCTCCAGCCCTCATTTACACTTTTAAGACTGGGTCATCTTAGATATTCACATTTGCTCAAGTGCAGTGACTGGTTGTATCCACCCTCCCCAGTCTAGGGCTTAGACTAGGGCTGTGCCTACTGTCACCTGGAGTAAGCATCTGCCAGGACTCTGAGAATCCGGAGTTTGGGGATACTATTATGCCATATAAGGTGGGGTTTTTCTTCCGTGTTGTGTATCCTAAAGTCAGGGTTTCTCTGTATAACCCTGTCTGTACTGGAACTTGCTCTGTAGAATAGACTTGAATTCAGGGATCTGCTTGCCTCTGCCTCCCAAGTGCTAGGATTAAAGGCATGTACCACCACTGCCTGGCCTTATGAGCACGCATTAGTGTACACACACACACACACACACACACACACACACACACACACATACACATACACACTGCAAAATGTAATTGAAAATCATAGACCTTACTGGAGTCACTTTGTGTTACCTGCAACAAAGCCACATGGTTTATGGAGAGGTTGGGATTCTGACTATATAATTCCTCGGCTATGACTTTCTTCTTTCCATACCATTCATTCCTCAGGATCTGTCATTCAGATGTGTTCCTCAGCAAATGAAACTTTACTGCACTGGGCTCTCAGCAAATTCTTACACAGCTAACTTAGGTGAGCATGGTAGTGTATGCCTGAATCCCCAACAGAGGTGGAGGTAAGACATTCATGTCCTACTCAGCTGTGTATTGAGGGCAAGGCTAACTTGGGCTATATGAAACCCTGTTTTTAAGAAACAAAGAAATTGGTTAGGGGAAGGGCAGGCAAGTCATAGGACCTTAGAGAAAAGGAAGAGAAGTTAAGGGAGAAAGGAAAGAAAGGTTGAAACCTAAATAGACATCTTTGAATGACTGTCCTATGCCGTTTTTGTTTTATTTTCTGAGAGACAGGGTTTTATGTAGTCGGGGCTTTTCTAGAACTTGTTAGCTAGCTATGGATGGTCTTGAACTCCAGATTTCCCCACCTCTGCCTCCTAAGTAGTGGTATTATAGTCATGCACTTAGCTTGTATTCTATTTTCAATAGTGACTGTTGAGGGAGACCCCTGCCTTGCGAGAGTTCCCTTTCAGACCCCAGATTCGGTACAAACCACACTCAAGCACCTCTTTCACAGAGAGATCCTTTATTAGGCTGGCAAGGAAAGTTAAAGCGGCTGCTTTCTGACTCAGGCAGGAAAACAGCAGCAAATGACCTTAACTTTTAAGAAGAGAAAATGGGAGGTCGTGTTAGAGTGGGCTAGGATACAGTGGTATGTTTTGATTGGATATGTGGATTAGAGAGGCCAAAGAGGTTTGGTTGCTAGACTTCAGTACTTTGATATCTGGACCTTGAAAGTCAGCCTCAGGGGGAGGAAGTGGCCAAAGAAGGGAACAGATCCAGGTAGCTAGCTTTTGTTTTTTGTTTTAGATTATGCATTATGTATGTAGTGGCCTGAATGTATGTATGCCTGCAGTCCAGAAGAGGGCACCAGATCTCATTTCAGATGGTTGAGCCACCGTGTGGTTGCTGGGAATTGAACTCAGGACCCCTGGAAAAACAGCCAGTGTGCTTAACCTCTGAGCCATCTCTCTAGCCCCCCAGTGGCTAGCTTTAAGAATGTAATTGAATGGTTTCTAGCAAGGCAGAGGGACTAGGGTGAAAAGGCAAGGCTTGCCAGATCCACGCTGGCCAGAATCCTTTAAACTGTGCCTATATCAGCCATCACATCTATTAATACATTGGCATGGGTTGACATGTGCCTAATTCACTGATGATTATATGGGAGTTAACTCAATAATATAATCTGGTAGGGACTTTGGCAATTTCTTTGGGCATTTAAAACTGTAGTATCACTGTAAAATACCAAATTCACATTTTGCATGTTCCTGGGACACTGAGCTGTGTGCCTGCACAAAGAAATGCAGACATTGCCCAGTTCTTGGAGAGTTTCTGCTTTCATAATGGTTTTTGGTGTGTTTTAATTTCTCAGCCTGAATTCTATGGATTTGCCTTACTACAGGTCAACTGCAGAGAGAATTAAGTAAATCTTTGCATCTTTTGTTTCTTAATATTTGCCAAGAGAGAAGAGTTTTAGGACCATATTAATTAATCAAATAAATTTCCTATTTAAAGTTTGGGAATCTCAACACTCGGAGGGGAGAAGATGAGAAATTCAGACCCTCCTTGGATACTTAGTGGTATGGAGGCTAGCCAGAACTGCAGATGGCCTGGTCTAAAATAAATAAATAAAAAGTAAATCCAAACCAAGCCAAAACAACAAAAATCCTTCCTCCATTTAAATATCTGTTTTGTAGCCCAGAAATCCATACCTTGGAAACAGGAGGAATTTCTTCTAAACCTTAGTCTTTCGAGACTTCCTTAATGTGTCCTTTTCTCTCTCTGGAACTACCAATGACAGCAGCAAGAACGCCTGCCAGAGAGCTGATGTGTGGGTGTGCCATGCCATTAAAATCCACTCAACAGACTGCTAAAAAAAAAATGCCAAAGTGAGATGAGCAGAGACTGGGGCTGGAGGTTAGAAATGTGTGCTTTACAGGTGACCGCCTGGGGAAGTTTTGTTTCAGTTTTCATGTCTCCTCATCTCAAAGAGCCTGCCTCGGCAGTCTGGAGTCCGCGTGAGTGGTGAGCACTGGAGTAGAGGAAAGGGTTTCAAAAGCCCGAGAGGAGAGAGTGAGCATTGGTAGTTGATTGTGGGCGTTGGGGTGAGCGATGTAACCGGTTGCTTCAGGGATAAAACCAGATGAAGACACAGATGAGCGGAACAGAGGCGTGCAAGTGCTGAGAGTGCTGAGTGTGAAGAGTGGGGATGCTTGCATGAACTAAGGGTGACTTGGCACAGTCTCAAAAATCTGTCCTCAAGGTGGTATTAAAATCATTATTAAAACTCACTAAAGAAAGCCATCTTGATAGTTAAACCTTTATAACTCCCCCATTCTGTATTACTGGGAATCTGAGACATCTAGTGTGTACACTTAGGAAATGCACTCAAACCCATCTTGATGGCTAAAATGACCTTGTGCATTGTGATGTCATCTCAAGGAGATTTTAATATTCTGTACTGTTTCAGGGCCTTTTTCATTAATAACATTTTTATAATTGAGCAAGATATACTTTCACATAGCAAAACTTGCCAGTGGTTCTTTTTTTTTTTTTTTTTTTTTTTTTTTTTTTTTTTTTTTGGGTTTTTTTTTTGTTTTTGTTTTTTT